>NW_006797697.1:284011-350761 GCF_000442215.2 Lipotes vexillifer
TGTCCCCTGCATCGGCAGGCGGACTCTCAACCACTGCGCCACCAGGGAAGCCCAAGAACCATTTTTTAAAATAATAAATTTAGTAATAATATCCTGAATACAGTAAAGGGCAGAGACAACACAATATCCCTGGCAAAGTCCTGAGGCCTAGGAGTAGCACGTGATAAGCAAAGGGATAATGCTAATTAGGGCATTCTCAAGCTTGAAGAATACTTGAATGCCATTACTGTTCATTCAGAGCAAAGGAGCAAACCTTTTTTTTTTTGTTCTTAGATTCCATATATATGTGTTAGCATACAGTATTTGTTTTTCTCTGACTTACTTCACTCTGTATGACAGACTCTAGGTCCATCCACCTCACTACAAATAACTCAATTTCATTTCTTTTTATGGCTGAGTAATATTCCATTGTATATATGTGCTGCATCTTCTTTATCCATTCATCTGTTGATAGACACTTAGGTTGAGTCCATATCCAAGCTATTGTAAATAGTGCTGCAATGAACATTGTGGTACATGACTCCTTTTGAATTATGGTTTTCTCAGGGTATATGCCCAGTAGTGGGATTGCTGGGACGTATGGTAGTTCTATTTTTAGTTCTTTAAGGAACCTCCATACTGTTCTCCACAGTGACTGTACCAATTTACAGTCCCACCAACAGTGCAAGAGGGTTCGCTTTTCTCCATACCCTCTCCAGCATTTATTGTTTGTAGATTTTTTGATGATGGCCATTCTGACTGGTGTGAGGTGATACCTCATTGTAGTTTTGATTTGCATTTCTCTAATAATTAGTGATGTTGAACATCCTTTCATGTGTTTTCTGGCAATCTGTATATCTTCTTTGAAGAAATGTCTTTTTAGGTCTCCTGCCCATTTTTGGATTGGGTTGTTTGTTTTTTTGACATTGAGCTGCATGAGCTGCTTGTAAATTTTGGAGATTAATCCTTTGTCAGTTGCTTCATTTGCAAATATTTTCTCCCATTCTGAGGGTTGTCTTTTTGTCTTGTTTAAGGTTTTGTTTGCTGTGCAAAAGCTTTGAAGTTTCATTAGGTCCCATTTGTTTATTTTTGTTTTTATTTCCAGTTCTCTAGGAGGTGGGTCAAAAAGGATCTTGCTGTGATTTATGTCGTAGAGTGTTCTGCCTATGTTTTGCTCTAAGAGTTTTATGGTGTCTGGCCTTACATTTAGGTCTTGAATCCATTTTGAGTTTATTTTTGTGTATGGTGTTAGGGAGTATTGTAATTTGATTCTTCTACATGTAGCTGTCCAGTTTTCCCAGCACCACTTATTGAAGAGGCTGTCTTTTCTCCACTGTATATTCTTGCCTCCTTTATCAAAAATAAGGGGACCATATGTGCATGGGTGTATCTCTGGGCTTTCTATCTTGTTCAACTGATCTATATATCTGTTTTTCTGACAGTACCATACTGTCTTGATTACTGTAGCTTTGTAGTGTAGTCTGAAGTCAGGGAGCCTGATTCCTCCAGCCCCGTTTTTCTTTCTCAAAATTGCTTTGACTATTCAGGGTCTTTTGTGTTTCCATACAAATTGTGAAATTTTTTGTTCTAGTTCTGTGAAAAATGCCTTTGGTAGTTTGACGGGGATTGCACTGAATCTGTAGATTGCTTTGGGTAGTATATTCATGTTCACAATGTTGATTCTTCCCATCCAAGAACATGGTATAACTCTCCATCTGTTTGTATCATATTTAATTTGTTTCATCAGTGTCTTATAGTTTTCTGAGTTCAGGTCTTTTACCTCCTTAGGTAGGTTTATTCCTAGGTATTTTATTCTTTTGGTTGCAGTGGTAAATGGGAGTGTTTCCTTAATTTATCCTTGAGATTTTTCAGCATTAGTGTATAGGAATGCAAGATATTTCTGTGCATTAATTTTGTGTCCTGCTACTTTACCAAATTCATTCATTAGCTCTAGCAGTTTTCTGGTAGCGTCCTTAGGATTCTCTATGTATAGTATCATGTCATCTGCAAACAAAACAACTTTACTTCTTCTTTTCTGATTTGGATTCTTTTTATTTTTTTCTTCTCTGATCGCTTTGGGTAAAACTTCCAAAACTATGTTGAATAATAGTGTGAGAGTGGACATCCTTGTCTTGTTCTTGATCTTAGTGGAAATGGTTTCAGTTTTTCACCATTGAAAACACTGTTGGCTGTGGGTTTGTCATATATGGCCTTTATTATGTTGAGGTAAGTTCCCTCTATGCCTACCTTCTGGAGGGTTTTTATCATAAATCAGTGTTGAATTTTGTCAAAAGCTGTTTCTGCATCCATTGAGATGATCATATGGTTTTTCTCCTTCAATTTGTTAATATGGTTTATCACATTGATTGATTTGTGTGTGTTGAAGAATCCTTGCATTCCTGGGATAAACCCCAGTTGATCATGGTGTATGATCCATTTAGTGTGCTGTTGATTTCCTCATTTTCTTGAGGATTTTTGAATCTATGTTCATCAGTGATATTGGCCTGTAGTTACCTTTCTTTGTGACATCTTTGTCTGGTTTTAGTATCAGGGTGATGGTGTCCTCATAGAATGAGTTGGGGAGTGTTCCTCCCTCTGTGATATTTTGGAAGAGTTTGAGAAAATAGGTGTTTGGTCATCTCTAAATGTTTGATAGAATTCACCTCTGAGGCCATCTGGTCCTGGGCTTTTGTTTGTTGGAAGATTTTTAATCACAGTCTCAACTTCAGTGCTTGTGATTGTTCTGTTTATATTTCCTATTTCTTCCTGGTTCGGTCTTGGAAGGTTGTGCTTTTCTAAGAATTTGTCCATTTCTTCCAGGTTGTCCATTTTATTGGCATATAGTTTATTGTAGTAATCTCTCATGATCCTTTGTATTTCTGCAGTGTCAGTTGTTACTTCTTTTTCATCTCTAATTCTGTTGATTTGAGTCTTCTCCCTTTATTTCATGATGAGTCTGGTTAGTGTTTTATCAATTTTGTTTATCACTCAAAGAACCAGCTTTTAGTTTTATTGATCTTTGCTATTGTTTTCTTCATGTCTTTTTCATTTACTTCTGATCTGATCTTTATGATTTCTTTCCTTCTGCTAACTTTGGGGTTTTTTTGTTCTTCTTTCTCTTATTGCATTAGGTGTAAGCTTAGATTGTTCATTTGAGATTTCTTGTTTCTTGAGGAAGGATTGTATTGCTATACACTTCCCTCTTAGAACTGCTTTTGCTGCATCCCATAGGTTTTGGGTCATTGTGTTTTCATTGTCATTTGTTTCTAGGTATTTTTTAATTTTCTCTTTGATTTCTTTAGTCATCTCTTGGTTATTTAGTAGTATATTGTTTAGCCTCCGTGTGTTTTTATTTTTTACAGATTTTTTCCTGTAATTGATATCTAGTCTCATAGCATTGTGGTCATAAAAGATACTTGATATGGTTTCAGTATTCTTAAATTTACCAAGGCTTGATTTGTGACCCAAGATATGATCTACCCTGGAGAATGTTCCATAAGCACTTGAGAAGAAAGTGTGTTCTGTTGTTTTTGGATGGAATGTCCTATAAATATCAATTAAGTCCATCTTGTTCAATGTGTCATTTAAGCTTGTGTTTCTGTATTTATTTTTGTTTTGGATGATCAGTCCATTGGTGAAAGTAGGGTGTTAAAGTCCTCTACTTGATTGTGTTACTGTCGATTTTTCCTTTTATGGCTGTTAGCATTCGCCTTATGTATTGAGGTGCTCCTGTGTTGCGTGTATTAATATTTACAATTGTTATATCTTCTTCTTGGATTGATCCCTTGATCCGTATGTAGTGTCCTTCTTTGTCACTTTATTTTCAAGTCTTTATTTTAAATAGTCTTTAAAGTGTATTTTGTCTGATAAGAGAATTGCTACTCCAGCATTCTTTTGATTTCCTTTTGCATAAAATATCTTTTTCCATCCCCTCACATTCAGTCTGTATCTGTCCCTAGGTTGGTCTCTTGTAGACAGCATGTATACAGATCTTGTTTTTTTATCCATTCAGCCAGTCAATGTCTTTTGGTTGGAGCATTTAATCCATTTACATTTAAGGTAATTGTCAATATGTATGTTCCTATTACCATTTTCTTAACTGTTTTGGGTTTGTTATTGTAGGTCTTTTCCTACTCTTGTTTTTCCTTCCAGAGAAGTTCCTTTAGCATTTGTTGTAAAGCTGGTTTGGTGGTGCTGAATTATCTTAGCTTTTGCTTGTCTGTAAAGGTTTTAATTTCTTCGTGGGATCTGAATGAGATCCTTGCTGGGTAGAGTGTTCTTGGCTGTATGTTTTTCCCTTTCATCACTTTAAATATGTCCTGCCTCTCCCTTTTGGCTTGCAGAGTTTCTGCTAAAAGATCAGCTATTATTAGTTGTTTTTCCCTTGTTGCTTTTAATATTTTTTCTTTGTATTTAATTTTTGATAGTTTGATGTTATGTGTATGGTGTGTTTCTCCATGTATTTATCCTGTATGGGACTCTCCACACTTCCTGGACTTGATTGACTATTTCCTTTCCCTTGTTAGGGAAGTTTTCAACTATAATATCTTCAAATATTTTTTCAGTCCCTTTCATTTTCTCTTCTTCTGGGACCCCCATAATTCGAATGTTGGTGGGTTAATGTTGTCCCAGAAGTCTCTGAGACTGTCCTCAGTTCTTTTCATTCTTTTTTTTTTATTCTGCTCTGCTGTAGTTATTTCCACTATTTTATCTTCCAGGTCACTTATCCATTCTTCTGCCTCAGTTATTCTGCTATTGATTCCTTAGAATTTTAAATTTCATTTATTGTGTTCTTCATCATTGTTTGCTTGCTTTTTAGTTCTTCTAGGTCCTTGCTAAACGTCTCTTGTAGTTTCTCCATTGTATTTCCAAGATTTTGGATCATCTTTACCATTATTACTCTGAATTATTTTTCATGTAGACTACCTATTTCCTCTTCATTTGTTTGGTCTGGTTGGTTTTTGCCTTGCTCCTTCATCTGCTGTGTGTTTCTCTGTCTTCTCATTTTGCTAACTTACTGTGTTTGGGGTCTCCTTTTCGCAGGCTGCAGGTTCGTAGTTCCCGTTGTTTTGGTGTGTGCCCCCAGTTACTGTGGTTGGTTCAGTGGGTTGTGTAGGCTTCCTGGTGGAGGGGAGTGGTGCCTGTGTTCTGGAGGATAAAGCTGGATCTTGTCTTTCTGGTGGGCAGTATCACGTCTAGTGTTGTGTTTTGGGGTGTCTGTGATCTTATGATTTTAGGCAGCCTTTCTGCTAATGGGCGTGGTCATGATCCTGTCTTGCTAGTTGTTTGGCATAGGGTGTCTAGCACTGTAGCTTGCTTGTTGTTGAGCGGAGCTGGGTCTTAGCATTGAGATGGAGATCTCTGGGAGAGCTTTCGCTGTTTGATATTACATGGAGCCTGGAAGTCTCTGTTGGACCAGTGTCCTGAACTCGGCTCACCCACCTCAGAGGCACAGGCCTGACACCCGACCAGTGTGCCAAGATCCTGTCAGCCACACAGCTCAGAAGAAAAGGGAGAAATAAATTAAAAATAAAAACATAAATATAATAGTTATTAAAATAAAAAATATTAAAAATAAAAAAAATTAAAGTAATAAAAAAAGAGTAAAAAAAAAAGAGAGGAGGAAAGAAGAGAGCAACCAAAGCAGAAAACAAATCCACCACTGATAGCAGCGCCAAAAACTATACTAAAAATAAATAAATAAAAAAGGACAGACAGAACCCTAGGACAAATGGTAAAAGCGAAGCTATACAGACAAAATCCCACAAAGGAGCATACACATACACACTCACAAAAAGAGAAAAAGGAAAGCTATATATACATCTTTATATATATATAAAAAAAAGGAAGAGCACAACCAAATTAATGAACAAGTCTACCACTGATGATAAACTCTAAATAGTAAACTAAGATAAACATAAAACCAGAAAGAAATTAGATGCAGAAAGCAAACCCCAAGTCTACAGTTGCTCCCAAAGTCCACTGCCTAAATTTTGGGATGATTTGTTGTCTATTCAGGTATTCCAGGAATGCAGAGTACATCAAGTTTGATTTTGGAGATTTAATCCGCTGCTTCTGAGGCTGCTGTCAGAGATTTCACTTTCTCTTCTTTGATTGCACAGCTCCTTGGGTTCAGCTTTGGATTTGGCCATGCCTGTGTGTGTAGGTCACCTGAGGGCATCTGTTCTTTGCTCAGACAGGACGGGGTTAAAGTAGTAGCTGATTCGGGGGCTTTGGCTCTTTCAGGCCGGGGGGGAGGGAGGGGTATGGAGTGCGGGCTGAGCCTGTGGCGACAGAGGACAGTGTGACGTTGCAGCAGCATGAGGCACGCCGTGTGCTCTCCCAGGGATGTTGTCCCTGGATCACGGGACCCTGGCAGTGGCGGGCTGCACAGGCTCCCGGGAGGGGAGGTGTGGATAGTGACCTGTGCAGCAGCAGCAGCCTGAGCGTCTCATGACTGTCTCTGGGGTCCCGCGGTGATAGCCGCGGCTTGCGCCCATCTCTGGAGTTCGTTTAGGGGGTGCTCTTAATCCCCTCTCCTCACGCACCAGGAAACAATGGTCTCCTGCCTCTTAGGCAGGTCCAGACTTTTCCCCAGACTCCTTCCCAGCTAGCTCTGGCGCACTAGCCCCCTTCAGGCTGTGTTCACACAGCCAACCCCAGTCCTCTCCCTGGGATTCGATCTCTGAAGCCAGAGCCTCTGCTCCCAGCCCCCGCCCACCCCGGCGGGTGAGCAGACAAGCCTCTCGGGCTGGTGAGTGCCGGTCGGCACCGATGCTCTGTGCGGGAATCTCTCCGCTTTGCCCTCCGCACCCCTGTGGCTGCGCTCTCCTCCATGGCTCCAAAGCTTCCCCCCTTTGCCCCCCGCAGTCTCCGCCCGCGAAGAGGCTTCCTAGTGTGTGGACACCTTTCCTGCTTCACGACTCCCTCCCAGTGGGGCAGGTCCCGTCCCTATTCTTTTGTCTCTGTTTTTTCTTTTTTCTTTTGCTCTACCCAGGTACGTGGGGAGTTTCTTGCCTTTTGGGAGGTCTGAGGTGTTCTCCCAGCATTCAGTAGGTGTTCTGTAGGGGTCGTTCCACGTGTAGTTGTATTTCTGATGTATTTGTGGGGAGGAAGGTGATCTCCAAGACTTACTCCTCTGCCATCTTGAAGGTCTCTCTCATGACTCCAGTTTTAAATATGTATTTTAGGGGTGACTGGTAAACAGAATTTTCTAAATTTCTTTTGCCTCAACCTTCACACTTAATGTAGAGTTATAAATGCACTTTTCAGAGGGAACACCAACTTTCCCCCAAATGAGAAAAAAACTTCTCTTTCAACACCCCACAGCCTCCACACTGCTGAACAACATATGTATTATTTCAAGCAGCTTCAACTGCTATTACAAATAAGTCCCTCAGTTTCAGGGGATTGGCAAATTAGAAGTTGGTGATAGTAAAATGTGGGTGTTCCTGGCCAGTTGGTTTCAATACTCCACATAGTGCTTCAGTGACCCAAGCACCTTCATTCATGTAGTTTTGACTCCCTTGGGGTCACAAAGCTTCTTGCACCTAGCCTGAATATGAGAGAACAAAGAAGATATATTTGCTTCTTAATTAACTTGACTTCAAATGAGTAACCCATATTGCTTATATCCCAGTTTCAAAAACTAGTCAAATGGTCCTACCTAGATGCAGGTATGGTTCTACAATGAAATTCCTTTCTGGACGGACACCTCCCAGCAACAATTCCACCCAATGGCTGGGAACAGAAACAGCTGGTGGATAGTCAGTTGTCCTTGCTACTCCAGAATAAAAAAAATTTCTCTTTATCTATTTATCACCAAAGTTTTGGAAATTCTTCATAGCGGAAAAAAGTGTTTCGCACTCTACAACATATTATAGAAAGATTCATGTTAATTTATTTCAGTTTTGAGTATTTAGTAGATAGCAAGCAACATTTAAGTCATTATGAAACTTTAATGCTAGTGTAACTTTGAATTGTAGTATAAAGGTTTTTTTGTTTGTTTTTTTTTGTGGTAAGCGGGCCTCTCACTATCGTGGCCTCTCCCGTTGCAGAGCACAGGCTCTGGATGTGCAGGCTCAGCAGCCATGGCTCACGGGCCCAGCCACTCTGCGGCATGTGGGATCTTCCCAGACCGGGACTCGAATCCATGTCCCCTGCATTGGCAGGTGGACTCTCAACCGCTGCACCACCAGGGAAGCCCTACCTTCCTATATTTATTTACAATTTGTATAACTTCTTAAAGACAAAGATTCTACTGTCTAATAGAATAAAGGATTTCTTTAGCTTGATTCAATACTAATGTCTATGGTAAAACTGGAATTTTTAAAAGTAATTATGATTTTTAATTGAATTCTGAAGTCATGTTTTGAGGTATAGACATTTGTAATTTGGCAGGGAGGATATTTGTCACAGCGTTCTAATTACCATCCCATAATTACAAGAGCATATGTAAAGCAAATATAGGAAATTGTTACTTACATGTCATACAAGCAACCTTGTTTTTTTATTTATCATATTCTCCTGACACTCAGCTCTAATTAAATCATGTTGTCCACTGCTGTGGTAATATTCCAGGTTCAGAAGAGTAGAAAATGTAAAGCCTAGAACTAATAGAAATAGCACCAGCTCCTATGAAATGAACTTTTAGAGAGGTAGAGAGTAGCTCCAAAATCTGCCATACATTCTTTCTCCTGATGGAGATAGAATTAAATTGGTATGAAGGACACTTCATTTATCTCTCAGTTACTAAATATGTTTTCTCTCCTGTTTGGACAGTGGCTACTTTGAGTTCACTCTTTTTTCCAGTCCTAGACTAATTAACTGGTCTCATTTACTGTCTTATTCTAATACCACTGCTACTCTATAAAGATAATTGCCTGTATGACTCCAAGGCAAAAAAGCATAAATAATTAATTTTTAAAGTCAAGGAAATGGCATGGATATTTGGAAATGACATACAATAACAACAAATATTTCTATTTACAGCCCAAAATATCTAGTTATGTCAGAGTTTAAAGAATTGGGACTTTCAGAGAATTGTCATATTAGATTCTCTGCAAATAGGTTATTCTTAGCTAGTAAAATAGAAAACGTTTTAAGACCTCATTTATATGTCCTTCTGAAAGAAGACAACAAATAAATATATACGTTTTAATTTTCAGGATTAAAGTAAGTAGCCCAGGTCTCTCTAAAGATACAAATATATATTACACTTAGGGATTCATTTTTTTTAAATTTATTTTATTTATTTATATATATTTTTAAGCAGAGGTCTTCTTAGAAGCCCATATGATTTAAATTTATTTATTTATTTATTTATGGCTGTGTTGGGTCTTCATTTCTGTGCGAGGGCTTTCTCTACTTGTGGCAAGCAGGGGCCACTCTTCATTGCGGTGCGCGAGCCTCTCACTATTGTGGCCTCTCTCGTTGCAGAGCACAGGCTCCAGACGCGCAGGCTCAGTAGTTGTGGCTCACGGGCCAAGTTGCTCCGCGGCATGTGGGGTCTTCCCAGACCAGGGCTCCAACCCATGTCCCCTGCGTTGGCAGGCAGATTCTCAGCCACTGCGCCACCAGGGAAGCCCTAGGGATTCATTTAAAAATAATAAGACATTGTTTTCATTCTCTGAGAGGAAATTCTAGAGGGAAGGATTTAATCATAACTTTATTAAACTTGAATAATTTTCAAAATATTATATATTGATGTAATGAAAGTATTGCTTAACGCCTAAAGGAGTTCTCTTTCTGCCCCTAACGTTCAGAGATACTATAAGATATATATTATATAGGATAAACTCCTAATAATAGAAAATAAATATATAGTCATCAATATTAATCATATTCTCAAGTAAATATTTCATAAGAAAAACAGAATATTGCATGTGCCTATATGCTAACATTGACAGCAAGTCTACATGTAATTTGGAAAAAAATGAATTTCATCAAAAATATATATGACATCACCTGCTGCTAGAAATTTTAATTTTGGTCTGAGATACAGAAATGGAAAAACCCAGTGGTCATTTCTAGGGAACCAATTCTGCGACCTCTACTGCTGAGATCCCTTGTGATGCCCTAGTTATGGCATTTCCCCGAGACTGATTGCTCCTCCCTTTGTTTGAATATATTGTCCACCAACTACTACAGTAAAAACCCTCCTTTTCTTAACCTAATCTGTGTATCTGTATTTGAAAATAAACCATAAACATGAAACACACACACAAAATATATATATATATGACAAATATTAAGTTATGAAGATTTCTCTATCATGTACAGTAATGATGTGTAGGGGAGACAAAACTTCACCTTCTTAAGGTCTCAATCTGGGCCTGAGAATTAAATTGACACAAGACAGATTAACAGGAGAAAAGCATAACAGATTTAATTAGTATAAATTTTACATGACATGGAAGTACTAATGAGGAAATGAAGACCCAAAGAAGTGGCAAACTATAAATTCTTTTATACTAGGTTATAAAACAGAGACAATTGTGGAAGAGTAACTAAAAAAAGTGGAGAGACTAAAAGAAGACAAGATCTTGTTAAAAACAAGATCTGTTTGTACAGAATTCTCTAAGCCTGGACCCTTTGTCTCTGGTGATAAGAATGTTTCCTTCCTCTTGTTGTGGGGAGGACATCTTCCACATAGGAGTTTTATCTCCTGTTTTTAGGAAGATAAAGGGGTGATTGGAGTGCCCTTCCTGTACCTACTCTTCTTAAAGTACTTGTAGCTCAACATAATTCTTATGCCAAAATGGCACAATGGTATTTCTTCATACTGTTGATGCTTAAATTTGCAATAACACCATTTTCACTGAGATGTCAATAAACAATATCTGTTATTATAATATGTACATGGCGGTTTATGTAAACTTTGATTTTCCTTTAAAAGTATGCAGGTGAATCTATGATGTTATTAGTCTCTTCATACTAATTACAAATAATTCATTGAACATCAGGCTCTTGAATGTCAAGTGAAAAGTGCCTTTTTAATTCCTTAGGAAATAAGTAATAGGGATTATTCATTGCATTTTATTTTCTTATTTACTTTTTAAGTTATACATTGTTTATTACTAGTCACATAAGAATTGTGAACTGTAGCTTCTATCATTTAAAGTTATATAACACTTCTAAATCGTTTGTGGCTTTTTTAAAAAACAGAGTTTATTATAACTGATTCAGTTAGCAGTTCTTAAAAGATTTGTTTGCTTTTTTCAAAATGATATTGGGGATTTATTTGGGAAAGGGGATTTTTTAAATAAAGCAAGTTCTATTTCTTTGGCAAACAGTAGCTAATATAATTAGTAATATTTGAATAGAGCTAATGAAATATAAGTTCAAAGTTATTGTAGAGTCTTACTTGATTTGTTTTGTTATTCAATCAAAATTGAACCAAAAAGAAAAAAATTTGTAACCACTATGTACCTAGAACCATATTTTTCATGAATAATAGTGGCTTTTAAGTTTGTGATGTGTAAGGAGGAAAGTATGATCAACATAAAATAAAAATTTAAGGTTATTTTAAATATTGGAAAATTCATTATATATATTTATATTTTGCAATGAATATATGCCATCTGGTGAATCAATCAAAATAGAAATTAAAATTAAAATTTAGAAATCATACAAACAAATAGTTGGGTTTATATACTTAGACCATGAAAAGAAAACATTGATCCACAGTTCATTGTATTTTTACTATATTAAATTTTAAAAAAAATCCTCAGTCTTTGAATATTTTAAGAGAAGTGTGTTTTATATATTCTTTTGGTCTCATTTTTCAAATCTACAGAAAACTGGAAGGAATAGTACAAATCAGCACCTCCGTACCTTCATCTGAATTCACTAATTTTCTACAGCCACATTTGGCGTCTGTCTGTCTTTCTTTCTTTTTTTTTTTTTTTTTTTTTTCTTTTTCTGGGAACATTTGGAAGTTGCAGACATTCTGAAACTCTGCCTCTAAATATTTCCAAAAACCAAGACATTCTCTACATGAATGTCACACTGTCACACCCAAGAAGTTCAGCATTGATAAAATAATCTTATCTGATCAACACCTCATATTTAAATCTCTGATTTCCAAATATTTTCCTTTAGAGCTTTTTGGCTGCTTTTTTTCCCCAAGGTCCCATCAAGGATCGCACTTTGCACTTAGTTGTTACGTCTTTTTTAAAATCTAGAATAGCAGCCCCAAACCTACTTTTTCTTTCATGGCATTAATAATTTTTAAATGTCCAAGCCAGGTATTTTACTTAATGTCCACAATATGGATTTGTCTGACTATTTCATCATATTTAGACTCAGGTTAAAAACCTTAGGCAAGGGTCTTCCCTGGTTGTCCAGTTGGTAAGACTCCATGCTCCCAATGCAGGGGGCCTGGGTTCCACCCCTGTTTGGGGAGCTAGGTTTCTCCATTGTAAGGTTGCCACTTTTTGTTTATTGTTAATAAGTGATACATGGGCTAATACTTTGTAACTATGTGAATAGCCTTTTCCCCAGCCCAGTGATTTTAGATCCATTGATGATCCTTGTTTGAATAAATTATTACACTGATGGTTACAGTATGATCATTTTCTAATTCTGTTGTTCTTTTTATATTTATTTGTTTGCATAATTATGTAAAAAGAAGTTTTCCTCCCATCTGCACCTTTTTAGTGTCACTATGGACTTAGAGATTTTTTAAAATGCAATGTCTTTTAATATTTTTACACTCAGTATATCCAAAATTTAAATTATGACATGAACTTACAGTAGAATACTATATACCAGTCAGAATCAATGATCTCCAACACACAACAATATGAATAAATCTCACAAAAATTATACTAATTAAAACAAACCTGACACAAAAGAGTATTTTCTGTTTAATTCCATTTTATGAAGTAACAAAACAAAACAAAATAAAAGTACCTTTGCTGTTGGAAGTCAGGGGAGTGGTTACTCTTATTGGTGTGTGAGTGTGGCTTCTAATGTACTTATAATGTCCTGTTTCTTGATCTGAGTCTGGTTAAAAGAGTATGTTCTGATAATGAAAATTCACTAAGCAGTGCCCTTATTAAATGGGCACTTTTCTGTTTAGGTGTCATACATCAACAAAGTTAGAAGAATTTGACCCAAATGTGCTCAACTGAGGTAGCTCCTTTGATTTTTTGATACATTCCCACCTATCCTTAAGAAGTTCTTTGACTTTATGGCCCCCAAATATATTCCATTTTCAGCTTGTACTTTTACTGCTCAGGTCTGAAATCAGCATTTCTCCAGAGAGTCCTGTTTTCTTTTAGAAGCCAAGATCAGGGCACTGAGTATGCCAATTGCTATTAGAGTGGCGTTATTTTTAGACTATTTCAATGATTAGCAAGAACTAGAATACACACACACACACACACACACACACACACACACACATTTGTGGGACTTTTTTGATAATTATTAGGTCATACTGATAACTCTAATTCAAATCCAGTAACAAGGCTTTTCTTACCTTTTTTCGTCTCATTTATATTTCCCTTTCTCACAGTGAGAACTTCACCCAGAACATCAGTATTCCTACAATACACTCAAAACAGTTTTAGAATTATTCCACCAATATGACTACCAAAAAACAAGCCTGCAGAGGAAAGTTCAAAGCCAACAGTCAGTGAAGTCCTTCTAACTTACCTGTTTCTCTCCCTACTGTTATTTTGCTTAAGGTGTTCCTGTTTTGTCAGGATATATTATTCTTTCACCTTGTCCCCACCTTTATTTTGGCCATAAATCTGAAACTAATGCAATAAATACTCATCATTAGTCATTTGCCAAGTTCTTCCCGCTTGTCATTTAAATATATGAACTAAATTTTCTGATAGATTCCTCAGGAAAGACTTGAACTCCAGCATTCCCTGAATTCTTGAATGTTTAAACGTGTTTTTGTATAGCCTTGATGCTTGAAGGAAACATTGGCAATATAATAAGGCCTTGGCTCATTCTTTCCTTAAGTTTTGTAAAATGTGTTAATTCAGTGCTATCCTGCTTTGTATGTTGCTGTTGAGAAATATGATGTCAACGTGATTTTCATCTCTTAATAACCAACTTGCTTGTTTTATTCAATGGCTCAGATATTTTTCTTTATTTTTACATTCTAATGGTTCTATTAGAACATATCTCAGAGTTGGCCTTTCTGGGTCAAGTTTTCCAATTACATGTAGGCTACATAAAAATGCTAAATTAGAGTTTCTTGTATTTCCAGAAAGATTTCTTAGATTACTGTTTTAAATATCAGTTCTCTTTTTTGGTTGTTGTTTTTTTGTTTGTTTGTTTTTTAACCAGCACTTATTCTAGAACATTTGGAATTTATAAAGTATATTTATATGTAACCATCCAATTCTCCAAGTTATTCATCTGTTCTATTTGGCAATAATTAATCAGTTGGAAATGGGATTTCTCATTCATACATCTTACTGGTTGCACAAAAGCAGTGAACTTTATCCACTATATCACTTTGGAAAGATGAACTGAGGTGAAATCTAATTAATATTTTAAGCAACACATCAGTTAGTCTCTATGGTCTTCCAGATTTTATCTTGTGTCCTGACTGTCATCATTCATTACTTTCACACAGTGAGACCATGAGTATCAGAGGCAAAGGTGGGTCGTGGTATCTTCTGATTAGGATCTAACAGATCAATGGCTATTAATCCAACGCTGCTACCCTCTATGTCTGTCTGGTAACCATACACCACATTACCATTCAGCAAGTACCTATTTGACAATTATTATCTAACACTATTTTCAATATTTTAAAAACTTTCCTTTCACTCTACATCCCCTTCCAGGTACTGTACCATTTCTCAACTACCCTTTACAGCAAAATTTCTTTGAAGAATTTTTCATGTTTTCTACCTCCACTTCCTTCCCTTCTGTAATTTTTTCATTGCAGTAAAATATATGTAATACAGAATTCTTGTATTTTGACCACTTTTGACCACTCTTTGACCATTTTGACCACTTTAAAGTGTACAGTTCAGTGGCATTTAGTATATTTAGTGTTGTGCAACTATCGCTACTATCTAATTCTAGAACATTCTTATCACCCAAAAAGGAAAACTTATACCCATTCAGCTATTTCCCCCTATTCCATCCTCCCTCCAGCCTCTGGACACCCCTAATCTCTGGATTTTGCTGTTCTGGATATTTTATATAAATGGAATTATACAATATGTGACCTTTTGTGCCTAATTCTTTAACTTAGCATAACGTTTTCTAACTTCATTCGCATTGTAGTGTGTAGCTGTACTTCATTCCTTTTTATGGATATATAATATTCTATTGTATGGATATACCACACCTTGTTTAACCATTCATCAGTTGATGGACATTTGGCTTGTTTTCACCTTTTGGCTATCGTGAATAGTGTTGCTATGAATATTTGCATACAGGTATTTGTTTGAACACCTGTTTTCAATTCTTTGGGGTCTATACCTAGGAGTGGAATGACTGAGTCATATGGTAATTAGTGAGTAATAGCCAAACTCTTTCTCCAGTGTCTGTGCTATTTTGTATTCCTATCAGCAGTGTATTAGGGTTCCAGTTTCTCTAGATCCTCACCACAACTAGTTATTTTCTGTTATTATTTCTTAATTCTATCCATTCAAGTGGGTGTGAAATGGCATCTCACTGTGGTTTTGATTTGTATTTCTTTAATGGCATTGAGCATTTTTTCATATGTTTGTTGGCCATTTATATCTCCTTTTTGGAGAATGTTTATTCAAAGACTTTGTCCATTTTTAATTGGGTTGTTTACCTTTTGTTGTTGAATTGTATGAATTCTTAATATATTATGGACATGACCCTTATCAGGTATATTATTTGTAAATATTTTCTCTACTTGGGTCATTCTTGACAAAGGGTAGCACAGAACCTAAAAATCTCAAACGTTCTGATATTCAGTCGTGTGGGTTGTAAGTATAGCTTTTTAAAAATTTAGTTTGCCTATAAGCTCATTATTAGTAGAGATAAAAAATTTCAAATCCTTGAATTGTAGGCAATACTAGAGTCCATTTCTAATACCCAAATATTTCCCTAAACGTTGAAGTATTTACATGTGCAATTTAGTTCTCAGACTATTTGAAATAGTACCTTGGAACCACAATTAAAATAAATGTTAATGAGTTTAAGGAAGGCTACTGCAACAGAAATTCAATGTCTTTGAATTTTTTCTGATTCCTGGACCTTTACAAAATAATATATATTATTTAATTTTAATGAGTACCAGGCTTGGAAACTTGGCCTTACATGTTTAACATTACAACTGACAGGTTGATTTATTTTGGAAGTCAGTAGATTCCTGACATTTTTGTAAAATAAAGAGAGCCCATGCAGAATTCCTATGAATGACCTAAAGAAGATGTGTCAGTTAGGGCCTAGCCAGGAGACAGAAATCACTCAGTAAATTGAGTGGAACATTTCAATATAAAGAATTATTATCTAGTAATGAATTAATAGCAGGGAGTAACTACTAAGGGATAAATAATTAATTATTAACTAAATAATAGGAGATTACAGCTTAGCCATAAAGTGAACTGAACACAAGAATAGCAGAGGTAGGGAGGAGCTACTGCTTCTACAGCTGAGGCTAATACCCATGGAAAGAGAAGACTTGGAAGGAGGCCAACACTGACATCCAGACCCTGTTGGAGACGGTGTGGCTGTGGCCAACTTAATGACAGAGAATTTGCTGAAGTGCCACGAGCCAGGGCTGGCTGGAAACCACCTGTTGGGGCCCTAGTAAAACTAGTTGGGAATCAGCCCTCTGGGATGCTGGTGAAGCTCACTGGGAAGTCAGTGTCTGAGGTGCTAGTGAGATTTTGCATGGTGCTGGCAACACTTGTTGGTGCATGAGTGCACCACACACATGAGTGCAAACTTGTTGTTTGCATGGTGCATACTTTTCCAGCTACTGCCCAAGGGTCAGGCTTCTAATTAGCCTGCATCTGGGAGCTATCAGGGCACATCATTTGTAGTCCTTAGGAGCTTGAATGGGCATTGGGAACTCCTGTACCTTCTCCTCCTGCCTTACCTCAGTGATAAAATCAAGTCTCTAGCTTCTCCCTGAAAGGAGTTTGTTCAGACATCTAGTGCTGCAACTTCAATGGCTACCACTCAAGGGGTTAGCTCCTAAATAACTTAGCTCAGGGAGCTGACTAAGCTCAGTGTTTGCAGTTTCCCTGGGTCCAAAGAGGTGGTTCTATGTGGGTGCACAGGCACTCCCAGCAGCTGTTCACTCTGGCTCAGCATGGAGTATGTAGGCAAAAATACCCATCTCCCATTTTCTACCTGATAAAGGCTAGACTGTATATATCATATGCCAACTTTTTCATTTGCTGCCCAAAGGTTGGGCTTCCAATTAGCCTGCTCTTGGAGCTGACAGAGCAGGCAATTAGTGGTCCTTCAGAAGCTTGAAGCAGCATGTGGCATTTTCTCCACTTTGGGGCAATGATGGGACTTGGCATACTGTAATCTCCTGGGAGCCACTAAGAACAAAGACAGATTTTAGGAAAAGAACAAAAGTTTGAGTGGTACCCAGAATCTTGGGCTAGGCTGATTAGCAAGTTTAATTTCCTACATGAGGCCATTCTGTTAAAACTGGGAGAGGTGGCTCTCTTATCAAATTCATAGAAACCAATGCAAAAACTCAAAGAAAATGAAGAGATAAGAGAATCTTTTCAAAAAAAACCAACAAGATAAATCTCCACAAACCAACACAGTGAAGTGGTGACAAATGACTTACCCAACAGAGAATTCAAAATAGTGGTCATAAAGATGCCCACCAAGGTCAGGAGAGCAACATATAAACAAAGACAGTTGCAACAGAGACAGAAAATATTTTAAAAGTACCAAACAGAAATCATAGAGCTAAATAATACAATAACCGAATTGAAAAATTCAATAGGGGGGTTCAACAGTCAGACTAAATCAAACAGATGAAAGGAACTGTTGAATCAAAGAATGTCAGGGGACATCATCCAATGAGAGGAGCAAAAAGAAAAATGAATAGAAAAGAGAAGATAGCATTGATAAAGATAAATATATAGTCAAATTCCAAATACTCTAATATTGTAATGGTGGTGTATAAATCACATATAAGTGTATTACAAAGGTTAAAGGATAAACATATTAGAAATGACTATTATTACGAGAATTTGTTAATGGATATAGAATATAAAAATATGTACATTGTGACATCAAAAACATAAAATGTAGACAGGGGAGTACAAGTGTAGAGCTTTTGTATATGATCAAAGGTAAGTTGTTATCAGCTTAAGATAACCATTATAGCTATAAAATATTTATGTAAGCCTCATGGTAGCTGTAAAGCAAAAACCTGTAATAGATATGCAAAAGAGAAAAAGGATTTAAAACAGAAAACCACCAAATCACAAAAGAAGAAAGGAATAAAGGATCTTGAAAACACCCAGAAAACAATTAACAAAAGGGCAATAGCAAGCCCTTACCTATCAATAATATCTTTAAATGTAAGTACATTAAATTCTCCAGTTGAAAGACATAGAGTGGCTGAGTGAATAAATAAACAAGACCCAACTATATGCTTCATATAGGAGACTCATTTCAGGTTTAAGGACACATATAGATTGAGATTGAAAGGATGGAAAAATATATTCCATGAAAATGGAAAATATATTCCATGAAAAAAGAAAGCAGAGGTAGCTACACTGATACCAGACAAGATAGACTTTAAGTCAAAAAATATATTTTTCCATTGAAGGGATGGAAAAATATATTCCATGAAAATGGAAAATATATTCCATGAAAAAAGAAAGCAGAGGTAGCTACACTGATACCAGACAAGATAGACTTTAAGTCAAAAACTGTAACAAGAGACAAAGAAGGACATTATTATCAATTCATTAAGAGTACATAACAATTGTAAATATTTATGCATCCAACATCAGAGCACCTAAGTATATAAAGCAAATATTAATTTACCTGAAGGGATGAATAGAAAGCAATACAATAATAGTAGAGGGCTTCAATGCCACATCTTCAACAATGGATAGGTCATCCAGACAGACAATCAATAAAATAACATTGCACTTGAATTATACTTTAGAACAAATGGGCATAACAAACATGTACAAAAGATTTCATCCAACAGCAGCATAATACACATTCTTCTCAAGTGCATATGAATCATCCTCCAGGATAGATCATATGTTAGGTCAAAAGTCAAGTCTTAGAAAACTGAAGAAGATAGAAATCATATCAAGCTTCTTTTCTGACCACATTGGCATGATACTAGAAATTAATAGTATGAAGAAAATTATAAAATTCACAAATATGTGAAGATTATACAACACACTCCTGAACTACCAATGGTCAAAGAAAAAAATCAAAAGGGATCTCAAAAATATCTTGACATAAATTAAAATGGAAACACAATATATCAAAACTCATGGGATACAGCAAAAACAGTTCTAAAAAGAGCATTTATAGTGCTTAATGCCTACATTAAGAAAAACAAAAGATCTCAAGTAAACAAACACTATACTTCAGGGAAGTGGGAAAAAAAATACAAAGTCTAGGGGCTTCCCTGGTGGCGCAGTGGTTGAGAGTCCGCCTGCCGATGCAGGGGACACGGGTTCGTGCCCCGGTCCGGGAGGATCCCACATGCCGCAGAGCGGCTGGGCCTGTGAGCCATGGCCGCTGAGCCTGCGCGTCCGGAGCCTGTGCTCCGCAACAGGAGAGGCCACAACAGTGAGAGGCCCGCGTACCGCAAAAAAAAAAAAAAAAAGTACAAAGTCTAAAGTCAGTAGAAGGAAGGAAACAACAGAAATCAGAATAAAAATAAATGAAATAGAGATGAGAAATACAATAGAAAAGATTTTAAAATGCTTTTTTGAAATGATAAAATTAACAAACAGCTTAAAAAAGAGAGAATAATCAAATAAAATCAGAAATGTAAGTGGAGACATGACAACTGATACCACAAAAACACAGAAGGTCATAGGAGACTACAGTCAACAATTGTACACTAGCAAATTGGATAACCTAGAAGAAATGGATAAATTCAAGAAACATACAACCTTCTAAGACTGAATCATGAAGAAATAAAAAATCTGAACAGACAGATAATGAGTAAGGAGATTGAGTCAGTAATCTGCCATCTCCCAACAAAGAAACATCCAGGACCAGTCAGCTTCATCAAACATTTAAAGAAGAATGTAACTCTACAAAACATTTACATAAGAATTAATATCAGGCTTCCCTGGTGGCGCAGCGGTTGAGGGTCCGCCTGCCGATGCGGGGGACACGTGTTCGTGCCCCGGTCTGGGAAGATCCCACATGCCGCAGAGCAGCTAGGCCCGTGAGCCATGGCCGCTGAGCCTGCGTGTCCGGAGCCTGTGCTCTGCAACGGGAGAGGCCACAACAGTGAGAGGCCTGTGTACCGCAAAAAAAAAAAAAAAGAATTAATATCGATTCAACTCTTCCAGAAAGTTGAAGAGGAGGGAACACTATCTAACTTATTTTATGAGACCAACAGTACCCTGATACCAAAGCCAGACAAGAACACTACAAGAAAAGAAAATCACAGGCCCGTAACCCTGATAAGAATAGATACAAAAGTCCTCTACAAAATATTAGTAATAAATTAAATTAAAAACACATTAAAAGGATCATACACCATGATCAAGTGAGATTTATCCTTGGAATGGAAGGGTGGTTTAACATGCACAAATTAATAAATGTAATATACCACATTAACAAAATGAAAATGAAAATTATTTGGTTATCTTAAAATATGCAAAAAAAGTATTTGACAAAATTCCACCTCCTTACATGATAAAAACTCAGCAAATTTGGTATAGAAGGAATGTACCATCTATATGTATATGTCCATATATGTAACATATATGACAAACCCACAACTAACATCATACTCAATGGTGAAAAGCTGAAAGTTGTATCCTCTAGGTTAGGAACAAGTCAGGATTACCTACTCTCACTAATTCTGTTCAACGTAGTATTAGAAGTCCTAGCCAGAGAAATCAGGCAAGACAAGGAAATAATATATCTAAATTAGAAAGAAAAGTGTAAATTTTTTTAAAACTTTGGTAAAATTTTGTAAAAATTATAAAATTGTCTTATTTACACCATATGAACTTATATGTGGAAAACTTTAAAGTCTCCACCAAAAAAACCTGTTAGAACTAATAAACATTTATTTTTCAGGATAAAAATCAGCGTACAAAAATCAGTCAAATTTTTATAAACTAATATGAACTATTCAAAAAAGAATTAAGAAAGGAAGCTTGTTTACAATAGCATCAAAAACAATAAAATACTTAGGAATAAATTCAACCAAGGAGGTAAATGAACTGTACAATGAAAACTATAAAACACTGATGAAAGAAATTGAAGAAGGCACAAATAAATAGAAAGTATCTCATTCTCATGAGTTGGAAGAGTTAATATTATTAAAATATCCATACTACCCAAAGTAAACTACAGATTCAGTGAAACCCCTATCAAAATTCCAATGGCATTTTTTACAGGAAAAAACAACAACAACAAAACTAAACTAAAATTTGTTTGGAACTACAAAAGATCTTGAATACCTAAAGCAATATTAAGGAGACAAGCAAAGCTGGAGGCATCACACTGCCTGATTTCAAACTACTTTAAAAACCTATACTTATCAAAACAGTATGGTATTGGAATAAAAACAGACACATAGATAAATAGAACAGAATAGAGAGTCCAGAAATAATCTCATGCATATATGGTCAATGAGACACCAAGAATACACAACAGAGAAAGGATAATCTCTTCAATAAATGGTGTTGGGAAAACTGGATACCTACATGCAAAAGAATGAAATTGGACCCTTATCTTGCACCATACACAAAAATCAAGCCAAAATAGGTTAAAGACTTAAACATAAGATTTGAAACCATAAAACTCCTAGAAGAAAACATACTGGGAAAGCTCTTTGACGTTTGGTCTTGGAAATGATATTTTGCATATGACACAAAAGAACAGGCAACAAAAGTAGACATAAACAAATGGTACTACATCAAGCTGAAAAGTTCTGTACCACAATGGAAACAATCAACAAAATGAAAAGGCAGTCTATGGAATGGGAGAAAATATTTGCCAACCAAATATCTTGTAAGGAGTTAATATTAAAGATAAACAAGGAATCCTTGCAAGTCAATAGCAAAAAAATAAATAACCTGATTAAAAAACAGGCAAAGAAACTGAATAGACTTTTTTCAAATAAGACGTATAAATGACCGGCAGGTATATGAAAGATACTCAACATCATTAATCATCAGGGAAATACAAATCAAAACTACAATGAGCTATCACCTCACACCAGTTAGGATATCTATTATCAAAAATATAAAAGATTTTGGTGAGAATAGGGAAAAAAAGGGAACTCTTGTACACTGTTGGTGGGAATGTAAATTGATGCATTTTCCATTATGGAAAACAGTATGGAGTTTCCTCAAAAAATTAAAAATAGAACTGCCATATGGTGCAACAGTCCCACTTCTGGGTATATATCAAAGGAAATGGAATCATCATCTTGGAGAGATATCTGCTTCCCATGTTCATTGTAACATAATTTCCAATAGCCAAGTTATGGAAACAGCATATGAGTCCACTGATGGATGAACGTATAAAGAAATTGTGGTATAAATATACAATGGAATATTACTCAGCCATAAAAAGAAGGAAACCCTGCCATTTACAACAACATGGATGAACCTGGAGGCATCATGCTAAAGAAAATAAGCCAGAGAGACAAAGACAAGTACTATATGGTATTACTTATATGTGGAACCTCCCCCAAGTTTTTTTGAACTCGAAGAAACAGAGGGTAGAAAAATGGTTATCAGGGTTTGGGGTATGAGGGAAATAGATGTTGGTCAAAGTGTTCAAACTTTCAGTTAAATGATGAATAAGTTCTTAGGATCTAATGCACAGCATGATGACTGTAATTAATACTATATAGTGTACTTGAAATTTGCTAAGAGATTACATCTAAAGTATTTTCAGCACACACACATACACAAACGCACACACACAAAGGTAAGTATATGCACACACACAAAGGTAAGTATATGAGGTGAAAGATGTGTTAACTTGATTGTGGTCATCATTTCACAATGTGTGTATAAATCAAATCAGAATATTGTATACTTTAAATATATGACAGTATTATTTGTCAGTTACATCTCAGTAAAACTGGGAGAAAAATCAAGTTTCTCAGTTGCACTAGCCACATTTGGCTGCTCAATACCTACACATGACTAGTGGCTGCAGTAGATGACAGTGCAGATATATACCATTTCCATCACTGCAAAAAGTTCTATTGAACAGTGTGCTACTATAGAAAATTGGGTGAATACCAGTTGTGGTCCAGACACTGAATGATTTTTGTTTCGTCTATATTTGATTAAATCTCCAACCAAACTTAATTTCTTATTTTCTTGCCTCCTTCAAGAGGAGTATAACAAAATCCAATTGATGTTTCCTGTGAATTAAGCTTTGATTGTATGTTTAATATGTAGTTTTCTCATTTAAAGTTTTTAGGAAGTCTCTTCAATCTCTAAGTAAGAGATTTCTATACATCAGTGATTACTTCGAAAAATGGGCCTCAAGCTGTTAGCAAAAGATGCTACTTCTGTTGACATTTTGCTCCTTATAAACACCTAAAGGTGGCTGCCGATTTCATCAATTTTTATACATTTAGCCCTTGAGCATTATCATAATCCTCCACAAGTGCTTTAAGAAATGAGAAAAACGTACATGGTAAAAATAGTTTGCTTGACTTGACAAATCCAGTTTTAATTTACTGAAATCACATTTCCCCAGTCTTTCATTCAATAACAGAAACAGATCAGGTTAGTATTTTTTCCCCACTACTAGTCTGCTTATCAGCAATATCCATCAGCCCCATCCTTACTCCTTAGCTTTGTGAGTAAATCAAGTTTCTGTTGTCTGTTATTACATTGTACAAAAATGACAGGGTGGATTTTACCAAATTTGGAACAGCTGGAACTGAGGTGCAACAAGAGGCCCAGATGAATACTAATTTTGGAGAGACATGCTGTATGAATTTTGATGCTTTGAACAGAAAAGCAAATAGTAGTTTCAAATTTGAAATTCAAATCAAAAGTCACAAGTGCAGATGGTTCAAATTACAGAAGTGGGATTGTCAATCAGACTGCTTCTTACCTGGGCAGCTCTCTACTAGAGTACATACTTGAGTGACTAGCACTAGAGATTTAGTTGTTTAATGATGTTCAGAGATTTCCCGAGCAACTCATGCCATAGTTACCCAAACTTCTTCCTATGGTCATAAAGTAGATAAAGAAGGAAATGGGATATTTAATTTGTAGCGTTTGGATAAAGACATTTCTATACAAGCATACCTTGTTTTATCGCACTTTGATTTATTGCATTTTACAGATATTACATTTTTTTTATAAATTGAAAGTTTGTGGCAACCCTGTGTCGAGCAACTCTATGGGCGCCATTTTTCCAACAGCATTTTCTAGCATCCTGTCTCATATTTGGTTACTCTTGTAATATTTCAAGCTTTGTCATTATTATTATATTTGTTATGGTGATCTGTGATCAGTGGTCTTTGATATTTTTATTGCAGAAAGATTATCACTGGCTGAAGGCTCAGATAGTAATTAGCTTTTTTTAAGCAATGAAGTATTTTTAATTAAGGTATGTACATTTTTAGACATAATACTGTTGCACATTTAATGGACTACAATACAGTGTAAACATAACTTTTATATATACTCGAAAACCTAAAAATTAATGTGACTTACTTTGTTGCAACATTCACTTTATTGCTGTGGTCTGTAATCGAACCCTCAATATCTCCAAAGTATACCTATAGATGTTGGCAGAAGATGGTTCACAAGACTGGGAAGGACCACATTAAATGACTGCCTACTCAGGGATGATGGTAAGAAAATATCTGTGGACTAATGTTTCTACTATTTCCCGCATCAGCTGCTATTTATTCCATTGTCAAGACCTGGAATGTCCAAACGAGCTTGACTTTCTTATCCTTCGCACAGAGAGTTCCATCTCAATTTGTGAGGCTTATCTTGTTTCTCCTCTTTAAATCATCTAACCAAATTTACACATACAGATGCAGACAAGTTATGTCCTGGTATTGAAGCAAATGGAGTATCACATAGTGCTGCTCATGCTTGTCTGAAATGTGAGAAGAGCATTGTACCTAGAAAGAGGCTGTTTTCTATCACGATATTGCTATATCAGTCATATGAAAAAATGACTTAGAGGCAGTGTATTATAAATCGCATTGTAAGGATAACACATATAAAAAAGTAAATGCTGACACTTTAAAACTGAATAGTAAATGACTGGGTAATGGTATTTCCCTCTAGTTTCCTCTGATTTGTAAGCTCTCAAAAGTGAGTGATTCTGACAGATTAAGGAATCTTAAGCTTTATATAAGTTCATAATGTATTTATTCGAAAACATGTACTGTAGTAGAAATAGTCATTTCTATATATACGATCTTCTTTTCCATAAGAGAAGATATGTTTAGGAAAATTCATTTTGCACCAGTGTAGTCAAAGGTAGATGTTTTAAAACGAAAAGTAAACCTTGAGAGCATCCTATATCTACCTATCATCTCAGAACAGAAAACCAAAATTCAAAGAAGTTGAGTAAATTTCACAGTGTATCAATGAAATTAGAGATCAGTATTGCTAGGACTGGATCCTAAAACTTTATCTTTCTATTAGACTTTGTTTCTTCTCTATCTGAAACAGTCTTAACTTATTTTCTTTAAGAATCTTCCATTCCTAAGTTTTATGTAACAGTCCTTCTCAATGACTAGTAGATATGTTAGGGCCACTTATGTTGACCTTAGGGATCCTAAGGGGCCTAATGGAAGTAGGGATCCATGGAAAACTTATTTCCCTCCTTATCCATCCCTCCACAGATACCCCAGGGAAAAACTCTGACTTTGGGTCCTTCCTCCCTCCTCCCCTTGCCTCCCCATCTCTCCTCTCCTCTCCCTTCCTCTCCTTTCTTTTTTATTTCCTCTCCTTCTTCCTTTCCCTCTCTTTTACCTCTTTCCCATCTATTAAATACCAGCTAGCAGCGTGTTAGGTCCTAAAATATGAAGAAGTCAAAGCATGTTTTCTGTTCCTATGGAATTAGCAGTCTCCTGAAAGTTTTACTGGCAAAATGACTGTGGATCAAATACTACTAATATTGTAGAATTTTATATTAATTTACTTAGTTGCTTATTTTTATTATCTTTTTTTTTCAGCTTTACTGAAGTATAATTGACATAAAAAATTGTAAGATAGTTAAGGGGTATATCACGGTGATTTAATACATATAAACATTGTGAGAGGATTCCCCCCATCAGTTAAATAGCACATCCATCACCTCACATATTTATCTTTTTGTTTTTGATGAGAACATTTAAATTCTACTCTCTTAGCAAATTTCAATTATATAATATGGTATTATCAACTGTAGTCACCATGTTTTATATTAGATCCTCAGGTCATGTTCATCTATAGATGAAAGCTTGTATCCTTTTACAAACCTCTCCCTGTTTTCCCCAAACACCCCAGTCCCTGGCAACTACTTTTCTACCCTCATTTCTATGAGTTTGACTTTTTTTCAGATTTCACATATAAGTGATACCATGCAGTATTTGTCTTTCTCTGTCTAGCTTATTTCACTTAGCACAGTGACCTCAAAGTCCAAAGTCCATTCATGTCCTAAGGAATGGCCGGATTTCCTTCTTTCTCATGGCTGAATAGTATTCCACTGTGTGTGTGTGTGTGTGTGTGTGTGTGTGTGTGTATCACATCTTTATTCATTCATCCATTGATGGACACTTAGGTTGCATCCATATTTTAAAGCTCATTTACTGAAATTACTGTCCTGTCATTTTCTAACTTTATTGAACAACTGATGTCTCCTTTATATATATCAATTTTACTCTGTGTAAATGAATATGAAGACTATGACCTCCTCACATTGCTATTAACTGATATATTTTAGAATCTATGAAATTTGGTAGTTATTTTTACTGCTATAGTTTCTTGTTCTTCACAAATAAATTAAAATATTATTTTTCATATCTGACCATATTAACTGGAAAATAATCAAGAGGTTATAGATTCTAAGGAGACATTATAACAATGAAGAATTGGGGAAGAAATATTTTTCTTCTCTCAATTTTGGACTTTTCTTTGCAGAGACTTAAGGAACGGAAGCACAATATTCTACATATTTGTTGAGAGAAGGGATTTCCATTCATACAGCAAAGTAAACATATTTTGAAAGTCTTGAAAGAGCTGTCTCTATGGATAGAAACATGGCCCATGTTTCTACCACTTCCCGGTTGGTCACTAAAGTCTTCAGGAACACAACTGTGCACCTGTCCCTGTTCTTCAGCACTATTCAGTTGAATTAAATAAAGAATCATTTTTCATTGTCAGAAATGGTGAAGCCAAAATGGGAAAACTTTAAATTTATATCCATGGTGCCGTAAGGTTTGAGTTTAGTCAAATCCAGAAGAACACAACACATTTTATTGGAAGACAACTTAGTGTAGAGGTAAAACTGAATTCTGAGATCTGAATTCACATCCCAGATCTACCACATCTTTCCAGTATGACCTCAGATTAACTCATTTAACCTCTATCAGTGTCAGGACACCATCTGAGAAATGAAAATAATATCTGTCTCATAGGATTAAGTTTGAGATTAAATAGGGGAATTCATATGTAAAATTCTGAGCACAGCACTTAGTAGGCATCTGACAATGCAGTTCCCCATCACTGTCTTCCCCTCTCCTTTTTGGACTAAATTTCTACTTATGATACAGCCTTGTTAAGTCCTGATGTGTCCTTTCATAAATTCCTTGGAAGACATTGTAATTAATCAAAAATAGAGCAGTAAAGAAGGAGACACATAGTGACAATGCAGAGGAAGAAAAAAACAAACGAGGCAAAAAAATCTTGGGTATAGAAAGATAATGTCTCTTTTCCTAGGGCTTCTTTAGTCTGGTTGAAAGGTGATGTTTCATATGTAAAATGAAGACATCTGAATTATTTTAATGATCCAGATTTTCATTAGCAAAAAGAAGGTGACCTATAAATACTGTAAATATACAGAAATAAAGAAACTATGTTTTGACATGTGCTGTATTAATGGTACACCACCACATTCTTCCCCTTTAATAAGTTTTTTTTTTTCTCTCATGATTTTAACACAAATTAGGTTGGGTAGAAGAAAGAATGCATCCTTGCTTTAATAATGTTTGAACACTGTTGTTGAGAGCATATTGCAGACTCCTTTCTAGCTTGTTTTGGGCCTTTTCTCAGATCTCTAGGGAATTAAATGAGACGGCAATATAAATATTGGTGTTGTGATAATTATGAACAGGTTTTATCAAAGCAGACATTTTATAATAAACAAGATACACATTTCTAATCCTAGGAAATTAAAAGTAGTTTCTATTGTTCCATGAACTTGGGTATTTAATTATCAGTTTTAATCTCAAAAGTGTATTTTAAATGAATTAAAATGCCGTTTGGTTCTTCACAAACAGCCCTGCTAACCTCTTTAATCATTCACAATAATTACATGACTCATCTTTTATACTTGGAACTGGTCAGACAGATTTTCCTTACACTTGATTGCTAACCCCAAACATAACTTTCTCATTGTTGGTATAGTTGCTCTTTAACCAAAACACTGAAATCCCATAACCTACAGTCTCATGCTTATTATTGGCATTGAAGTTCTCTCTTTGTTGACAACTGTTTTCATTTGGAAATTCTGAAAGTTACCTAAGCTAAGATTGTATGTTTATATTAAATTGGATCAACTACTTTGGCACTTTAGGACATATATCACTTTGGACTCTTTGGATAGCCGTGGTCTTCCTCCTCATAAATTCATTAGTTTTTATGAAGTACCAAGTGTGTCATCATGCCAAATCTATAGAACTTTCAGTATGGTGGAAGGTGGTATAGAGTAGGAAAACAATGAAACCTGAAATCAGATAAGTTTAGTTTTGATTTATAGGTCAACAAGGAACAGCCACTTGTTACTTCTGGATATGACTTTGGATACTTCTCTAAGGCATAGTTTCATTATCCATTAAATAGGGGCAAGTGGTGCCCAGTCACATTGTTTATATAATGATTTAGTGATATAACAGACTCCTAAATAAAAATTATTTGATCTCCTATCACAAAATAAACAGTACAATTTACCTGCATTACAAGAGGTACTAGTCTATGGGAAGACATAATTGACAAATGGATGTCATAAATAAAATTTAAACCTGAAACTACATTGTACTGGACTTATATGCCCCCTTCTCAGCCAGGCCTTCCTCAACAACTCTATCTAAAGTAGCTCCTTTGGCACTTTCCTTACCAGCCTTTCTTTTCGTCTTATAACTTAACCATCATCAGAAAGTATGTCACATTTGCTTTATAACTGTTTCCCCACCAGAACATAAACTCCTGAGAGAAAAGAGTGTGTAATTTTTCCAAAACAATGCTCATTGCCTACAGATGCCTGGCATATTGTAGGAGCGCAATAAATGTTTGTTGGGTAAATCAATTCATGGATGAATAACTAACTGATTAAAAAAAAACAAACCACTGTATTTGGTGCTGTAGCAGTTTAAATACGAATATTGAATAAGGTAAATATGTAAGTATTTAAACTGAAGCTAAAAGTAGCTCCTAATCCATTAGGCAACATAAGACAGGTGAAACAGATAAAATAGAAAGAAATTAAGCTCACCACCATATTTCAGGTGCTAAGAATAATAGTGCTTACTAATAAGAGAGAGCACATGAATAGGAAGGTGTATTCAGCCAGTCTGAAACCATCAGTTAGTTTTATTATGGTGATGATGCCCATATCAGGGTGCAGGAGTACAGGGTTATATTTCTCCAGTCTCTAAGAGAATGCATCAATGGTATATTTTTATTTTTGTTGTAATCTCAAAATCAACATAAATTTATTCCAAGTTATTGGTGTGGCCATATTATAACCAAGTGTTTCCACATGATTTTGGTGGTTGAAACTTTATTTGCATTTATGATAATATGAGCATCCAACTCTAGTAAATTAATGTTGTAAGTGAATGAGACAACTATAGCAGTGGGGTTAATGTGTCAATAATGCCTATTAGCCAAATGAAGTTTCAGATAAGTTTCTGTAGGGAAATTAGAGGGACAAGAGGTGAGGTAGACTTACAAACTCAAAGAAACATATAATGGCAGTTAACTGATATTCTCATCTCCAGGTGAGGTTTTGTATCAGCAACATATTACTAGTTCACATACTATTTTAGTACCATTTTAAACGTTATATTTTGCACTTTAGTTTGTATTCATTTCCAAATTTGTTTTGGCTTATGACCCTATAGCTATCAACATAAGTATTTTATATCTAGGTTTGTACATGTTTCAGTTACAATATGAAAAATAATTTAGTTCAATACTGGAAATCTCTAGTTTGTTTTTCCATTAAAAGAGTTTAATATGTTTGAAACATTTGAGAAATAATGGTAGACAGTTCTATTTTGGCCGTCTTTACCATCTCCTACAACAATTTTTTTTTTGGGGGGGGGGTGGTACGCGGTCCTCTCACTATTGTGGCCTCTCCCGTTGCGGAGCACAGGCTCCGGACGCGCATGCTCAGCGGCCACGGCTCACGGGCCCAGCCACTCCGCAGCACGTGGGATCCTCCCGGGCCGGGGCACGAACCCGTGTCCCCTGCATCGGCAGGCGGACTTTTAACAACTGTGCCACCAGGGAAGCCCTCCTACAACAATTTTTGAGTGTCTACATGTTGATGGTGAAAACTGTTAGTGGCGGTAGAAAAGGGAATGGGGGAAAGAGCTAGTCAGAACGTGGAGAAGTCTTTGTTGCTTGCTGTGGAGTGGGTTCCAGCTGTGGAGACTGGAAACGGTCAGACCATCTGCCAAAATATGGAAGTACTATGTTGGGGGAGTTAAACTAATTAGTTCTCTTTGGTGCATGTTGAGGGTGAGGCTCTAATAGATTTCCAGACAGAATCCCGTAAAGCTAAGATTCAAGAAAGAGGAATTAGGATTTAAGAAGAGAGGGTTTAAGGGGCATTTGTGAAAAGAAGGCAGTTGAGCTCATGGCAGTAGATGAACTTGTCAAAGAGCGCCAAAGGCAGAACTTTGATGAAAACTGCGTTCGGGGGTGTGAATGAGAAAAAGTAAATTAAATTGCCAGACATTTTTATTCAGAATTTTTATCCACTTTAGGAATTTTTACATGTTATTTAAAAAGTTACCATATAAAATGTTATTTTTTAGAGCACAATATAAAATCTGTTTACCTAGAGGAAAGCAAGGAGAAAAATTGTGCGGGATGGGAAGTGGCATTTGAAATGGGAAAGGATTAATGTAAGAGAAAGAGAAACAGAGACTATATCAAGGACATATGTACCGTACACAATGATCCTAGGTCAGCCTTTACTTACATGAAGACTTGTTTTTTTCTGTAGAATGTAAATAATATTTATCCTGTCGGGTTGCCATAAAGATCAAATGTGATGATACCTATCAAAATGCTCTGGAAAATCATCATTACTATAGAAACATTTGCTAGAATTTTCTCTGGGCAAGCTTTTTTTTTTTTAATAGATGCAAAAAAAGCTTTTGACAAATTCAACTTCATTTCATGATACAAACTACTGAGTCCAACATTTGACCCCCTAATGTCAGATGTGAGGTGTGTGGGAGTCTTCTTGGTGGAGAATACTTCAGAATACTTACATCTAGCTTTAACACTGGACCACAACATTGATACTTACAGTGATCCACAGAACAGGACCTGCAGCATCAATGTAGACTACGAGCTAGTTACAAGTTCAGAATTTCTGACACCACCCTAGACCTGCCAAATCAGAATCTGCATCTGAGCAAGAACCCCAAGCAATTCATACTGACACTGATGTTGGAGAAATTCTGGTCTAGAATAGTGTTTCTCAGTCTTCCTACTATCGACATTTGGATAACTCCTTGTGGCGGGGACATAGTGTGCATTGTAGGATGTGTAGCAGCATCCCTGGCCTCAACCCGTTAAGTGGTAGCAGTACTTTCCCAATTGTGACAACCAAAAATTTCTCTGGACAAAAATAGCTAAGTGTCCCTGCAGGCAGAATCACCCCTGGTGTAAACCATTGGTCTAGAGCATGAGAGCTGGAAATAACTTGGAGTTTCAGTGAGAAGCCATCCCTTAGTCATAAATTTAGGAAGATCACTTTACCTTTCTGAGCCCTGTTTCTGCAAATGTAGAATGAGGTTCACAGTAGCACTGACTACATAGAATGGACTTTTGTAGAAATTGAATGAGACAATCCATATAAGAATCTAAGTTTGTCAATGGTGCATAAAAAGATTTAAATATATCTTATAATTAACTAACATTTTTTTTTTCAAATGAAGGAATAAATGACAGGTCTTAATTTGAGTTAAAAGCACAAAATTGTGTTTGATTTGTCAAAAACACCACAAAGCCAGATGTTACAGTATACATGATTTTATAGCAAAGAAACACACCTCTCTCCCTTGTTGAAGAGGAGAATACTAATTTTCTAGAGATATTGGTAGGTATTTCCTGTCACAAGTCAATACTTTGGAGGTCCATGGGACTTAGTCAACAAAGGCTATCAGTCTCAGAATGGAGCAAACATTAACTTAAGGTTGGGATTAGGTGTAAGGAGATGAGACCTCTGGAAGGCAGGAGAGTTCATGGATAAGGAGAAATAAAGACTGGATTCACCTGACTTCTAATCTGGTCTCTTGGGAGCAGAGAATCAACAAGAATAATTTCCTTTGTGTACAGACCAGTGTCCCACCAGGAGAGCATGTGCTCAGAGGTGGGAGTAACAAGGGAAACAGTGCAGCCTATCGAGCAGCCTAAGGAACTATAAGTACCTCCTCTGCTACAGCCCCACAGTGTGTGCGTCCCTGGAGCTGGACAAGACTTGCTTGTCGCTTTTGGAATCCTTATCATAGCTCAGGAACCAGTGTTTTACTCCTCCCTACTGGCATGTGTGGGAACAGAGCTTCAGACTTCATCATCAACCTTCCAGGGAAAAATTCAGATTTCACACTGAGAATTTCCTGTCAGAGACGCCATTCACATAAGTCTGAGAGCTCAGTAGGTACCTGAGGAAAGGTTCAGAGGGAAATGAACCTGAGAACTTTTACCTAAGCTCACCTAAGAGCCAAGAAACCCTAGCCCCGAGATGAGAAATTGTCATGTTTGTTTGCTAGGTAGACTAATTAATCTATAATTCATATTTGCTAGGTATACTAATTAATCTATAATTAATATATATAATAAGATAAAGAGAAAAGTGTCCTTTGATCTCAGAAATACAAGCATCATTGTTACAACTAAGTGATAAAAAAGACAGTCCAATGCAATGAGAGTGAAGAACAAATGTGTTCCAGTACAATTAGAACATATCTGAAGAGTTTTATAGCTAACAGGAGTGATTAACTAGAGTATTAGGTTTGGAAGTATGAGCGGTAAAGTGAGGGCATTTTTTTTAGTGTTTAAGATGGAATGTATTTAACCATGTTTTTGTATTTATTGCAAAGACCCAGATCAAGGGAGGTACATAATACGTTTCAAGAGCAATTACTGAGAACACATTTCACAGTGGTCTGACATGTTGGATATTCACATGGGAAAAAAATCTACTTAATATTGCAAAAAGGGGTACACTAACAACCTTTGCAATTGTTTCATTAGCTAGAGGTGGGGAAGCAGTGGAGACGTTTGAAAAGTAGAAGAAAAATTTCAGCCACGTCTTATCACCATTGATAACTATTCATTTACTACAGGAAGGAATTATGCTATGCTTTCTACGTATATTGACTAAATCTGCTAAGCATCTCAAGGCAATGAACACCTCTGTTCTGGGCAAGCTTTTTTGACTGATACATTGCCATGCAAACATTTTCCTTAGTGTTTCATTATTTCTATTTCTGTTTTTACCATCTAATTATTTTTCAACATTTAATATTCATGAACATCAAGAATATTCTATATCATCTGCTTTTATTATATAGATCGCACAATGTGAATTACACAACACGGTGAAGCCATTAACTCCATTAACTAGAAAAGTGGCTCAGGTTTGAAATATAGATGATTTGTAAGTGTAGGAGGAAGAACAGTAAAGGTAAATTGCTTCTCCTTGCCATCTTAAAAAAACTAACTCATACATTTTAGGAAGCTTAAAGAATTAAATAATTTAGTTACATTGAATTTTTACAGCCAAGATGACTAATTCTATCAATACAGTAGAATTATATAAGAATTTGACATATACTGAATATAAAACAGAAATATGGGGCTTCCCTGGTGGCACAGTGGTTGAGAGTCTGCCTGCCGATGCAGGGGACACGGGTTCGTGCCCCGATCCGGGAGGATCCCACATGCTGCGGAGCGGCTGGGCCCGTGAGCCATGGCTGCTGAGCCTGTGCGTCCGGAGCCTGTGCTCCGCAGCGGGAGAGGCCACAACAGTGAGAGGCCCGCGTACCGCAAAAAAGAAAAACAAAAAACCCCCAGAAATACAGTGAGTATAGCCTTAATGGAGAAATAGCTAACTTTTCAGACAGTGATGCACAATTACCAGAACATATTTATGATTTTTGAAAGCCCATATAAATTTGTTTTTAAGTTTTAGCAGACACAGGATAAATTGAGGGATGGGCACAGTACACAGGATAAATTGAGGGATGGACAAAAATATGGGAATATAGCTTTATTGTAGAGTCAGGGTTCTGGTTTCAAAACATGTATGATATATGTATGGAACATTTTTTTGTTTGTTTTTAAGAAAACAAACATATAAATAAGAAACACAAGCCTACTTGGCATTTAGTTATAAATTCTAACATTTTGGAGCATTATGTTCTTATGCTAAAATGAAAAGGATGGTTAAGTACGGCACATTGTAAGTGAGAGAAATGCAGATAAAAAGAATCTCACACAAAACACCTGCCAACTTCCCTTTTCCACTATCGTGTTTTAGAAGTAATATCCATACTGAAAATACATTTTAAAATCTTCCCACTACTAGCCTCCCCACACACACACAATTTCTGAACTAACTTGGCAAACGATTTGAGGAAGAAATTCTGTATTTCCCTTCCTAAGTTATTAATATTTATTATGTTTAAGAAAAAACCCAAAAGATAATTCCATTTCCTGTGATCTTTATCTTAAATATGAATGTATTGACTTTTTTTGTGACCGTAGAAAGCTGAGCCGATGACACAATGCCTTCAAACAGCTCCCAGAATATTTTCAGGAGGTAGAGATGGGAGAAGGAAGAGTGATACTGAGGTTACTAGTTCCCATCTCACCCCAGGAAACAGTGCAACATGTTTCAGACAATTAGAGTGCACAAAAAAAAAAAGGAAGAAAGCACAGCATGATAAATATAAGGAATATGTAAAGGGAAAACAATTATCTGACAGAAAAAAAAACCCAATATATCTCAGGAGGTTTTTTTGTTTGTTTGTTTTGTTTTGTTTTTTTTGTCTTTTTAGAGTTAGCTCAAGGTTATGGAAGGGTTTGGAAAGCAAAAAAAGAAGGCTTGCTTTGTAGCAAGGTGGATTAAATTATCACTAGAGAGGGAGAAAAAGAAGGCAATCTTGAATGACTGACTCTTCTGCTAGAAATTATTCTGGAGGCTTTTTCTGATCTTCTGTCTGTCTATGCCTCCTCTCATTCTGCCTACTGCCTTGTCTACCTGTGATCACGGCCCTTTGTTTGTTTATTCTCTTCCTCTGTCTTACTGTTTTGATAATAAGAATTGTCTTCATTTCTTATAGTTATGTCATTGTGAGGAAATTTCTTAATCTCTTAGAGCCCCAGATTCCTCATTCATAAAGGCTCATGACAAACTGTAGCATAGTCTGTTGATAGTAGTATACAAAACACATAGTTTGATGCCTGACATATTTACTGGTGCATGATTTATTATGTGTTGGGAAATTGGTGTGCACTTTATTATTATTATTATTATTATTGTACAGTGCACCAAGCCAACATCCAAATTAAAAATAATAGTACTTCCAATCAGTAAGCTCTCTCAGAAATCAAAGGAGACTTTTTAATTTATCCTTAAAGTTGTGTCTATGGCTGTGTCTGCTTCTGTATTTGCATTTGACTCTATATCTATACTTGGATCTATTTTTATGTATCTGAATTGGTATCAACATGAATTCACTCATTAAAAACATGTATTTAATCACTTGTGTCAGGCAGGGTACTAAACATTGAAGATGCAAATGAGAAGTGATTTGTAACTTAAGGTATTTACAGTATAGAAAAAAGAAATAGATAAATAACTATAGGCTATAAATTATGGAAGTTTATAAGATGAAAGTCAATAAAAATTACAGTGTGGATACAAACAAACAAACAAACAAAAATGATCTGTTCTACATGAGAGTGAGAGTAAATAGCAGCTAGAAAAGCTACCCAAAGGATCCGAGTCACTAAAACTTGACAGTCAAAATATAATGCACATTTTTTCCTGATCATCCTAAAAATAAGATACAGTGAAAGGATAAAGGCACAGCCAAAATTAGAAGAAGAGTTTGAATTAGGTTATCTACTTAAGTTATTTCTAACTATATTTCACAATTAGATGTGAAGATGTTGCTTTGACCCCAAATTCAACCAGTATTCACTTCTTAACTTATTTCTGTGGGACAGATATTGTGCTAGGGAATAAAAAGATGCGAAAATCTGGATTTTTATTCAAGGATCTTAAGTATAATATGGAAGATATATGTACAGATAATAATTTAGTTTTACATGTAATAATATAGATAGTACAAGATGGGAAATGGTTTATTTTCCTCTGGGACAGGGGATAGGGTTAAGGTACACGTAAAGTAGGCTTTGAATCTACATCTTAATAGGTGAAGAGCATTCTCCTGTGCAAGGGTGCAGAGAGGACCAGTGTCATTAAGTCTGGAGAAATGGGCAGTGGCTGTCAAGTTTGTGAAGACTTTGTGAGTGTCGAGGAACTTGAATTTCACTTGGTAGAAAATAAGACTTATTTGCAAGATTGTTTTGTTCTGTTTTGTTTTTAAAGGCCATTAATGATATGCATTTTCTAAAATGGGGAGGGAAGAGAATGGAGGAAAGAAAACTAGTTAGGAATCGACTGCAATATTCCAATTGTGTGATAGGCTTGAGATAATATCGTGTGCATGAAAGGGAAAAATAACTGGAAGTGGAAGTTGAGAAAGAAGCAATAATGAAAGTTGACTTTTCTATTTCTAATAAGAGATCAGGTAGCAAACTATTGCAAGAAGAAGCAATTTAGGGCAGAAAAATAACTCTGGTTGAATGGCTCTTACATAACAGGCCTTGTGGTAAGTGATTTATGTGTACCTTTGAAGACACCCACGCAAATAATCTAGAAATGTAGAGGGTCATTTTCCTAACTCACAACTGAGGATATTGTAGTCCAGGCCACGTAACTAACAGGGATTCAAACCCCAGCCACTGGCTTCATACTCTTCCTACTTTACACCACACTAAGCAAATTTAAACATCATAAGCAAAGAAACAAATAAACCTTCATAAATCTGAACAAAATGCCAGGCTTAACAAGAACTGATGGGAGATCACTGAAATGCGGAGCAAGATCTGATTTTCAGCATGAACCTCAAGATGTACCCAACTCTGCATTTTGGGTACTATTGCGAAAGAAGTGAAATCCATTTAGTAATAACATCTACCCTCTATTCTAATATGCATCACCGTGCCCTATTTGCCGTGTTTTTGTGCTTTGGGTTTTCACCTTAAAAAAAAATTGTGAAAAATGTCAATTCTCCAGAGAATAGTAACAAAAATAAAGACTGGTTAGCTTGGTTCTTTGAGGAGAGGGCTGAAGTTTTTTTGAATTCAGCTTTGAGAAGTAGTGGCAGAGGACTGATCTGTTTATTGCTTTCAAACACTTTGATGGTTGCTAGGTGAACTATGTTTAAAGTGGTTCTCCATATTGGAGGAAGCACAAATACAGAAGAATAAATGGGGTTTCTACTGCCTAGAATAGTTTAACAAACTCTTGCCTCAATGCTGGATGATATCATCCCTTTGAGATCCCTTACAGTTATACTTTGAAACTCTTAAACTGTAAAGTTGCTAGAAAAAAAATATTTCATTTCTGAGCGGCAAGTTTTGCATTTTATATAAATGGAAGAGTTTTGGACCGGCTATACTTTTGCTAATATCTAAGGAGCTTTGGTATATATTTGTAAACACACGAAAATGTAATTCAAGAAGGTTGCATAAAATGAAAAATATTTATCACTAGAAGACACTTTTAATATACAGTATTTGCTTTTACATAGTTTAAACAAATTCTCTTTTGGATGAGAAAGGATAGCACTTAAGGTAATTGTCTTTACATTTACATAGCACCTTCAGTTAAGATACCTTGGTATTTCAGCTATTGCTGTTGGTGTCTTGTTTGGTTTAAAGTGTTTTAATATATATGATAAAGTATGATTATTAGCAGTAATTTTTACTTTTAAGATGAATTTACTAACACAGGAAGATCTTTTATCTCATCAGTTATCGCAAATTCTTTGTTTTCCTTTTAGTCATTAACTCAACAAATATTATATTTCTGTAGTGGTTATTCTATTCCAAGAACTGATATTATAAATAAATGTATTTTTAAAACCAGACATCAATTGTTTGGGTGCAGGGGGATGGGAGAATTGCCTACTTCTTGATATCTTGATGTGATTTTTACCTTAAACCCCTCTATACTATGGCCAGGGTAGCTCCCCAAACCTCTAACAATCTCTGCCAGTCCCAAGTCGAGGATGGAGGTGGTGGCATAGGTTTGTTCTTAGAATGCTTCAAATCCACATCATAAGTTGTCTGAAATGAAGCCAGTCTCCTTTAAAAATTTTCAACATTGAACATCATTCACACAACTCATTCATGAGTTTAGCAGATTTTTATTGGTCATTTTGGGGATCACATTGCCTTGTGCCCTTGGCTTTCTTCCTACTAGCCTCTGTTAGAATCCCACTCCAGGATTACGCTTCAGTGTGTCCAGCTCTCCTAATTCTGTTATGCCAGCAGTTCATCACTCTGCAATTGCATTTTCCAAACTTGGACATGTTATCCCATTAAGGTGCTTGACAAAAATGATTCACTGTCTTTAGAAGGCAAGTTTGTTTATAAACAGAAATCAAAGAAAATCTTATATACCTCTTTCTATCAAAATTCAAATTCTTAATGAATGGCTATGCTTGAGTGGCCATTGAAGGCTTTGTTCACAAAAACATGTCAAGAAGATGTAGTATTTGGTCAGTATTGCCTCTGCAATAAGGAAAACAAAAATTTAGGTTACTTTTTTATTCTTCTACAAAATTTGAATTTATTCTTAATCTGTCATATTATTACATTACTCATGTTTTTGTAAATGTATGCATATCCTTCTTGAGGAGCCTGTCTTCCACAGAAGTTACAAAGATTGGGCTCCAATGTTTAGCTCTGTTTTGTCTCTGAGTAAAACAAAAAAAATGTAGACATATTTGAATAAAGAAGATAATGAGTATAGATAATATATTTTAAAACTGAAAAATAAGTCCATGTTATTAACATTGTTTATATAATTCATTTTATTTACATACAATCCATTTCTAGTTTTTTTCTCATATTTTTCCACTTTTAGTCCTTTTCCCCTCAATTTTCCTACTTATAATATTGTGGCATCCATCATTTTTAAAACTAAAGATAGTATTTCATTTAACATTCCAAAATGATGGGCAATGGATTAGTTTATCTTTCCCACAAACTGAACTTCAGCAGATGTGTAAAGCAGGTGTAGACCATCAACACTTTATGATATGCCTGCTTTTAGTTTTCATCTAATGCCTGGATTGCTTATGAGTTAGTCACGTGTGGTGTTAGGAAAATTTTGAAATGCCGCCTAATCAGTTGTTAATTAGGAATAAATTATCACATTTTTAAAAGATGGTAAAATACCCTTTTCTGATGAAATGGCAATTGCTTTTTTTCTCTTTCTTTTGTTATACAAACTCAAGCTCTGAGATTTGGATGGTTAGAGATTACCAGCCACAATTATGACGATGTCTCATGTGTTTGTGAGACAGCAGGAACTTATTGATGCATTTAAAAAATATAAGTGCTTCTTTGATGTTTATATGATGAATATCAATCATGATTGATATTTAGAAATTAGTTTATGGAAGGGTTTACATGAATGTAACGTAATTGCATTTCTTTTTGTGCCAATTGATTTTATTGCAATGTTTAATGGTTTGTTGCATACTTTGCCGGGTAATGAATTTCATTTCCCTGTATTATCCTATAAATAACCTGGAAGTTTTCTAATTAGAATAATCATAGTAGCTGTCTTAACTCTGGCAAACATTTACTGCTCGATGCCTTGAGAATTGGAATATATGCCTGTCTCAAGCCATACCAGATATGACATATATGCATTTATTTATGTGTATGTACATATTCAAAATGTTTTCTCAGAAAGGCATACTTTATGCCTGCTAGATAGTGTTCCCTTTTACTTGTGTTCACTATGAAACTTGTGTATTTACATGAGTAGAGATGCCATTTTCTATTAGCTTCCTCATTAATTTTTATCAGTTCATTTGACAAGGGCATAACAACACATTGATTTTTTCAAATAAAGACGAAACTTCAGCCCACTAACATGAAGCCCACTAACACTCAACTAATGGTGAATACATATAATTTGCATTCATATATGACTTTAAGATGTATATATGCATATATATATATATATTTCTTTTGGCTTTTGTAACTATACCGAGACTTTGCAACATGTATATACACTTTAAATTTTTGACTAAGGGCAAAGAAAGAAGTACTTTCCTTTGTAGAGTACTTGAAAATATACAAAACGTTTCATCTGTTCAACTTGACAAAACATTAACATAAACAGAACAGGCACAGCTGAAATTGAGTATTAACAATGAAGGTACGTTTCATTGCATAATCCTTCATAACTATTATATCTTGATAAGTGGCGATGGCAGTAAGATTTTCAAGAAAGTACTGTTTGCAAGGTATTTATAACCCAGGCATCCCAGGTATTGGAAGGTATGCTCCTCCCTCAACACTACATTTCTTAATACCAAGATTGAAAGAAAGGAAACAGCTTGGTAGAATCTATATATTTTAAATCTTTGAGTTTATTTTTTTATATTATTTATTCTTTAGATGGGTACTAACAATCACCAGAGATATTAACATTGATATAATAAAAAAACATAGTTTTGATGCATGTTGTTTCTACAGGAAGCAGACTACAATTTTTTTCTTATTTTCCTTATTTATATATTCCATAATAGAATACCTCTATACTACCTAAATTGGAATGAAAATAATAGCTCTATCCAGTTATTAAACAAATATACTAAGCAAATATATTAAGCTTCAACTATATGGCAGTGATGTACTTATCATTTAACCTCTACTCAAATTTTTTTTTCTAAATTATACCTAGAATGTCCTACTCTCCTATAAAATTAATATATATGTATATGTTCCAGTTTTCTATTAATATTTTTAATTTTAATATTTTTATAAAAATACTTGACCCACTTATAATTTTTTTGTTCAGTTCAGCTTTATTCATTCTTTTTAAGTTAATGACTAGCTAGCTAGCTGAACCAGCACTCTGTGGAATAATCTTTATTTTCTCAAATGACCTAAAATATTCCCTTTATTATATACAAGATTTCTATATATGTATTTGAGCCTCTTCCCACTTCTGTTCTTTTCCATTGACCTATTTGTCTCTTTTGTCAATAAAAATGTTTTATTACTTTTTAATATTTTAGGATAATTAGTATGTCATATTTTAATAACTTATACTGTTAAGCACTATATTACTATTTTTATTGCAAAATTATCTTAACTATTTGATTGGCATATCAACACATTAAAAATTTATTACATATACATATAAATAATTTTTACTATTAAAAATCAATTATAAAACCCCCTTAACTACCAAATAAATGTTGAATGTACATTTGAAGAATATTCATTTCAAAGAATGCCAAGTCAGTAACTACCCAAGCTTCAAGATGTAACGATAGGTGTTTTATCATTAACAAAAGATAAACTTTTTGTGATTATATAGGAATGCATCTAATAAAAATTGCACGGTTTTATTAAATTTTTAAGTTTAATTCAGTGTAAATCAATGCATCTTAGCACACTATTGGTCTCTTTGTTTATCCTAACTACCTTTTCCAGGGACCCAGTTTTAAGAGATTAATTTATTGATTCTTGTCTGGTTGGAGGGAGGTGAAATGAGAAATTTGAGGGGATCCCTACTTTACTTGACAGAATTGTGGCTAATCCTTCAAGTATGTTGGGATTGGAAACAAAATGAGTTTTAGGGCCACAGCTTTAAAACTGAACTTTGCACTATTTATCAAATTTAGAAAAATCTACCCAAGATAAAAATCCCACTCTCTTGAAGGGAATTGTTAATCTGGAAAATCTAGCATATTTTAGAGTCCATTTACAGGAGCATGTGGCTTTCCATATAGGTATGTCTATCTGGCAGTATCTGGACTGACTGAGATGTGGTGAAAGTTCTTAGGTGAATACAAATTCTTTATGGCTACTCTTTGGAACTTCACTGGAAAACTAAAACAATAACACACTTCTGTCCAATTTGGAACTGATTTACTGCCTTTCAAGATATCTTAGTAAGGTACTCAAACTCATCTGATGTCATCACTGCTTTATTTGGTATGCCCATTTCCTGGGAGATCTAATTTTATTTGTTCATGGTTAATGCATTGCATTTGAAGCTGTGTTTTGATTCCTCAAACTGGCAAATTTTCACACAGCTCTCTAAATTTCTTATTTAGAGGAAAATCTATGCAATAAAGCCTAATATGAATATTCCTGAGCCCACCTCATTTAAGTATGTAGCAGAATAGGAAACAGCACTTGTGAAAGATCCACAAACTGTGTTTGGGCAAAGGGGTGCGTGGATGTTGTACACACAGCTGGGGAAAATGTGATCATCAGGGTGACAAAACTCTTGACTTTGCCAGGAGTTAGTGGAACAGATACTGCTCCACGTTCTCCATTCCTGCCAAATGTAATGTTGCCAAATTATTATTCATATATTCATTTGAGAAGAAGGCTTTCACATTTTTTAATCTTTCAAACATTTACCAAATGAATATATGCTAGGGACTTCCGTGCTTTTTTATCCACCTATGTGAAGCCTGAAAATAACTAGAAGTAAGGAGTTAAAGTCAACCTGTTAATTGAAATTCATTGTTGAGGGCTTCCAGATTCTTCCTCCTAACCTCTCACTTTTTGTGAAGAAATTTTATTGTGAGTAATTAATATTTTACGGGAATGCTGTCGGCTTCTTACAGAGCCCAAAGGAGTTATACATTTTTCTGACATATGATTATAATTCCCATCAGTATGTTTATTGCCAGTGTCTAGAATTCCTTTGATTTTGAAGGAGAAAAAAAAATATTCCAGACTCGTCAAATAAGGATAACTGCATGCTTCAGGAAATTCTTGTTACTGTGGATGAGTGCTTGGGGACCAGAGGGACAGATATGCCAGAGGATGCCTCTTAGTGGTTTTCTGGTTAACATATTTTTCCTCTGCTTATTAAACTCTTCCTGGAGTGAGAACTTTGAGGACTGGTTTTGCACACCTACACATAAAATAATTTATGCTAGGGCAAAACACACACATCTATATCAATGTGTGTGTGTGTGTGTGTGTATGTTACAGTATAAGATAGTATATTATCTGAAAACTGATCATGTATTAAAATTGAAGTAAGAGTTTTACTTAAAAAACAAATTGAGGCAAATCCAAAATGTTTGACATCATGCATGATAGGTATTTCTATATTTATTCCATTAAGAATAAAATAAATACACCCCATGTCACAAAGCACAAGACCATGGAAGAAGTTTGGAATGTGTTCTTTACTCTGTGACAAGCTTTAGATCGACCAGGATCTGATCAGTTTGTTTTGCTTAATATCATTCCTTTTTTTTTTTTTTTTAACATCTTTATTGGTGTATAATTGCTTTACAATGGTGTGTTAGTTTCTGCTTTATAACAAAGTGAATCAGTTATACATATACATATGTTTCCATATCTCTTCCCTCTTGGGTCTCCCTCCCTCCCACCCTCCCTATCCCAACTGTCCAGGCGGTCACAAAGCACCGAGCTGATCTCCCTGTGCTATGCGGCTGCTTCCCACTAGCTATCTACCTTACGTTGGTTAGTATATATATGTCCATGTCTCTCTCTCGCCCTATCACAGCTCACCCTTCCCCCTCCCCATATCCTCAAGTCCGTTCTCCAGTAGGTCTGTGTCTTTATTCCTGTCTTACCCCTAGGTTCTTCATAACATTTTTTTTCTTAAATTCCATATATATGTGTTAGCATACGGTATTTGTCTCTCTCTTTCTGACTTACTTCACTCTGTATGACAGACTCTAGGTCTATCCACCTCATTACAAATAGCTCAATTTCGTTTCTTTTTATGGCTGAGTAATATTCCATTTTATATATATGCCACATCTTCTTTATCCATTCATCTGACGATGGGCACTTAGGTTTTTTCCATCTCCAGGCTATTGTAAATAGAGCTGCAATGAACATTTTGGTCCATGACTCTTTTTGAATTTTGGTTTTCTCAGTGTATATGCCCAGTTGTGGGATTGCTGGGTCATATGGTATTCTATTTGTAGTTTTCTAAGGAACCTCCATACTGTTCTCCATAGTAGCTGAACCAATTCACATTCCCACCAGCAGTGCAAAGAGTGTTCCCTTTTCTCCACACCCTCTCCAGCATTTATTGTTTCTAGATTTTTTGATGATGGCCATTCTGACTGGTGTGAGATGATATCTCATTGTAGTTTTGATTTGCATTTCTCTAATGATTAATGATGTTGAGCATTCTTTCATGTGTTTGTTGGCAGTCTGTATATCTTCTTTGGAGAAATGTCTATTTAGGTCTTCTGCCCATTTTTGGATTGGGTTGTTTATTTTTTTGTTATTGAGCTGCATGAGCTGCCTGTAAATTTTAGAGATTAATCCTTTGTCAGTTGATTCATTTGCAAATATTTTCTCCCATTCTGAGGGCTGTCTTTTGGTCTTGTTTATGGTTTCCTTTGCTGTGCAAAAGCTTTGAAGTTTCATTAGGTCCCATTTGTTTATTTTTGTTTTTATCTCCATTACTCTAGGAGATGGGTCAAGAAGGATCTTGCTGTGATTTATGTCATAGAGTGTTCTGCCTATGTTTTCCTCTAAGAGTTTGATAGTTTCTGGCCTTACATTTAGGTCTTTAATCCATTTTGAGCTTATTTTTGTGTATGGTGTTAGGGAGTGATCTAATCTCATACTTTTACATGTACCTATAGCCAGACTCATCAAGAAAATAAGGGAGAAGACTCAAATCAATAGAATCAGAAATGAAAAAGGAGAAGTAACAGCTGACACTGCAGAAATAAAAAAGATCATGAGAGATTACTGCAAGCAACTCTATGCCAATAAAATGGACAATCTGGAAGAAATGGACAAATTCTTAGAAATGCACAACCTGCCAAGACTGAATCAGGAAGAAACAGAAAATATGAACAGACCAATCACAAACACTGAAATTGAAACTGTGATTAAAAATCGTCCAACAAACAAAAGCCCAGGACCAGATGGCTTCACAGGCAAATTCTGTCAAACATTTAGAGAAGAGCTAACACCTATCCTTCTCAAACTCTTCCAAAACATAGCAGAGGGAGGAACACTCCCAAATTCCTTCTACGAGGCTACGATCACCTTGATACCAAAACCAGACAAGGATGTCACAAAGAAAGAAAACTACAGGCCAATATCCCTGATGAACATAGATGCAAAAATCCTCAACAAAATACTAGCAAACAGAATCCAACAGCAGACTAATGGAATCATACACCATGATCAAGTGGGGTTTATTCCAGGAATGCAAGGATCCTTCAATATACGCAAATCTATCAATGTGATAAGCCATATTAACAAATTGAAGGAGAAAAACCATATGATCATCTCAATAGATGCAGAGAAAGCTTTTGACAAAATTCAACACCCATTTATGATAAAAGCCCTGCAGAAAGTAGGCATAGAGGGAAATTTCCTCAACATAATAAAGGCCATATATGACAAGCCCACAGCCAACATCATCCTCAATGATGAAAAGCTGAAAGCATTTTCTCCAAGATCAGGAACAAGACAAGGTTGCCCACTCTCACCACTCTTATTCAACATAGTTTTGGAAGTTTTAGCCACAGCAATCAGAGAAGAAAAGGAAATAAAAGGAATCCAAATCGGAAAAGAAGAAGTAAAGCTGTCACTGTTTGCAGATGACATGATACTATACATAGAGAATCCTAAAGATGCTACCTGAAAACTACTAGAGCTAATCAATGAATTTGGTAAAGTAGCAGGATACAAAATTAATGCACAGAAATCTCTGGCATTCCTATATACTAGTGATGAAAAATCTGAAAGTGAAATCAAGAAAACACTCCCACTTACCATTGCAACAAAAAGAATAAAATATCTAGGAATAAACCTACCTAAGGAGACAAAAGACCTGTATGCAGAAAATTATAAGACACTGATGAAAGAAATTAAAGATGATATAAATAGGTGGAGAGATATACCATGTTCCTGGATTGGAAGAATCAACATTGTGAAAATGACTCTACTACCCAAAGCAATCTATAGATTCAATGCAATCCCTCTCAAACTACTAGTGGCATTTTTCACAGAACTAGAACAAAAAATTTCATTCCTTTTTAAATTATTTTTACTCAGAACCATGAAAAGAAGCATAAAAATGACCTCTACTGGCAAAGGGGCAGTTGGGCTGATAATTAATCCTTGCAAAAGACAGCAACTCGTTTGATAGTGAAAAATTATTCAGTTAACTAATTTGACCTTTTAACTAAATTGAATGAATCATCCAATTTTGGCTAAAATAAACTCAGGAGCTAAGCATATAGTAATTACTTGATCTATTGATGGCTTTGCTATTGAAAATGCATGCTGTGCCCAATTCAGTATTGGGGAAAATACTAGCAAATGTTTTCTTCTAAAAAGCATGTGAAACCTTCACTTATTCTAACTTTACTCCGTCAACAGCTGGATTCTTGGCCATCATTTAGCTGTGATTTCCTAGAATCAGAGATTTAAAGAGAAGTCTTATAGTTGGTGCGTATTTCCCATATATAATTTTGAACTACTAAGCTATGGCTATGAAGTTTTGCTGTGGCTATGGAATCATTAATTTAGACTTTCTTTAGTTTTATTTCTTTCATTTAAAGTGTTTAGGGGTCATATTTAGCATAAGTCATAAATTTAGTCAAGGAAACTTTTTATTTTTCTGTGTAAAATCCTCATTTCCTTTTTGTAATTTGATAATATGTTCCATATTGATTATTATGAGATAGTTTATATTATCAACATGTATTTCCTCAGCAAGGTACTATGAGGCAGTAGGGGTGAAATGGAAACAAAACAAAACAGAACAACCTGGAACTAGTTTATAATTTAAAAAAAAATTCTAAGAATTTGAGAATAGTATACTTTATTGGCATGTTTTTAAGATCTATGTTAAGTCAAAGCTAACAGCACAATTAAGAGGTAAAAAACTAGTGATAATTTGATCATGAACAACCAAAAAAACCCCCTGCAATCATAATTAACATTCCAGTAAATCAACAAGACATGATAGATTGAGACAGATTTTTCATTATTTGTAGACAATGATTATACACCAAAAACCCCAAGAGAATCCACTGAAAAAACTTTTAGAATTAATGAAAAAATTTAGTTAAGCATTACATACAAACTGTTGGAAGCCTGAGTAATTAAAACAATTGATATTAACAAGAAAACCATAAAATATATTTTAATTATCTTTTCGTGGGATCTTTGGCACACAAAATGTATTGTATTATAATCCTCGTGAAATTACATTTATTGAGTACCTATTATGTGCCAGGCACTCCTTTAAGCATCTAGATGACATCAGTAAAAGTGATTGGCAGAAGACCATATCCTTGTAGATTTTGCCATCTGCTCCCGCAAAGCCCTTCTGATGTTTAAATGTGTTCTGTAATTTCCTTTTGTTTTCCTATCTAAAACACATTGCACTCCCAGCATGGGTATCCATTCTAATTTCTATACTATTTATTCTTTTCATACCACAAGCTGTTAATCTATTTGTATGTATATTCTTGAAATTATGCATAGTGTTCATGTGGGTATGTTTATTTTTAATGCACCCAAATGGTGTTGTTATAAATTTCATTCTCTTTCTTATGTTGTTTTATTTAATTCTACATTTTATTTTTAAGATCTATACTTTTGGCTGTATTTCTCCTGGATAATATCCCATTGTATGCCTATGCATATATCACATATCATTTACAGATTCCCCTAGTGATAAACACCTAAGTTGAATCCAACATTCTAGCATAAACACTGTTATCAAAAATATCTTTCTGTATATGATATGCCTGGTGATCTGTTTGCTTGCCTAAGACATATCTGGTTTATGTCTGTGTCCCAGAATATTTAATCTCCTCACTTTACTCTCTTCCAGTGTGTCTCTACAAGAGACTTCTCTGGGATGTATACTCAGTGTTGGATTTGATTAATATGGGATATATGCAAAAATATTCTTCAGAATAGCTTTAACAGTTTATATTCCATCCAGTTTATCGTGGGTTTCTGTTATCCCAGTCCTCACAAACAATTGATATTTGTCTGTCATTTACATTTTCATAGTCAGAAATATTTCATTGGTATTATGACACAATTTTTTTTTCTGACTAGTGAGGTAGATTGTCTCTATCTTTGTCATACACATTTTAGCTTCTGTTTTCATGAATTAGTTATTCATATATTTTGTTCATTCCATATTGACATAAAGGCTTTATTTTTCTAATTTGAAAGATTCCTTATATATTATAAATATAAATCATCTCCTTTTTAGATTTAAAATGTTGTAAATAGCTTTCCCAGTTTGTCCCTGGCATCATCACATTAAAATCCATAATTGTGCTCAGATATATCAATTATTTCCCCTTAGAGTCACAAAGGCATTCTCCTCATGTTTTAAACTTTATTACCTTCACACTTAGGTAGGGTTTGGAGCTGCTTCTTATACATGGTGTTAGATAGAGAATTTCCTCCATGTAGTGAGTCATTTTTTACCCAACCTCTCTTACTAATTTAACATTTACAAAATAACCCATTCTGATTTTTAATAATGTCTTTATATCAAGTTGACATATATACAAATAAATGATATAATTTTTTCTGATAGGGAAAAATTACCAATTTTTATCACTTTCAGAATTGGTTTTAACCATCTCTTGACCTATTTGCATCCATAAAAATTTTTTTCATTAAATCAGTTGTTAAGTTTCAAAAAACTCTGCTGGGATTTTGAATGAAGTTGAATTGGTTTTATAAATTGCTTTGTTGAGAATTTATGTTTTCATGGTATTTGGGCATATCATTCATGAACAGGTATATATCTTTCCACTTATTCAGCACTGTTTAAAAGTTTATTCATGATGGCCTTGTGCATTTATTGTTAGATTAATTACTGGGTACTCTATATTTTGTTGTTACAGTAAATAGAATCTTTTCAATTAGCTGTTGTAATTCATTTTGGTTGTGATTTTATTTTATAAACTCACAAACTTGCTGAGTCCTCTTATTAATTCTTAGTAGTTTTTAAAATGTACTTCCTTAGGTTTTCTATGTAAGTGATCATGTAATTTGCAAAAGTGAAACAAAACAAAAGCAAACCAGTCAAATCTCTTTCTGTTTCATATTTATGTGTCTTTTTTTCCTTTTCTCATCTTGTTAAGTTAGCTAGAACCTTGGGTAACACATCATTAAAATCAGTCTCATCTTATTCTCAAAACTTCCAAGAAATATATCAAAAATTTATTTTCTAACTATAACATTTACTATAGAATTTTATAAATAACATTTTTCTACTTAAGAAAAATGCTATTTTTAAAGTTATTTTTAGGCTTCAAAAATTGTATTTTTGTTATTAAAATCTATTTTACATTCTTAACTACATTTTGCAGCACTGCAAGTGATAACGTAATTGTGTTATACTTGAGCTCATTAATATACATAATTTTGTTGATGGATTTTCTGACATTAAATAACTTGTAGTAAATTCTACTTAATCATACTTGTATTTTAACACACTATTGGATTAATTTAATTGTTGTTATGTCTAGGATCTTTATAACTTCATATATACCTATAGTTTATTTTTCTTATACTCTCTGTGGTTTGGATGCAAGGAAAGACAGCACCCCCTCTTTTTTTTTAGAATAATTTATTTAATCTAGGGATAACATGTTTCAAAAATACTGGTAAAATATATCTATAAAATTGTGGAGCCTTTGTGAGGAATCTCAGGTTGAGTCTTGATTGTCATTTCATATTATTTTATGATTAATGGTTTATTTGCATTATGTATTTCTCCTTTTGTAATTTATCATATATTTTCCTAGAAAGTTATCAATTTTAGCTAGGTTTTTAAATGTGATAGAGCATAGTTTTTTTTTATTATTTCATAAAATAAAATTTTTGCAGTATCTTCAGCTATTTCCTTTTTTTCTTTCTGTATTTTTTGGCCTACTTATCTCTATTTTTTAGTTCAGATTTGCCAGAATTTTGTCTTTGCAAAGCTTGTGGTTTTGTTGATTCTTTTAATTTTTGCTGTTTATTTAATTAAATTGTACCTTTTTCCCCCTATTCTTTACATTGTTAATTATTTTCTCTCTAATTTTTAATCTCCTTTTGGTATCTTTTAGGAAAAATCCATGAGTTGTTGTTTCAACTCATTATTTTTTCCTTCAGATTAATCTTTCCTGCTGTTCAACTTATACATTAAATTCTTTATTTTATTAATTATATTTAAAATTATACTCTCTACTTTTAAAAAAATAATAACTTGCTTTTGTTTTATATTTTCCAACTGTCCTATTCTTATAGAGTATATTTATAATGTTTGTTTTAGATTCTTGTTCTTTTTGCTGCCTTAGTTCTGCTTTTGATGTTATTATATTTATTCTTTCTTTTACGATGTTTGCATTTCTCTGATATCACCTACTTTTTTGCTTGTAGAGTCTCAGCCTCAGCTAGAAATATCTACCTTCAATGAGGCAAAAAAGACTAGGGTCTATTCTCTCCATGTGACTTTAGGTGGGAGTTGGTGGCCTAATGGAAGAATTTACAATCCATTATGACAATCTGGCCTCTGACACTCTCTATTACCATCTCCCTAATTGGCTCTACAATTTTGTTCTAGTATTGTGATAGATACTAATCCACCTGAAGACAAAAATAATTACTATCTTATAGAAAAGTATACAATTTAGTGCATTTGTTTAAATAAACTGCAAGCTTCTTTGACATTTCCAAAGACCATCATATTTCCTTTCTCTGTGAATTCTTTCAATCTAACCTCCATAGAGTTTTGCATTCTTATTTAATCCTAATCCTATTTGCTTTAGTTTTTAAGATAATATAATTGGCTTATTATAATTTTTGAGTGTATTTATAAGAAAAAAGAGAATGCCATACTATATTGATAAATTCAGTCATGTCTATCAAAACACATACACACACACACACACACACACACACACAAAACTCTGAACATGAAAGATTACTAAAATACTATTAATGGGTTTTATCACTTTCCTAGAAATGATGACCATAACAGTGATAAATCATTTACAGGAAATTTTTGCCATAAGTTATTTAAGACTACTCAATTGTGAAACTGATGAAAGACAAAATATTTAAATAGAGTAAGACAGATTAAGTTCTTGATAAGAGAAAAGTTCAAGATGTTGAGAAAGTACCAACTAGTTGTGAGGCAAACATGAATAAATTCTGGAAATTCCAACTCATTGGAATAAGAATCCAGCCTTATACATCATCATAGAACCTAAATGTTTTTAGAATATGGTATCTTTGGTGTATGATTAAAGTGGTCTAACAAGCAAATCATTATATTATAATCATCATTTAACACCTTGCAAAACCATGGCATTTCCAGCTAGTGTTAAGTTACATCTTAATTATATAACTTTATAACAGTTTAACACAATGAGACTTTTCTCCCGTAACATCTGAACTGATGAAGCTGGACAAAAATGTTCTAAGACAAAGAGGTTTCAGTGTTTGAGTCTTCTATATTTTTATCACATCCATTGTAATTTGGTAGGCAAAATCAATACTGCCTTTATATTGGACATAAATTAGTTTACTCATTCACCTATTTATCTGAAAAAATGTTCATTGCACACCTACCATACACATATCAAACACTGTTGTAAATCCTGCGTTATTATCAGTGAAACAACAGAAACTGTCACTGCTGTCATGGACTTGTAGGTTAGTGAGAGAGATAATAGTTCAATAATTAATTACAAATGGGGTTATTTAATTTCAGTTTTAATAGTAGCAAAAATGGAAAGGTTTAGAACCCTATGAAAGCATATGGAGGTGGGGGAGAATTAACTCTAGATGAGCAAGGAATAATGCTTCTCTGAAAGAGTGAAATTTAAACCTAGACCTGAATCAAGAGTGGGAACTGGCCAAGAGTTAGGGTAGGGGGCAGGGGGAAAGAGAATTTTTAGTCTCCTAGTGCATACCCCTAATGGATTCTTAGAGTGAGGTCAAAATCTAATGGAGACTATTAGCTTTTCTTCGTGGTTCCAGTTTTTCATTGCTGCTAAGTGAATGGGAAGGGAGAATGTGATTAAATAGGATCTGAGGCAATCTGCAATGGAGTGAATGAAAGCCTAAGGATCCCCAGTTGTATTGGTAGGTTTAAATTGTCATCCCTGCTGGCTGGTGGTATTGTTCCCTGGATAAAACATTTGCTGAGTAAATGAGACGAAGACCATACAATCTTGCTCGTGGCCTCACCACTCATACTGACTGCCTCAGCATGGAGGCCAGTGATTAAAAAGATACGGAAATTTGCTGCTTCCAGCCCTGAGAAGGCTCAGTGCAATAGCATGCAGCATGATGGAATATATATCAATACCTTGTCTTCTTCTTAAACTGTTAAACTGGGTAATAATATCTTGGTTAGGCTGTCTTCATATTATATATGCAATGCTTCTAATTTACTAATTATGAAAAGGGTATAGAGAGAATATTTTTCCATTGTATTATTGAGATTGGCATAGGTTTTTCATCTATGTAGGTTATTTTTAGGCCCTCAAACAAAAGTTTTGTAATCAGGTAGAATATAGGTGAGTTGTGCCCTCATGATGTTATGTTATGTTCTTACTCAGGGCACAACTTAGTTTGTGATCATGCATTTAATTAAAATACAGTCATTAGCCTTGGCATTTTCTTGTGTACAGTCTGGTTAAAAAATTTCTAAAAGGCTCATTGGAATTACAGGGTGACCTCTTTAAATGAATGAAATTCAGGACAGCACCATTCTATAATAATGATTGATTATATATAACCAACTCCTATTTTACCAATGTATTAAATGCTTGCTTCATTTCGGAACATTGTACTGTCTGCATATTATTGCTAAAGCTTTGCCACAAAGGTCAGTATCAAAGATATTTCAAGTACATTCCTAAATATAGCCAAAATATCATGTGCAAAATATTCATTAAGGCAAAAAAAAGAATAGAATAAACCAATTGATTAAGTAGCTAAGCTTTTTTATGAGATTTCTAGCTATATATTCAAATAGGCCAAAAACATTAAGAGCTGTATGTCTAATTATTCTTATGTTAATAATGATTAAATATTTTAATAGTCATTGCTATATAAATATTTTTAATAATTGTTGCTATTAAGTCATGATGTTAGTTTTCAAATGGTTTGCCTTTGTTATGAAATATTTCTGGGATTTTACTTGAAGTATTTATTGTAACCCACTAGCAAAATTAGGTCTATATAATTGATCAGAATTAGTTGTGCACTAACTTTTCCAAATACATTTGGAAGATCTTTAAAATAAGATATTTTTTGAATTAAATGGACAGCATTTCTTGGTAAAATATTTGAACTTCAATAATAAGTACTACTCTTTCACATTATTTTCATCTATCCATTTATCCATCATTCCAGGTGTTAATTCCAAAATATTAATTAACCACTTACTTTGTGACATACATTGTATTATGAGATAAATAATATAGCTAATAATAAGATATAACATTAATTGAATACTTATTTTGTGTCAAGAATGCATCAAAACATTTTATTTGCAATAAAGCATCCAATCCAAAAACTACCATATAAAGCAAATCCTATTATTAATCCCATTATGGGTAAGGAAATCAAAAGAGACATGAAATGATTGCCAATGTTCACATAGCTGAAAAGTGGTAAAATTCATATCTAGCAAAACTTTAGGTAAGAATGCTTTTAATCATTAAGTTCTTCTATCTCCATGAGAGAGAAATCCCTAAAGTTTTGCATAAATTATAGCATGATCTTTTAAGTTAATATAGGAAGAAATACAAACACATGAGTAGATAATTACAGTTCACTGTGATAAGGCTATTATAAGCTGATTCTAGGGGTTTAGGCAGGGTAAAAAGCGTCAGGGGTGAATTTCAGAGAATATGATCTCAAGTAGCAGCAGTTTTCTCCCATAAAAAAATGAGAGTAATCCTGGTAGCAACCAACTCTTACGATACTAAATAGAAATTAATGGAAGCCTATTCACAATTTGTAGATCTCTTATTTAAGAGAAACAAATTCCTTAGTTTTAGGTTTTTTCCCATGGCTTTTACTTTTTGATACTTGCTCTAGCTAGTCTGTCAAAAATGAATATATATTAATATTCAACCTCAAATCATTAATTATACTTAGATTGGTTATTGCACAGACATATATTTATTATTGTGTTATCATGCCTCGATTCATTTTAGTTATTATATGATGTAATATTCTCAGCAGGTAACATTCTTGCTCCTATTATATGAGGAAATTAAATATGGCAATAATCCATCTTGTTCTGCAAGGGCATGATTACTTCTAGATTTCACCAACTAGTTGAATCAGTTTTGTTGTTACTGGCTTCCATTTATGGCTCATGAAGTCTTGGTTGTTGTCTAGCTATGTAGAATATTGTGTCATGTAAAATGTTTATTCATCCTATCTCAAGCAAAAGAAAAAACAAACAGTATTATCTGGAAAGGCATTAACAGCAGGGAAGCTGTGATTAAACACAGAAGTTAAAAGACTAAAGAGAGACCATTTATCCAGAAAACTCAGGCAAAGAGCTCTTCCAATATGCATACATAAGGAAAATATATTTTTGTATATTTTTTCCAATTTAACACTCAATTTTGCAAATATAGATATATACTTCTATTATATAAAAAATGGGAAGCTGCTATTTGAATTATTTTTGTATCATTTAGAAATTTGTCATTTTAAAATAAGGCAGTCATTTTTTCTATATCCAAGATTAAATAAATTAATATCATTTCATAATTGAAATTTAAGTTGATTTGTACTCATAAAAGTATCATTCAATACTTCTCCAATTTTTAATTGTTATGCAGTTACATCATTACTTACCATTGGTCTAACTAGAACTATATTTAAGGCTCCTTTTTTTAAAAAATATTTATTGGGGTATCGTTGATTTACAATGTTGTGTTAGTTTCAGGCGTACAGCAAAGTCAATCAGTTATACATATACATATATCCACTATTTTTGTATATTCTTTTCCCATATAGGCCATTATAGAGTATTGAGTAGAGTTCCCTGTGCTATATGGTAGGTTCTTATTAGTTGTCTATTTTATATATAGTAGTGTGTATATGTCAATCCCAATCTCCCAATTTATCCCTCTCCCCTTATCTCCTGGTAACCATAAGTTTGTTTTCTACATCTGTGACTCTACTTCTGTTTTGTAAATAAGTTCATTTGTGCCTTTTTTTTTAGATTCCACATACAAGCAATATCATATGATATTTGTCTTTCTCTGTCTGACTTACTTCACTCGGTATGACAATCTCTGGGTCCATCCATATTGCTGCAAATGGCATTATTTTGTTCTTTTTTATGGCTGAGTAATATTCCATTGTATATATGCACCACATCTTCCTCATCCATTCAGCCATCAATGGACATTTAGGTTGCTTCCATGTCCTGGCTATTGTAAATAGTGCTGCAATGAACATTGGGGTGCATGCATCTTTTCAAATTATGGTTTTATCCAGGTATATGCCTAGGAGTGGGATTGCTGGGTCATATGGTAATTAGATTTTTAGTTTTTTAAGGAACCTCCATACTGTTCTTCATAGTGGCTGTGCCATTTTATATTCCCACCAACAGTGTAGGAAGGTTCCCTAAGGCTTCTTTAAAGAAAATGCTCATGTGAAACAAAACTATTGATACATTAACCTGGATTCTATTGAAAGACAACTAACTAGTTTGTTCTAGAGATGTATTAACTCTAAGGCTATATACTGCATAACCAGTAGAAATATTTTACTTTTGGTTGGAAAACCAGTTTATCTCTGAAAGAGAAAAAAAAAACCCACCTTTCCCCGCCCCCCATAAGCATTAGGATCAGCATTTCCTTAAAAATAAGGAATTGAAGGTACTTGTCATTATGAAATATGATTCTGTGGAGACAGCACATACCTAGACTGTAATAGTGACCATGTACAAAAATCATTCTGAGAAATTTCATTACCTCTCCTGAGCGGTATGCATACATTAAGTCATTGGTCATCTTTCATTTGAAGCCATATATTCAACTATTTCACAGTCAAGCCAGACACAATTCTGCTTTGGGGCCTTTGCTCTAGCAATCCCTCTGCTTAGGACATTCTTTTCCCAAATATCCCTTTGGCTAAGTAAGTCACCTCCTTCAGTTCTTACCAGTTTTTACTTTGTCTGCCCACTACCAACCCCACCCCAGCAAACCCTGCCCCACCTTACCCCAAGCTGCAGTCCAGTTCCCTTTTTATTCTTACACTTCTTTTTCTTTTTCTTTTTTATAGCATCTACCTTAACGTTGCTAAATTTAGCAAATAAAAATACAAGATTCTCAGTTAAACTGAATTTCAGGTAAACGACAAATACATTTTTAGTATATGTATGTCCCATGAAATACGCAATAAGGGACATACATATACCAAACATTTCTCATTTATCTGAAAAACATATTTACTTTTATAAATTTGGTAATCCTGTGTTTTATCCAAAAATTCTAACTTGCCACCATTGAACATACTATTGAGTTTATTATGTTAATTTCATACTTCTTGTCTCCCATGAGACCTGAGATCTCTGACTTTTCTGTCACTTTTCGAGTGGCTAAAAAAGACGGGGCTCGAAGCAGATGCTCAATAAATACTTGGAGGATAACATTTGTTTTAATGAAGATAACTCAGGGGCTTCCCTGGTGGCGTGGTGGTTGAGAGTCCGCCTGCCGATGCAGGGGACACGGGTTCGTGCCCCAGTCCGGGAAGATCCCACATGCCGTGGAGCGGCTGGGCCCGTGAGCCGTGGCCGCTGAGCCTGCGCGTCCGGAGCCTGTGCTCCACAACGGGAGAGGCTACAACAGTGAGAGGCCCGCATACCGAAAAAAAAATAAAAAATAAAGATAACTCAAAGTTTTGGTTTTTTGTTTTCAAATATAATCTCAGTATATAGTTGATTCAATTTTTTATTTCACTTTAATAGTTAATTCTTATTTTTATATGATTAATTAATGGGTATGAAAATTATTATTTTAAAATCCATTTCTTAAAAATGCAATTTTTAATGAAATTTAATGAAAATTATTCATTAATTAAATACAAATCTTTGACCGACTATTTCTGAGATGACTAAACTTCAATCCAAGAATGAGGAGGTCTTTCTGGAAGGCACAAAACTCATTTCAGTGCTGTTAATTTTTTTTTTCTATAACCAATGCTGGGAAGTCACATGTGTGAGGATTATTATAATACTAAATTATTAATGTCTTTCATTTAGATACATTTCATTAGTTGAGGATGGCAAGTAAACAACCGATCTGTGCTTTATGTTAGGGTAAATCTATGGTGACTTCTTTTTCAGCAAATTAGGCCTATTGCCAAATAGGACTAAGCAAGGTAACCATTTTTTCCTTAGTTAATATCTATAGGGTCTCGTTAAGGTTCATTTCCCTTCCAGCAGAATGTAAAATAGATTTTCCTTACGTTCATAGGTCTTGCTAAAATTGAAATACAATCTTTGGTACTTCAGGTGTCTAAGAATAGTTAGGAAAAGGAGCCAGTGCCTAAGGCTGGTACAGACTGACAGAGTGGGTGGATGTATGGCTTAGTTTAGTTTTTTTTTTTTTTTTTTGTGGCCAGAGCAAAAGAAGATTTCCATGTGAATCTAAATTGGGGGGTATTTTTTTGTTTATGATCTAAATGAATTTGGAATGTCCTCTGACATAAATCCTCTTGTCTCAGCATTTGGGCTACATTTACAATATTTAAGTATGCTCAGTGCTACATGTATGTATGTATACATATGAAAAGTAAGCTACATGTGTTGGAGAACTTGTAATTCTGAATGGATATAAGCTTAATATACTTTCCCTATTGTTTGGTGTTCCCATTATGAAAAGGTACATTGGTAGCAGTAATGCCTCACCATTTCTTTCTCTTACAGTATCTTCTCTTACATAAAAAATGATTCAGACTGAGGAAATACAATTTGGGCCTCTCTTTTTTTTTTTTTAATTATTTTTTTATTTATTTTTGCTGTGTTGGGCCTTCGTTTCTGTGCGAGGGCTTTCTCTAGTTGTGGCAAGTGGGGGCCACTCTTCATCACGGTATGCGGGCCTCTCACTATGGCGGCCTCTCTTGTTGCGGAGCACAGGCTCCAGAGGCGCAGGCTCAGAATTTGGGCCTCTCTTAAATCCAGTAAGAACAGCATGAAGTTTTCTTCAAGACTTAAAACATCTTTGTTGCAGTATAATTCAGGTTGTACCTACCAATATAAGTATAAAAATAGAAAGCCAAACAAACAAAAACAGTTAATGTTCTTTCTTTATCCAAACTCAGAAACTCCAGATCTTCTGGCTCAATAGTTCCCTGGAAGTACACTGCTGCTCAAATTATTCAGCTTTCACTTTTTTGAAGCTGTGTCATGATATTCCTAACAGAGAATGGAAAGCACAAATGCTAGTCTGAATTTCAAGTTTCACAAAGAATTTTTCCACCACTCCAATTAAAAATCCTGTTCTATATGTTTTAGAAGAGTTTGCAGTCCAGCTCAACTGTGAAACATTTTGTGTCTTAGAAAAGCAATGGATTTCTGGACTGAATAAATTCAGCCTGCCTTAAGAAATACTTTCTCCAGTGAGAGACCAAATAAGTGAATTTCTTCCTGAAAGTTTACAATTTGTGTGTTAATGCTCAATTATCAAGTCATTGAGGCATGCTGAAGCATTCAACCAAAATACAGAGAAATGGTCCCCCCACAAGGATCATTGAGTATGTACATGAGAAGTCAAATGTCCAAATATGCTGAGTATAAAGGAGAGATATATTTAATGGTGTGCTTATCACTTATTCCTTAATTTTATCTTCTCAAAGTCCAAAAGAAATCCAGGCTTATCATACTTTAGCAGAGTGATGAGAAGGAAGAATCAATCACTAAACTAATAGCTGAGAGATGGAAAAAAATAGGAGAGTTTAGGAAATACATCAACATCAATCACGACTTCTATCAATTCTTCAAATTAAATGCAGTGGCCCTGTAGACCAGGTGTTGTTTGTTGTCATTTTGGTACTCCTTTGTTGACGCTGCATTTGTTCGTACCTCCAATGGTAATTATTTGATTTGTTGGTTGTCCTGTCTAGGTATCCACCAGACTCCGAGATAGCTTAGGTTGTAGATTACGCTAACTTTACATTTCTATATCCCTCACTTCTAGCCGAAGATCTGCTATATAATCAGTGCACAATAAATAGGTTTAGTGAATCAATGTAATATGAGATGGTTTGTTATGGGTCAGCAAACAATTCTCTTTGCTTTCTTAAATCCATGGGAACCTAATTGGGTCAATAAATACTCCTGTTTGCTCCATTGTACTCCCTGCTTCAGTTTTCCTTGACTGTGTTTTTAACTACATGTCATATATTTTTACTCATATCAATTATATAAACATTGCAAACACTTCTCTGGGAGTTTGATGTAAGAGAATTAATTTCTTGGTTGAATTTTGATTGGAGAACATTCAGGTTTAATGTTTTGGTGAGGATTAATATTCTGATACTACCAGAAAAGAAAACATTCTTGGTTCACCCCTCTAGTCCTTTATTTTTAATTCATTGATTCATTCATTCATTCATTCAAACAGCATTCAATGACTTCCACTTATTGTGTACAAAACATGATACTGGATGATTGGGCAGATATACAGATGAAGAATAAAAATGCTGTTTCTTTTAAGAACTTTCAGTCTAGCAGGCTTATTTGGTCTATGTTTGCAAAAGCCACATTATTACGGAACATATGGTGGAATTGTAAAGATTATCAACCATTGCTTCTAGCCTTTTTAAGATCGGAGTGCCTTTAAGATTATGATGAAAGCTAAGGATTTTCTCAGCATAACTGCATATTCCACATGTATTAAAATTTCGTGTATTATTTCAGAGGATTTACAGAAAAATGGAAGTTTACCCAGGGGTTGAAGATTAAGAAAAATCTTTTAATTTGGTGTAAAACATTTATTTTAAAGATAAAAAGTGCAATCAGAAAAGAAAAAGTATTTTTTCACAGTCCTTCACTGTTAATTTTAATGTCTTTTCCTTTAATGGCAACTTTTATCAATTCATCTTTTTTTTTTTTTATTTAATCTACTTATTTTGGCTGCTTTTGTTCTTTGTTGTGGTGTGCGGACTTCTCATTGTGGTGGCTTCTCTTGTTGCGGAGCACGGGCTGTAGGCACACGGGCTTCAGTCGTTGTGGCTTGCAGGGCTGCTTGCCCCGCGGCATGTGGGATCTTCCCGGACCAGGGCTCGAACCCGTGTCCCCTGCATTGGCAGGCAGATTCTTAACCACTGCACCACCAGGGAAGCCCTATCAATTCATCTTTAAAGAGTTTCTCCTCCCTCTTTCTCATTACCCTTAGAACAAACATCACCTCTACTATCTTTCTCTGACAGCCTATTTCCTTATGATAGTCTCCAAACATTCTAACGTTGGTTGTCTTTTCCAACCCTGCATTAACTGCTAGTCTGAATAATATTAACCTCAAGTAAAATCACATTTCTCTAGGTCCTCGACCATTGCTACCATCCTAAAATAATGAGTTATTGAAAACCTAGAAACTACTTGATTCCCATTACTGTATTGAATTTACACAGGTAACTTAATTATTTCATAGAAAATCACTAAGCACAAACATTTTTAAATGTCCAAATTAGACAAAAATTACTTTATGTAATATAACTAGCAAATCTGCATTAATTCTGAAGGTTATTTAAAAATAAGATAAAAATCTTTCTACCATTAGATTTATAGATTTCTAATAAATTTCACCAAACAGCTGAGATATGTTTTAATAGGGCATATTTCAATCTTGAGATATTCATGATAAGCATACATACATCACAATTAAGATAGCAGCATGAAGAAATATTGTTAGCTGTTAGTGTCATGTGTGACAGTAATATAAAGTTAATTGATATATGAATTACAAAATTATACTGCAGGTTATTGCTTGAAGGCGTAATGGTGAGCCCCAGCTTCCATCAGGTGACACTTTTAATGTTTGCTGGTGATGCTCATTTTATCTGTAGCAGGTACTTGATTCTTCCTGGTTAGAGGAAAGATTTCAGAAAATAAAACACTATGGTCTTTGGGAAAAAGGAGAAAAAATAGAACAGAGGAAATATATTTTATTTATGGACTTGTATTTATCATAGATGTATTATATCCATTTCACATTTTCTCATGTTTATCTGATAGAAAAGTTAAATACTTCTAATATGAAAATTAACAATGAATCTATATAAGCATTTCCAAATAGTTATAAACATGAATTTTTAATGCTACATTTAATCATCCTAATAATTGGTAAATTACATCAATATAATTTTGTAGAATAATGGCTGTAATATTTTGACTTACCCCTTTATAATCATCTCAATTCAAGATGCCTCAGGATTAAAGCATTCTAGTTTCCCAACAGGTAAATTAATACAGAGGGTTTTTTTCCCAAATACATAGACATTCATTAGGCAAATACCTCAGCATATACATAGGATTTGTTCATTTTATTATATTTATACTGAAGAACACCATGTCAAACCAATTTTTTTTTTTTTTTCAGTATGTGGGCCTCTCACTGCTGTGGCCTCTCCCACTGCGGAGCACAGGCTCCAGACACGCAGGCTTAGCAGCCATGGCTCACGGGCCCAGCCGCTCTGCGGCATGTGGGATCTTCCCGGACTGGGGCACGAACCCGCATCCCCTGCATCGGCAGGTGGACTCTCAACCACTGTGCCACCAGGGAAGCCCTATCCATTATTTTGATTTCTCTATTATGTAGTCAACACTTGCATCAGTTATTAAAATATATTCATAATTGCCTACTCTAAATGGAATCACATGTTCATATATATCATATATATGTTGTTATTGTCAAATTTGTTTTAGATATGCACTCATACACATATACAACACTACGTACAAGTTTGTAGCCATATAATCTTGTTTTTTAATATAATAATTTTTGGTTTTATTTTTTAGTACCTCTCAATATCTCTTTAATACTATGCTAAATTTGCTTTTAATAATCAGTTTAAGTATAATATGACAGTGAACGAAAAGAAATAAAATGGTTATTTGTAGAACTGAAGAAAGAAACTTTCATCCCCATTTAATAAGTCTTCTGTTATACTGCTTCACCTATCCAAGCACTTTACTTACTTGTATCTTTTGTTGTTGTTGATTTAGAGGGAAATATTTTTTTCCAATTGCATATTAAATGCCACTCTCCCTCCCCTTCACAAAGCCTTTCATATGGTGAAGTGTCTTTCTTTTGGGTGAACAGTTTCTATGAAAATCCATGGGAATTTTATGGTTAGATATATGAGAAAGTCTTTTTTTTTTTGGATTGGAGTTGAGAGGCAGATAGAGGAATTAATTTAGACTAATTTATAGGATTTACCAATGATGATACAGCTCTATGTTTATGCCATAGCTGACTTTCACACAAGTATTTCCATTAAGAACTTAGAAAAAGATGATGATAGATTAATAGAGGCCATCTAACTTAGGGAAATTAGTAATTTTGTTTCTCACCAGTTCAGTTTATGTATAAATGTTGTGCTAACATTTGTGAGTGTTCGTTTTACTTCCCCCATTTAACGTGTACACTGCTTAGATCTATCATGTAGACAATCAGATAAAGAATATTTTTATGACCTGATTAGAGCAGTAGTATGACAGTATGGTGTCCTAGTGTTTCATTCAAAGGAATAGCCAGACTAATATTTTTTTAAAGTATTGAAAAATAAATTTCATCTATACTGGAATCTTTTGCAAAGGAGTTGAAGAGAATTCATTACACAAAACAGAACAAATGGTACTAAATATCTTATCCTTTTCTCCAGCAATTTCCACAGAGTGGCAGTTACTCAAAACTCTTTCCTATTCCTCTTCCCCATTCTCCTACTACCAAACTTTTCATTTTTGCCCTCCTTCCTTCACCTTCTGAATCTATTCTGACCTTCATCTAGTAGCTTTCCTAAAGTAAATCAATTTTGCTATTTTTGGTTTCTTCAATTCAAATCTAGCCATTTCCATGTTGAACAAAAAAGACAGGAAAGAGCATGACAGACAGATACCTCTGGGACAGATGGCAAGAGTGAGGCATCAACGAACACTGAAGAGTGGTATAATAGTACTTTTGTCCTAATAGAATGTAACATTGTCAAAATACATCCACAAAGGGTTTATAACTATTCTTTATGCATCAGCTTCTATATGTAGATACACTCTTTAGCTCAGTTGATCCTTCCAATAGATATTATTCCTATAATTCCTAAAAATGAGAAGACAACTTAAGGTAACTAGAAGATGCAGAACAAGTAAATGTATGGACCAAATCTAAATACAGACCCTCTGATGCCATAAGGTCTGTGCCAAGCAGAGTCAACCAATGATAACAACATTCTCCTAGGAGTAATATGAATAATAATTTATTTACTATTAGAATAATGTGTTCTATGATAGGCAAAGCTTAATAATTCTCAAAACCCTATAAAAGGAGGAGGAAACAATGAGAAGGAAACAAATATTTTAGTAGGAGTCAGCCCAGTAGGGCAATAATATAGTTCAAAACATAGGTCAGAGTTGTTAGAGTATACTGAACTCTACCTGAGAAATATTAATTCAACTGGGTGAACAAATGCTATCAATGAATCAAAAAGAAGGATCCCTAATGCCATTTCATGGCTGTCACTTTCCAGGAATACTTTGAACAAGAGCTGTTTCAAACTTATACCACTCTTTTTAAACCCTGCCACCCCCATTTCACCTTTAGCCTACAGAGAAAATAATTCATCAATCAAGAATTTTTTTCAGTTGTCTCCCACTTTATCATCATGTTTAATCATACTTTAAATTCTTATCTAGATATCCTTTTGTCTTTGAAAAAGTATCTCTTCTAAATTATCTTCTCAATGTTTTTCTTTGTGACCTTGTTTTTCTCTATTAACTTCATCATGATCTTCCCTTTAAACTATCTGTTAATCTTTACATACCCTTGGGTTTATTTCCTCAGTTTACAGTTCTTTCCCATGTTTATCTTCATTGAAAAACAGCAAACATGACAAATAATCACTTACACCCCACTCCAAGCTCAACTCTTACATTCTCATTCACCTGCAGTTTTTTCCTTTACTTTGGAAATATCACTCTGCAGTTGTTTTGTCATCTTAACCTCCTCAGGCTACTGTAAATAAGACTTTTCTTTTGTTCTTTGTCAAAATGATTTCGATTTTCCAGTTACTGTAAATAAGACTTTTCTTTTGTTCTTTGTCAAAATGATTTCGATTTTCCAGTTACTTCCTTTCTAACAGTGCAGCCTCCTCTGATTCCAGTCCTCCATGAAATTGGACACTATGAACAAACATGGTGGCCCCATCCTCCCACCTTTATCTTAGAATCGCATTTCTAACAGTTTTTGGACATTTCCCCCTAAATCTCACATTATTCCCTTCAATCCCTTATTCTCAAAACAGCACTTATCTTTCCCACTGAACTTTTTTTTTTTTTTTCCTATCTACTTCATTTAATGGTGCATCCACTCAGGAGAACACTTGCACCAGGTACACCGCTATTTCCTGCAGTGTTTTCACACTGATCCATTTGGTGCCATCAATTTCACCTCTGAAATGGCTACTTTATTTCTATCTCTCCTTTCTTTTTTCATTATCCAAGTTTAGGCCCTCTTTGTTACATGGCTGAGTAGGTGTTGTAACCCTTTGTTAATTAGTTTGCCTACTTTCTTCAAGATTTTCTATCTCTGAGTCATTCACCAAACTGCTGACAGAGTTCTCCTTTTGTCACATTATGAGATGCTTCTTCTTTAAAACAATGTTTAAAACCTTCTTTAAACTACTCAGTGTCATCCCTCTACTAATGAAGTAAAGTCCAAAACTTTTGAGCATGTTATGCTCAATGATATGCCTTTTATTTAAATTATTTCTTCTTCCTGAAATGTCCTTACTTTCCTAAACCTCTTCAAGTGGTAAACCTTACCTCTTTCATTATCCCCTTCTATGCCTGGGAAATCCATCATCCATTATCTTTCAAGCCCAGATCAAAGATTTTCTCTTTTCAGCCTTTCCTTATTTTATTCTGCTTTTCTCTACTCTTGAAAAAAAGGGAAGGGTACCGTCCTTTCCATCCCCTTAGCCCTTTGTACACACATCTGTTTAACAAAAACATTTCTTTCTTCAACTAATATTAATTGAATGCTTGTTATGTACTAGGTGTTAGAGATATGACAGTGTCGTTTTCTGGTCTAATGACTTGCTCTTGGAAATGTGCATTGCCATTTTTAATTTATGGTTAATCTTATTGCTAAACTGTTATTGTCTTGAAGTTTTTCAGGTTTGTGTAAAACTAGGACAGAGCTTGACTCCAAGACAGCTATACAAATGTTTATTAATTGATAAATATAGTATTCTTTTCACTCTGTCACTATTATACTCTGAAATATTTTGGATGAGTCTTTTCCCTATAATATTCATATTGCATTGAAATTACTTCCTCTTGAGGTCCCAAAATACATTCATAGTACCCTCATTTCCTGCATTAGTGGTGAAAGTACTATAACAAAAACTAGATACGAAGCTAATAACATTCACTAAGTCAGACAACATTTTTTTTCTCCTAAATTTAAGTGGTAGAGACAGTGTTCAATCCAATAACATTTATAATTTATCAAAAATTTAGAGACTTTTGTAGAGGAAAAAATTATATACTTGATGTTGCAGGATTGAATATAGG
>NW_006797697.1:350820-383272 GCF_000442215.2 Lipotes vexillifer
TACTTAGTGGTACTTTATTTGACTTCACTGGAATTGCATAAGAATTAATAATCAATCAACTTAATTTGTGAACCTATAGTTTTAGGTATCTTAGTGTGTGCATCTTGCTTTTTCTTCAAAATGCCCTGTTTTCCTTTTAGGGAGAGAGGTACTGCCTATATTCAAAAACGTAATTTAAATAAAAATAGTATTTGTAATAAAATTAAATACATAGAATTTGTGGGAGAACTTTGAGATAATGTGAAAAAGAGTAGTATTTTTTCACAGAGCTGTGAAATGAAAGGTAAACATTTTTTTAACAAATACCTAGTTCAATTCATTTTTATAAGACAGGTGGAAAAGGCTAAGTTGAGTGAATGGTTGGAACTTTGTTGACACATATACTATGTACCATATATGTGTTTGATTTGGTTTCATAGAGATTGAACAAGAAAACAAGTCTTGCTAGTTGAAATATAACTTACACGTCTATTATTATTTACAGCCAGTACGTTTTTGGAAATTACATTGAGAATTATTTTTCACAGCATTAGGTGTCCCTGTGGCTGTGATTCTGCCAGGGAGGCTAATGGTCACAGAATGATTGAACTGTTTGATTGCATTGTCAAAATAGTCAACACAGTAATTTCAATTTAACAAAACAGAATAACCTTTTCAAGCTCACAGAAAGACAATTTGGAAAAGAGAAAATAGGTATTTTTGTGAAAGATTATATTGCAGCCCACTTACCTCAATTCATATACTACTGTTTTTATTTGCCTACTCTCTCCTTTTCTATGTCATTTGTTTTGTTCATTCAAATTGTGTGTGTGTTTGTGTAATTGAATAGTGATTGCCCACCAGTGTGAAATTTTCTATGTCAATTTCAGCTGGCAGAATTTTATTAAAAAAATATAATTGTGAAAATGGAGTTGTTCTTTAGGAAAAAGAAATGAACCAGAGAAAAAGGATTTTTCTTTTTTTTTAATTTGAGCAGTAGTCATTCTAATAGCACCCTCACCCAAGTCTGTTGTTTCTTGTAGAAATAATATAGACAAGAAAATGCTGGTCAAGAACAGAAAAGCATGTAAGAATGAGAAAAGAATATCACAGTGTAATGTACAATGACACTTTCCTACTGGTCAAGAAGCTATTCCCACCAAAGTGTCCACTGACCAATATTTACAGCATAGAAAGTCATTGAACCAGGAGAAAAAATGACAAGGGTTAGGATTCCTTGACCAGTGGTTTGACCAATGAAACAATTGATGGTGTTTTCAGCTAGCCAAAGTGAATATACCAAAAAACAAAATTCGAAGTCAATATGAAGAGATAAAAATCTAATTAATGGTAGTATACTTCATTGTTGAGCGCTCCCAGTGTGCATGCCACAGACTGTTAATATTCATATATATTATTCATAATTTTCACAACACACCCATGGAATGTATACTATTATTTCTGTTTTATACATAACAAAACTGATTTATGATCCATTTAAATAACTTTACTGAAGCCATAAAAATGCCCCAATATGTTTGACTGCAAATATTTTTCAGTTATTTAGTTATTTATTCCAATAAATACTTATTGAGTTTATATATTTGGCAGAGAATGATGAGCAAGACATTGTTCCTACTTTCACTTAGGCTTATGATCTAGGGAGAAAGGCAGATAATTGAACAAGGTATGAGAGTCAACTATGATTAGTATCATGAGAACAGAAACACAAAGTTCCATTGAAAAGCACAGGAGTCAGATTTCCCATAATATCTGACTTTTAAATTGAGACATAAGGTAGATCTGGTATAGGAAGTGGGTAAAACAATGTTCATTGCAGCTCTATTTACAATAGCCAGGACATGGAAGCAACCTAAGTATCCATTGACAGATGAATGGATAAAGAAGATGTGGCACATATATACAATGGAATATTACTCAGCCATAAAAAGAAACGAAATTGAGTTATTTGTAGTGAGGTGAATGGACCTAGAGTCTATCGTACAGAGTGAAGTAAGTCAGAAAGAGAAAAACAAATACAGTATGCTAACACATATATATGGAATCTAAAAAAAAAAAAAAAAAAGGTTCTGAAGAACCTAAGGGCAGGACAGGAATAAATACGAAGACATAGAGAATGGACTTGAGGACAAGGGGAGGCGGGAAGGGTAAGCTGGGACGAAGTGAGAGAGTGGCATGGACTTATATATACTACCAAATGTAAAAATGTAAAATAGATAGTTAGTGGGAAGCAGCCACATAGCACAGGAAGATCAGCTCTGTGCTTTGTGACCACCTAGAGGGGTGGGTTAGGAAAAGTGGGAGGGAGACGCAAGAGGGAGGTGATATGGGGATATATGTATATGTAAAGCTGATTCAGTTTATCAGAAACTAACACACCATTGTAAAGCAATTATACTCCAATAAAGATGTTTAAAAAAAAAAAAAAGAAGTGGGTGAAAAGAGAAGAGTGGTCTAAGCAGAAGGTTCAGAAACTATCAAGGCAATGAGGCAAGAAAATACATGTTGTAGCGAAAGACCAAAGTCAGTCAAGGTAGGCTAGATCCCTGAGTTTTTAGGAGAAAGGGGGAAATTGTGGACAAGGGTTCAATCCTAAAGATCCTTTGCACTATGTTTACTGACGTAGGACAAAAACCTAATTCTAAATTTTTGAAGAATTTAAGCAGGGATTTTAAATGACCAAATGCACATTCTAAAAATGGCATAATACTCTAGAGAATGAATTGAAGGGCAACAAAACTTAATGCGGGAGGAGGCCATTGTGGGGCTCTAGGCAGGAGATGCTCGTGACTTAGACTGTGGAAGTGCCAGTTGGAATGGAAGAAGAGATGAGATTCTAGTGCTAAGTAGGATGTAGGAAATAAAATTACCATAATTCAGTGACTCATTGGACATGTGAGTTGTTTGCAAAGCAGAGGTTTAGAAATAGTCCCAGGTCTCTGCCTGCAAATAATAATAGAATTTTAAGTTAAATTTTAACTGTGAAGAATTTTTTTTCTTGTTCTGTCTCCATGAAATCAAACCAAGTGGGCATAGTCAAAACTGGGAAAACAAAATTTCCCAGTTTCGCAGATGGGTGAACTGTAGTGCTCATTACTGAGAAAGGTAAAAATAGAGATGAGAATAAGCATTGGAGTGACTGTGGGTATTTTTGGAGTCTGATTTGAGGGAATTGAGTAGATAATATATTTAATTTGTGTTTAGTAAGGTAATTTATATGATTCAATCACTTTTATGTATAGTTATTTATAACCACTCTAGTGTATCATTGGCTTTTACTCACTGTAATGACATACCCAACATCATGATCCACAGGTGCAGGACCAGTGGTCATGTCACAATATGAATGTGCTTAATGACATCAGAAGTATTCTAGGTGGATAGTGAACAAAAAGCAAGAAACTACTCTACAGAAAATTATTCTAAATCTTACAGCTCATATATAAGAAAAAGCTATAGAGAGATTTCCCCCAAATTGACAACCATGCACTTTCCATGGCACTTTCAGTAAGAAGTTATGAAATTTAAAGAAACTTTTCTAAGCTAATAATAATGAAAATTTGATCAAGTACTCAAGAGGAAAGACTGGATTAACTTTTTACTCTCTCTGTAGAAAATATAATTAAAAAGATGATTCATGTATCTGTAGTTTAAAAAATGTAGAGGAAAAGGTATTATGGAGCTATGCCAGTCAATTAATAAAAACATCATGTTAGTTTTGAATTAATTGATGTTTTATGTATTTGTCAGCTTTTTAAAATTTGTAATGTGTTGTAATTTCTTTCACATTTTAAATAAATGTCCATTTTCTTAATAAGGAGAAGGAGAATCAATGGCGAGAGGCTGACACTTTTCTCAGGAGCACAGCTGGGCATATGAGACCATGTTGGAATCTCACATTAACAAGAGATGCACTTGTTCCGAACTGAGGATCTAGTATTCACTGTAAAACACACGGTAGGTTGCTTAGATTATAATGAAGACGAGAAACCCTTTAAATTATAACTCTAACTTATATAAAGATATGATTCAGAATTAACAAAGAAGCATAACACTCTGGGTTAGAGGTTCTCAAACCTTAATAAGCCTAAAGATTACCTGAGGAGCTTTATAAAATTCTGATTTGGGGACCCTACCTCCAGAGATCCTAACAAGAAACCAGGAATTGCTTTTGCTAACCCACATTCCAGATAATTCTAATGCAGATGATCCCCCAAACGACTTTGTTAACTATTGATTTTAGGGCAGTATGGACTTCCATAATGCAAATGGATTGGTGTATCTCTTCTCAAAAATTGCTCTTGCCACTTTTGAGGAGCTGAAATAGGTTTAGATTGCTAATTAGAAAGTATTCTCTGAAAAGAAAACATCTCTCTATATAATAAAATATTATAATATAAAGCAATTTATAATAATGGGAACATAACAAGGTTGTATTTGTAAAAACAAGTGGATTCATTACAAAACCTCAGAAATTAGTCATGGTGCTGAAAAAGGAATAAAATGAATCACATACAAATAATTGCTCAGTTTAAGTGACTTAATATATATATTAGATGTATATTGTATGCTTTGAAGAAGTCACAAGATGTATCTCCTTATTCCAAAAACTAGTTTTTCAAAATATGTCTACAACAAATATATTAGCATTGAGGTAAGAACCATTATCATGTTTTTTCTAAATCAACTTTATTGAGGTATAATTTATATTGTCAGATTATTCTGAATATAAAAAATGGTGACTATTTTTCAGTCTTTGTACAAATGACTCTTTAGAAATTCACAAAAATAACTTAGAGCAAAGTTGCAAAATAAAAAGAAGTCAGTTGCTTAAAAACAAGATAAGGATATTAAGTAATGAAGTTATTGTATTTAAATGAAGCAAATCTAGTAAGTTTTCACTAGGAGGAATTTCAAAATAAAAGAGTCAAACCTTTAATATTCATTTACCCAGCGTATATGTGTCTGCATAGCACAGTATTCAAATACAAGATCACTAGGACAATTTTAAAGATGCTGTCAGCAATATTTGGTTTTCTAAAGGAGGAAAATCATGACCAAAGCCCTGGTGTCATTTGCCCAGGAGAAAGCATCAAGAGGAGTTTGGAGCCCAGTGTCTGACCTCTACTTTCCTTTTTGCTTTTCAGTTACACCAAACTTTTGTGGCATGGGATGTATCCAACTCTTGATTTTAAATTTATATCAATGTAAAAATCCACTGAGTTCACATTTTTATCTTTATTTAAACTAATGAATCACTTGTGCAGGTATTATCTACACTCAGGTTATAGATTGTCCCACCAAAGGAGCTATTTCAAACACTGGTAGGAGTAAGGTAAGAGAAACACAGCTAGCTTTATTTGTCATTGCAAGTAGCTGAAATGGATAAATATTTTTAAGGAGAAGATAAAATACTTTATGTACTGTGTGTATTTATAAGAATCTTATCATGTGGTCTGAGTTGGGTGATATGCTGAGAAAAGGAATGTTATTTGGTCTATTCCAGGGTATAGATATTATTTAGTAGATTCAATTTACTTTTAAATCTCTCAAATAATAAATATTGTTTCATGATAGTAAATAGGAAAGGTGGGAGGTGGCTAGATTAGAAATTGCAGAAATGAGGCAAGGAAAAGGACTCAGACTACCAGAAATTTAAATGTCTACTAGGAGTGACTCCTGTTACTAAAATCAGTTTTTTTATTCTGTTTTCTTCTATGAGTACTCAGGTTAGGTATGGGGAAATTTCCAAGGTTGCACAATTTTCATCAGATAAGAGGCACTTACAGTTTATCAATTAAGCATATAATATAATAATGGTAAATAGATGAGATAGGAGTGAAGTAAAATGCAGATTTTGGCTTAGAATTTTGACTTTTAGTCTTTCTTGCACACGATTACTCAGTATATTCCTTCCATTGTCAGTAGCGTCATTTTCATTCTGTTTGTGATGGGTCATTTAAACACATTCCCAAACATTTGTCACAAACCCCGAATTTTTTGAAGTTATGCACTCTCTTTTCCTTGCTCTCTTATTCTAAGTCTTTGGAGCTATAGAAAGTATTTGAAATCAAATTGTGTACAATTCTTGAATATTTACTTTATATTTACTTTAGACATAATAAAGGATATTATGTATGCATTGAAAGTAATTTTATCAAAATATTTAAGACTTTGTTGAAAATAGTATCAACTAAGTAAAAAAGAAGATGATTCAAAACTGATCATGGGTATGACCCAAATCTCTTTGGGGGAGGTGGAGAACATATGACATATAAAACAACTGAAAGAAAGTACCAGGTGTTCAGAAACTTTCCCCACTAATTCACATTTCTTCTTGTTTTAGAGTCCACAAATTTCCAACTTGTAACTCATCTGTTACAATACTAAAACATTCAACACAATAATTGACTATAATTTGTCAACTTCAAATATCAGCATGTTAAGAAAAACTTTAAATATTCACAAATCGACTTTCATCTTCAAGTTAGAAGCAGAAGAACAAAAATTGCTGCTAGACATTATTTTTTCCCTTGTCAGAGAAACAGAATAGGGGTAGTGGAATTTTTCTTTTTTCTTTTTTTTGGTAAATCTCATCCTTAAATGTTTTTCCCTCTTATTCATATTTGTCATATACACTTTTTAGAACGAGAAAGAGCTTTGCTTACTTGAGTTAACTCAAGTACATATGGAAAGAAGAGTAATCAAAAGCACATTTTTGCAGCTAGCCCATATAGGTATCCAGGAGCAACTATAAAGCAGAAGGTGGAAACTTCTTCAAAGGATGTCATGATTTTGGCAGGCATAAGGAGTCTCGATCCCTTGGGAAAATTAATTCCTCAATCTTTTCTCCAATCTTTAGAGACATATCCATTTCCCTAACAGTTGTTTTCTACCACTTTAGTTTCTCCCTGTATTTTTTTATATTGGGTAAAATTTTACAATTAGGTTGGGCTCTCTAGTAGTTACTATAATCTAGCTGACCATAAAGGAATTAAAATTGCTTTTATTTAAATCTTTTAAAATTTTGGATTTTTAAACTGAATTACAGCACTGCTACCACTTAAATATTGAGAAAGAAATGTTTTTCCTCAGTAAAGTTTTTTAAAATAAATCTTTCACCATAATTAATAAAAGTATTTATTGAATAATGTGTTAGACACATAATGATATTTACATAACTGTGTTTATAGTTCCAGGTGAAAGAAAGGATAAGTATCCTTGGGAAACAAGAGCATAAATGTATATAATGAATAATAATTAAGAAGGTTGATAATAAAAACATAATGAGATACTGTGTTAATATACTAATATTTGCAAGAGTTGAAATTAATTTAGTCTTATTTAAATATACAACATAGTTTGGGAAATACAAAAATGTGACAGAAATATGTGATGGCAGGTAATGATGTATTTTTTTCTTGAGTGTTTATTATCTAAATGTTAACTTTTTCTTGTGTCTAATTACTTTTTCTAAATATATTTTAAAATAGCTTAAACATTTAGAGTACTTCAGAGAGGTTATTTAATCATAGTGGAAGATATCCACTTTAATCTTTTAGAAATCAGGACTTATTCATAGGTAATATCAATCAAAGCACAGAATCCCTAAAATTTTCTTTTTTCTCATGTTTGCTTACACTTTTGCCTCCCCAATCATCTGCTAATAATCTCTCAAAAGATGTACATTATGGGCATAACATATTTGAATTTTGTTTTATGAACACATCCATAATGCTCATTATCCTTTTTTCTATAGAACACAGATTTCTATTATTCATCTATTGATCTTTGACCACTAGCCAATAGGCTTTTAAAATATAGTTATCCATTCCTCAAACAAATAGAAGGTAATTCAATTCACAAGTAATATCCAGATTGGACATATTTTAATGGAAAACAAACATTAATTTCTGTTATGATCTTAAGAAGATTTTAGGAATGATTTTCACGACTTACCAAGCTCTGAGAGGAAAGAAATATAAATATGCAAATTAGAAGACTGACGATCCAAATCCTACAAATTAAAAGGTTGAAATAGCTAGATTCTTTGGCACACTGGGTTATGTGTAACTAAAGAAGAAAATAGGACTCCTTTCTTCTGATTAGAAGATGGCATAACTTTTATGTTACTTTTGTACCTAAAAATATATATATGTATACTTTTATAGTGTATCTTTTAAAGTTACATAAAGACATGTATCATGATTAAACATAAATATACATACATTACATATGTAAAAATATATTTTTAACCAGTACCTACAGTGTGCGCATATGTATGTGCATTTTTAAAGACAGTATGATGAATATTAAAGTGAATTCTAGCTTTAGGATATGTCAGAATTTGCTGTGCTTCCCTTCTCTGAATTAGATTACAATTTAAATATATTAATTTTGGTACAGTAGAAACTTAGTATCAGAATTGATACCCCAATGATACCTGAATGTTGGCTACATAATGTTCCATCCTCTGTTGAAGGTGGTGGTCTTGCATTATCAACTCTCTTAGATTCCTCAGGTAGTGTTTTTCCTGTGTGACTGTAGGCACATGATAAAAAAGATACTACCTAGGGCTTTTCAGTGGCCTTATGGTAGAGGCTGGACAGGAAGATCAGGGACTCCAAATACTTCCTCTGTTTTTGAGCTTTCTCAAAACAGAGGTAGTATTTTGAGTTCCTTTCCCACTTTCTTTGAAAAACAGGACAGAGAATGTTATTCGTTGCAAAATTTATATTGAAAGTTTTTTGGAAAATCCTATTGGAGTTTTCATTGGAAAGTAAAGTGACAAGGCTTTTCCTTAAAATTGGCCAACTGTACCTATCAAAAGAGCAAGTGAGGAGGATTATTCAACAAAGGAACTTCAACTACAAAATTGCATGTGCAGTTAATTCTCCCTCAAGCCTGCTCTAGAGGTATCTTCTGGGAAGGCTACCGCATCCTAAGAATACACCTTCAGAATGAGGTCACACTTAACTTAAAACCTAAATTTCCTCAGACACATAGATTATTTATGTGGCAGGCACCAGGATGTTCAGGCCTCATGAAGTTTTTCCAAGTTATGTCATCACTGGGTCTCTGAAAATTAACATGTTCCTGAAACTGGTCAGAAAATGTGAAGAAAATGTTTGAGGGTCATAGAAACACAAATATTTAAAATGATATAATCTCTTGGACTGACAGATAAAAAACTACTAACAAGTAAGTGTAGGTTAAGATGTGGGAAAAAAATAAGTTTGGGGTTTAAATTTTGACATTATATTGGAGGGCAACTTGTCTAAGTGCATCAAAAGCTCTAAAAATCAATTCTTTTGCAGAATCTCACTTTTATTCATTAGGTTGTATTTCTTTTTTTTTTAAGTAAAACAGGTAACCAGTGATTACCTACAGAGTTGTTTATTGCAACTTTTAGTTTTACCTAATATCTATTTTTGAACATCAAAGTAGTTCCCAATTTTTAAAACTTAAAAAAATATGGAAAATTCATATATAGTGTGTCATGTCCTTATTCTACTTATTAAACAGAATTAGAATTACCGAGATGAAGCTTTACCACAGAATATTTTTGTGTAAAAAAGGGCAATGCACAGAGCAATATATTAAGTGCTCTAAAAAATTCCAACAATTTACATGTATTTTTTCTATATACAGAAGTCTACAGAAATGTTTAAAAATGCAATAGTGGTTATCATCTACAAGTGGTAAATTTCAGAAGATTTAATTTTTTCCTTTTTTATTATCCTCCATTTTCTTATATATTTTAATTAAATATGACTTATGCAGCTAAAATATCACCAAAACTTGGGAATGTAAATTGATACAGAACAGTATGGAGGTTCCTTAAAAGACTAAAAATAGAACTACCATATGACCCAGCAATCCCACTACTGGGCATATACCCTGAGAAAACCATAATTCAAAAAGAGTCAGGTACCACAATGTTCATTGCAGCACTATTTACAATAGCCAGGACATGGAAGCAGCCTAAGTGTCCATTGACAGATGAATGGATAAAGAAGATGTGGCACATATATACAATGGAATATTACTCAGCCATAAAAAGAAATGAAATTGAGTTATTTGTAGTGGGGTGGATGGACCTAGAGTCTATCATACAGAGTGAAGTAAGTCAGAAAGAGAAAAACAAATACCGTATGCTAACGGTAGCTCATATATATAGAATCTAAAAAAAAAAAAAAATAGGGCATGAAGAACCTAGGGGCAGGACGGGAATAAAGACACAGACCTACTAGAGAATGGACTTGAGGACACAGGGAGGGGGAAGGGTAAGCTGGGACAAAGTGAGAGAGCGGCATGGACATATATACACTACCAAATGTAAAATAGATAGCTAGTGGAAGCAGCCGCATAGCACAGAGAGATCAGTTCCGTGCTTTGTGACTACCTAGAGGGGTGGGATAGGGAGGGTGGGAGGGAGGAAGATGCAAGAGGAAAGAGATATGCAGACATATGTATATGTATATCTGATTCACTTTGTTATAAAGTAGAAACTAATGCACCATTGTAAAGCAATTATACTCCAATAAAGATGTTTAAAAAAAAGATCACCAAAACTTAAACTACAGAAAATAACAACACTCTGATAGTCTGATAACATGACTTAATATGTGTTCTGTTAGATTCAAGTATACTGTTTCTCAATAATTTCTTAATTGTGAAAAGAAAGAACAAGCACTAGTATAATGTGAGAAAATGTGTGCATTTATATTTCTGAAAACATTATGAGGCTTAATTTATATTCATTTAGGCCCCTATGGCTACCTTTTCTAATTCCCTATTAACATTAAAATGTTACATTAGACCTTTTCTTTGATAGAGTAATAATTACTTTCACGAGGATTCATGTTCTCATGATGTGTGTCTTCTGTAGAGTACTTAATTATCTGTGTTACTTATAGTTGTGTTTAGGAAACCCATTGAACTTTTATTGATATTTCACAATTACCCAAATAACACAAGCCCCCCTAGCTAGGACCTCTGTCCTCTATCACATTAACTAATAAAGATACTCTTCTCACTTGATAGTCTGGGGTTTATATATATGTCTACAAAAGAATACCATAGTATGAAAACCACTATTTCACCATCCTTTTTGTTTTTCCCCCAGAGGACTTTCATACATTTTAAATATCTGTTTGATCATGGAGATAAAATAAAAGGAGTTGGAAAGTTCATTTACTCCATGCCTTTGATTTTGGAGAATTCTAGGGAAGAAGTTCTTGACAGTGTCATAAAGGGTGTGTGTGCCTATGGTGCTTCCAACCTCTTTGTTAATATTCAATCTTTTCATCTGCAGTATACCTTCATGATTGCTCCCATTTCCATAAATGCCTTCCTTTTATCTTTTATTCACAATGTTGTAAATAAATGATGAGCAAAGTTTCACTTCTTACAGGGATAGTTGCTGCCTTTACAGATCTGAGACCCAAACACATAGAATTTTAGGTAACATCCAACAGGTGGGAAAGATTTGAGAAGAAAGCCTTGAGGCCTATTTTGGAAGTATGAGGTTGATGCCAAGTCTCAGTAACTTAAAGTAGGGTGAATAATAACTGTTTATAGGATTTCCAAGTAGGTTTCTTTAGTCCAGCATCTGTGTTAAATGCACATTAATACGTGGGATGTCATGGTGAGTTGTCACAATGATGGAGGCACTGTTGGCGTTTAATGCCTAGAGGTCAGTAGTGATAAATATACTCCCAGTGAAATAATTGTTGTTTTCAAAATGACAAATTGAAACAAAAACAAAAACAAATGCAAAACAAAACCTCCTCTAGTAGTTATGAGAGCGGGCTTTGTGTCAGTTACATGAGTATTTGTGTCTTGACCGTGCCACTTGCTAGTTGGGTGACGTTAGTCACTTAACTTTCCAAACAATCTCATATCTGATTTGCAAGATGCCAATAACAGATTTTTGTGAGTATTAAATGAAACACACAAAGTGTTTAACATGTGGTACATAGTGAACACTCAATAACTATTACCATTTATAGTATTATTTTATTACCTCCCGTAAAAGGAGTCTTTTCAAAATCTAGTAACTTAAAATAACACAGTAAGAAGTCTTACTAAATGGTTATGAAGAGCATATTAAAATATTGACTATATTTAAGCCAAACAATATAAATATTCAATCTATTTTCCAACCTATCTTTGACACATAAACTAAACTTCAGCTATATTAATCACTTGGTGTTCCATTAATATTCAGTGTTTTCGCTATGTGATCTTCCTTTTGTTTGGAATGCCATCTCCCATCTTCTCAGCTTGGCAATCTCATATACATTTATTAAAATGATTAAAAATTACCTTTTTCTGGGAAGCTGCCCTCATACCTGTATCATTTACTTCTGACTGGTAGTGAAATTACCAAGCATACCATGGCTAAGTAATTAAGGGTATTGATTGCATAATGTAACAGAATGTCTAGAGATTAGCAGGATGGGATGCAGGGGCGCCTCAGGGTAGCCCAATGATATGATTGGAATTAATCATTAATCAACAGTGGGGTCCATGTCCATGTCCTAGGTTCAAGAAGGACTGGGAAAGCAAGCATATGGCCTTCCCTGTCTCTGTAGTGGGAAGTGGGATTTTCAAAAGTAGTAAAAGTAGCTGTCGGGTAGGCAACTAAAAATATCTTCTACATGCTCTCTCCTCATCTCAGCCCCTGACCCCGGTTGCCTACAGCAGGAGCTGCTCCATTTTCAGTGCTCCTTCAACATACTAGATACACCTGTATTAGCACCGACTACACATTACTGTAAATATTTTTTTTTGTCTACCCCTCAGCAATTTCTGGGTAGAAATCCTGTTGTCTCCATCATTATGTTCTCAGTGTTTATTTTGGTTCATAGTAAGTGAACATTAGTTAAATTAATAAGTTGAAAGTCTTTTTAAATAGAGAATAAGAAATTGTGATTGAAAAATATATGTAAAAGTCAAAATAGGGACTTGAGATAAGTAAAATTGTAGTCTTTGAAGAGCCCTTAATAGTTAAAAAACAGCAAAAGGAATAGGAGATATTGCATCATCCCTGAAACAGCCAAAGCCTAACCATCTGCTTCATATCTCACTAAGCTTAGAGATGAGAAAAAAGATGTGGAATTTGGTACCCCCTGGGAGATTGGATGAGAATCATACAGGATTTAGAGAATAGAACTTACAGGGAAATGTCAATAATTTAGGCTATTTCTTTAACATTTAAGAAGGAAACCTGTCAAAATTGTTTCTTTCCTTAAAAATGTAGTATATGAAATAACTCTATAGAATCATTTCAGTGGGCTTTGGAGAAAGGGAAGGTAAAAAAGGAAATAGAGCATTGCTATTGAAATTTCAGAAAAGAAAACAGAATTGCAAAGCATTAGTCTAGTGATAATAAAAACTTGAGTCAACTGTGTTGAACGTACCAGTTTTATTCCACTGAAAAAATATATCCTCTGTCTCTTGCTAAATAAAGAACCAAGTTTTCACTATGGGTACTTTTTGCCTTTTCTTGGTAAAGAAGCAGTTCCAAACAAGTCTATGCTGAGTGCTTTACAATTTTCCATATCACTGCCTGAAAAAAACAAGGAGCCAATGTTAAATGATCAAGAAAAAAAAAAACTTTCTCCTTGAAAATTAAATGTCAAATTGAATTTGAAATGTTTACAGAGATACTTTTCATTTGTTCATTATGAGAGAAGTGATAAATGAGCAAAGCTTCTTCCTGGGGATAATGTACTTGTTAAAATTTTCAATTTTGTCTTGGTTTTATATAAGATGTTTTTGTAAGTACGAATTGCCATTTGCAGCACCAAAAATACTTGGTGCTTAATAAGGCATAGGATGATTGCAAATTTTGTAGCCAATAGAAAGCATACAAATATACAATTAAGTACAATTTTCTCATAATAGAAAGATATCACATTTTTGTACTTTCTCATCTAATGAGAATAAAAACATGTACACACATCCACATACACCCACACATGCCCACAGTTCCAAATTCATATATTTCCCAGTCAGGGGTGTCATTTATTTGAGCATTTATAGTGATTTTTATAAAATCCTATCATGTGATTCTAGTCATTATTACTAGGCTTAGTCCTGTGCAGATTTATTTTGACTGTCATTCGACATCAAGAAGAAAGGTGTTTTATTTAAGTAGATAGTGTTGAAACAAACAGAAAGCAACATAGGAGAAAAAAAACCTTTAAATTAATGGTAAAACAGCTGGTAGTTTGCTTGTTTCCTACTAATTTAATCAGACTTACATAAGTGATATCTGGACTGTGAGATGAACTGGGGTCTGATGTTAGTTTCCTATTAGTGTTGTAACAGATTGCCACAAACTTAGTTATTTACAGCAACACAAGTTTATTATCTTACAGTTCTGGAGGTCAGAAGCTCTGAGTAGTGTCCACAAGACTGAGTTCTTTTGGAGGCTCTAGGTGAGAATCCACTTCCTTGCCTTTTCCAGCTTCTAGAGGCTGCCCACATTCCTTGGCCCATGTCTGCTTCCTCAGATCACTCCAGCTTCTGCTTCTGTGCTCACATCTTCTCTCCTCTCTGACTTGCCCTTATAAGTACACATGTTTTTTTTTTTAATTAATTTTCATTGGAGTATAGTTGATTTACAATGTTGTGTTAGTTTCTGGTGTACAGCAAAGTGAATCAGTTATACATATATCCACTCATTTTTAGATTCTTTTCCATATAGGTCATTACAGAGTATTGAGTAGAGTTCCCTGTGCTATAAAGTAGGTTCTTAGTAGTTATCAATTTTATATATACTAGTGTGTAAATGTCAATCCCAATCTCCCAATTTATCCCTCCCCCTGTTCCCCCTTGGTAACCATAAGTTTGTTTTCTATATCTGTGACTCTGTTTCTGTTTTGTAAATAAGTTCATTTATACAATTTTTTTAGATCCCACATATAAGTGATAGCATATGATATTTGTCTTTCTCTGACTGACTTCACTTAGTGTGACAATCTTTTGGTCCATCCATGTTGCTCCAAATGGCATTATTTCATTCTTTTTTATGGCTGAGTAATATTCCGTTGCATATATGTACCACATCTTGTTATTTCATTGAGTTCACTTGTATAATCTAGGATAGTCTCTCCACCTCAAGATTCTCAATCACAGTTGTCACATAGTAAGGTGACACATTCAGAGGCTCTGGAAATTAGGATGTGAACATCTTTGGGGTACCTTTATTCAGCCTACCACTGGGCTCTTATTCAGAAATTTGATTAGCCTCTCTTAATGAGTCTTAGCTTCAGGGATAACAGAGTTCCTGGTGGAGCTGTATGCTAAGTTTATACAAGAACATGTGTACACATTGTGTGAGTGTGTGTGCACATATATATTTAGTAAGAGTAATTACGTTTCTAAATTATCAGTAGTGACTCAGCATGGCAATGGGAATTATTAGTTAAAAACCATGTTATCATTGAAATATGGATACTCTTCATTATTAACTGACTCTCTGATATAGGCCTGGGAAGATTTTTAAGGATGGACTTAGCATAAATAAATGATACCATGAATAATAATCTTATTGTATATAATAAGGTTTATTTTTCAATCAACCACAAATTTTGTGAAGGAGATATATTTTCTTGCCAAAATGAAACTACCAGGTATGACCCTTTTTGACCTACCTTCCCTCTACCAATCTCTCCAAATGTGTATAATCCAAATCTATTTTTGTATTTTTATTAAGCACGGACTTAACATGGTGAGTTTCACTTTATCTTACACTTAAAATAATGATATTCCTAAAGGAATAATCATTTAAAAAACTATTGTTAACATATTTGTCTGAGTTACCTTTGTACAACCAGTTATAATAAAAAGTGTAATTTTCAGTATAGTCTTTAAGAGACTCTGGAGGATAACATAGAATCTCTCTCAAGTTTGATTTTTAGTTTTCATGGCTGCTTTAACTTTATATGGTATAATCTTTGCTGTTCAGGGTATTTTATTTTAAGCATGGGGAAACTTAGCTTTATTTTGGTGGTTAACTAAATAAAGCTATTTATCATTTTGATAATAAAACAAAAACCACTAGTATTGCTTTGGTTTTTCTTTCCCCCCTCTCTTTCCAAAAGTAATGTATAGTTCTTTATAGAAAATTTGATTTTTTTCCATTAAAATCACCTTGTTATGGCAAATGTGAAGTCTAAGACAGAACCCTCTGCCTTCCAGGAGCTCAGCACCCAGCAGTTACAATACTAAAGCAAAACACAATAGGATCTTTTTGGTGGTTTGAGTGGAGTGTTGTGGAATTGGTGATGAAGGAAGAAAAAGTTCGTTATGAAAGTTTTCATTAAAGGAGGTAAAACATCTTTGGACTCTAGAGCAGGACTAGAATTTTGTTACATGGAAAAGGGCATTCCAATCAATGGAATAAACACATAAAATAAATACGAAGATACAGAAACTAATGTATTTAGGGAAAGTGAATAGAACAGTATGGAGAGCTAAAAATGTATGTTGAATGGTGAAAGGATAGTAGAAAAAACATTGGAGAGAAGAAGTCCTTTAAACATATTGTAAAGAACAAGTTAAATGGAATTCTGAGAATTTATTCTTAATTTACATTTGCATATTTTTCTGGAGTAGGTGAATATAAAGGAAAAAAATTAAGGTGCTTCCTGATTCTTGATAACTAATATATTTTATTTAATTTTACATGAGCTTTATCAAAATTTGAAGTTGAACAAGTAATACATTCTATAGGTCTCTACAAGAATTATGTTCTTCTGGTAATTCATTGCCTGTTACATGAAAAATATATATAACTATATTTCTCTTTTAATAATTATGAATGGTATATTATTAACCATCCTATGTTTAAGTTAGCAATGAGATATAGAGATAATAAATAAATATTTTTCATATTAACAAAGTTCTGAAAACCTAACTCAGAGCATTTCCCTCATGCTTAGCTTGTGCAAGAGGTTGTACCTATTTATTCTTTAACTTAACTAGAAGAATAAGACTTCTCAGTAACTCAGCAGTTGAGTGGGTATTACCCTTCTTTTGTCTTCAATTTTTAATTAGCTACCATAGTTCATCATGTATATGTCCTTTAAATGTTCCCATATGGTGCCCTCTTATGCATGCAGTACACAATTTGTTGGTAAACTAACGTTCTTATTAGTATTTAAATAGGAAGTCAACTTGTAAGGGAAATGACATAAAAATATTATAAAATAATTATAATGAAATACTCAAGGAACTAGAGGCTACAGAGTTGTTCAATAGAACCCTATTGATAAATAATAGTTTTAGTATTTGACTTTGATAGTTCTTGATTTTTGGAAAGATTAAAATTAGCAGTTCATCATGATGTTAAAATAAGAAAACATAAATTAGCTAGTATGTGGCATCTCATGTATATAAAATCTTTCAGCTAAGGCCATTTACATCCAAACTCCAAAAATATTATTATAGATCTTTATTAAGGTAAGTAATTAGATGTTTTCATTTATGTGTAGCAGGATTATTATACTAAACTTTTCTCATGCCAGGATGAATCCAAACTCAGTAAACTCTATAGGTTATGGTTGTCCTAATCTTTTTATGTCTTTTGGTTGCAAGAGTCTATTATTATAAAGAGACAGACACAGTACTAGCTTTCTTTTTTTAAGACAAAAAGGTAATTATTTTATTTGTTAGAGTTACAATTTGCCGATAAGATTTAACAACCATTACCATGAACAACATATCAGTATATCATAGTGATATATCATATAACAATATATCTTATATCAATTTATTAATGTATCATAACTTAACAATATATCTTTGAGATATACAGGAAGCAAGTGTCCAAAAGACAAGTAGAAATGGACTATTCCACTTTTATGGTAGAGATTTAAACAGACTTAGTAGTCAACAGATTAAATAGACAAAAAATATTTAAGGGTATTGAATATCTGATTATATAATGATAACATATAGACTTATATGTTATCATTATATAAGTTATATAAATAAACAGACTTTGTACCTAACAAAGGGCAAATATAATTTTACTTCAGTCATGGCATATTCACAAAAAAATGGCCATTATGTTTTGTTTTGTTTTTTAACATCTTTATTGGAGTAAAATTGCTTTACCATGGTGTGTTAGTTTCTGTTTTATAAAAAAGTGAATCAGCTATACATATACATATATCACCATATCTCCTCCCTCTTGCATCTCCCTCCCACCCTCCCTATTCCACCCCTCTAGTTGGGCACAAAGCACTGAGCTGATCTCCCTGTGGTATGTGGCTGCTTCCCACTAGCAATCTGTTTTACATTTGGTAGTGTATGTATGTCTATGCCACTCTCTCACTTTGTCCCAACTTAACCTTCCCCATCCCTGTGTCCTCAAGTCCATTCTCTACGTCTGTATCTTTATTCCTATCCTACCCCTAGGTTCTTCAGAACAATTTTTTTTTTTTTAGATTCCATATATATGTGTTAGCATATGGTATTTGTATTTCTCTTTCTTACTTACTTCACTCTGTATCACAGACTCTAGGTCCATCCACCTCACTACAAATAACTCAATTTCGTTTCTTTTTTATATCTGAGTATTATTGCATTGCATATATGTGTCACAGCTTCTTTATCCATTCATCTGTCGATGGACACTTAGGTGGCTTTCATGTCCTGGCTATTGTAAATAGAGATGCAATGAACATTGTGGTATGTGGCTCTTTTGGAATTATGGTTTTCTCAGGGTATATGCCCAGTAGTGGAATTGCTGGGTCATATGGTAGTTCTATTTTTAGTTTTTTAATGAAACTCCATAATGTTCTCCATAGTGGCTGTACCAATTCACATTCCCACCAACAGTGCAAGAGGGTTCCCTTTACAGCACACCCTCTCCAGCATTTACTGTTTGTAGATTTTTTTGATGATGGCCATTCTAACTGGTGTGAGATGATACCTCATTGTAATTTTGATTTGCATTTCTCTAATGATTAGTGATGTTAAGCATCCTTCCATGTGTTTGTTGGCAATCTGTATATCTTCTTTGGAGAAATGTCTATTTAAGTCTTCTGCCCATTTTTGGATTGGGTTGTTCAGTTTTTTTGATATTGAGCTGCATGAGCTGCTTATAAATTTTGGAGATTAATCCTTGGTCAGTTGCTTCATTTGCAAATATTTTCTCCCATTCTGAGGGTTGTCTTTTCATCTGGTTTAAAGTTTCCTTTGCTGTGCAAAAGCTTTTAAGTTTCATTAGGCCCCATTGTTTATTTTTGTTTTTATTTCCATTCCTCTAGGAGGTGGGTCAAAAAGGATCTTGCTGTGATTTATGTCATAGAATGTTCTGCCTATGTTTTCCTCTAAGAGTTTTATAGTGTCTGGCAGTACATTTAGGTCTTGAATCCATTTGGAGTTTATTTTTGTGTATGGTGTTAGAGAGTGTTCTAATTTCACTCTTTTACAGGTAGCTGTCCAGTTTTCCCAGCACCATTTACTGAAGAGACTGTCTTTTCTCCACTGTATATTTTGCCTCCTTTATCAAAAATAAGGTGACCATATGTTCATGGGTTTATCTCTGGGCTTTCTATTCCGTTCCATTGATCTGTATTTCTTTTTCTGTGCCAGTACCATACAGTCTTGATTACTGTAGCTTTGTAGTATAGTCTGAAGTCCAGGAGCCTGATTCCTCAAGCTCTGTTTTCCTTTCTCAAGACTGCTTTGGCTGTTCGGGGTCTTTTGTGTTTCCATACACATTTTGAAATTTTTTGTTCTAGTTCTGTGAAAAATGTCATTGGTAGTTTGATAGGGATTGCATTGAATCTGTAGATTGCTTTGGGTAGTACAGTCATTTTCACAATGTTGATTCTTCCAATCCAAGAACATGGTATATCTCTCCATCTGTTGGTATCATCTTTAATTTCTTTAATCAGTGTCTTAGAGTTTTCTGCATACAGGCCCTTTGTCTCCCTAGGTAGGTTTATTCCTAGGTATTTTATTCTTTTTGTTGCAATGGTAAATGGGAGTGTTTCCTTAATTTCTCTTTCCTTAATTTCTCTTAATTCTATACATGAATTTCTAATTCATGTATAGGAATGCAAGAGATTTCTGTGCATTAGTTTTGTATCTTGCTAGTTTACCAAATTCATTCATTAGCTCTAGTAGTTGTCTGGTAGCATCTCTAAGATTCTCTCTCTCTTTTTTTTTTTTTTAACATCTTTATTAGGGTATAATTACTTTACAATGGTGTGTTAGTTTCTGCTTTATAACAAAGTGAATCAGTTACACATATACATATGTTCCCATATCTCTTCCCTCTTGCGTCTCCCTCCCTCCTACCCTCCCTATCCCACCCCTCCAGGCAGTCACAAAGCACCGAGCCAATATCCCTGTGCCATGCAGCTGCTTCCCACTAGCTATCTACCTTACGTTTGTTAGTGTATATATGTCCATGCCTCTCTCTCGCCCTGTCACAGCTCACCCTCCCCCCTCCCCATATCCTCAAGTCCGTTCTCTGGTAGGTCTGTGTCTTTATTCCTGTCTTACCCCTAGGTTCTTCATGACATTTTTTTCCTTTAAATTCCATATATGTATGTTAGCATATGGTATTTGTCTTTCTCTTTCTGACTTATTTCGCTCTGTATGACGACTCTAGGTCTATCCACCTCATTACAAATAGCTCAATTTCGTTTCTTTTTATGGCTGAGTAATATTCCATTGTATATATGTGCCACATCTTCTTTATCCATTCATCTGACGACGGGCACTTAGGTTGTTTCCATCTCCGGGCTATTGTAAATAGAGCTGCAGTGAACATTTTGGTACATGACTCTTTTTGAATTTTGGTTTTCTCAGGGTATATGCCCAATAGTGGGAATGCTGGGTCATATGGTAGTTCTATTTGTAGTTATTTAAGGAACCTCCATACTGTTCTCCATAGTGGCTGAACCAATTCACATTCCCACCAGCAGTGCAAGAGTGTTCCCTTTTCTCCACACCCTCTCCAGCATTTATTGTTTCTAGATTTTTTGATGATGGCCATTCTGACTGGTGTGAGATGATATCTCATTGTAGTTTTGATTTGCATTTCTCTAATGATTAATGATGTTGAGCATTCTTTCATGTGTTTGTTGGCAGTCTGTATATCTTCTTTGGAGAAATGTCTATTTAGGTCTTCTGCCCATTTTTGGATTGGGTTGTTTATTTTTTTGTTATTGAGCTGCATGAGCTGCCTGTAAATTTTAGAGATTAATCCTTTGTCAGTTGATTCATTTGCAAATATTTTCTCCCATTCTGAGGGCTGTCTTTTGGTCTTGTTTATGGTTTCCTTTGCTGTGCAAAAGCTTTGAAGTTTCATTAGGTCCCATTTGTTTATTTTTGTTTTTATCTCCATTACTCTAGGAGATGGGTCAAGAAGGATCTTGCTGTGATTTATGTCATAGAGTGTTCTGCCTATGTTTTCCTCTAAGAGTTTGATAGTTTCTGGCCTTACATTTAGGTCTTTAATCCATTTTGAGCTTATTTTTGTGTATGGTGTTAGGGAGTGATCTAATCTCATACTTTTACATGTACCTATGTAAATGGACTAAATGCTCCCACCAAAAGACACAGATTGGCTGAATGGATACAAAAACAAGACCCATATATATGCTGTCTACAAGAGACCCACTTCAGACCTAGAGACACATACAGACTGAAAGTAAGGGGATGGAAAAAGATATTCCATGCAAATGGAAACCAAAAGAAAGCTGGAGTAGCAATTCCGGGGTCTTTTGTGTTTCCATACCAATTGTGAATTTTTTTTGTTCTACTTCTGTGAAAAATGCCAGTATTAGTTTGGTAGGGATTGCATTGAATCTGTAGATTGCATTGGGTAGTAGGGTCATTTTCACAATGTTGATTCTTCCAATCCAAGAACGTGGTATATCTCTCCATCTATTTGTATCATCTTTAATTTCATAGTAGGGGACTTAACATCCTACTTTCACCAATGGAGAGATCATCCAAAATGAAAATAAATAAGGAAACACAAGCTCTAAATGATACGTTTAACAAAATGGACTTAATTGATATTTATAGGACACTCCATCCAAAAACCACAGAATACACATTTTTCTCAAGTGCTCATGGAACATTCTCCAGGATAGATCATATCTTGGGTCACAAATCAAGCCTTGGTAAATTTAAGAAAATGAAATTGTATCAAGTATCTTTTCCGACCACAGTGCCATGAGACTAGATATCAATTAGAGGAAAAGATCTGTAAAAAATACAAATACATGGAGGCTAAACAATACACTACTTAATAACGAAGTGATCACTGAAGAAATCAAAGAGGAAATCAAAACCTACCTAGAAACAAATTACAATGGAGACACAATGACCCAAAACCTATGGGATGCAGCAAAAGCAGTTCTAAGAGGGAAGTTTATAGCAATACAAGCCCACCTTAAGAAGCAGGAAACATCTCGAATAAACAACCTGACCTTGCACTTCAAGCAGTTAGAGAAAGAAGAACAAAAAAACCCCAAAGTTAGTAGAAGGAAAGAAATCATAAAAATCAGATCAGAAATAAATGAAAAAGAAATGAAGGAAATGATAGGAAAGATCAGTAAAACTAAAAGCTGGTTCTTTGAGAAGATAAACAAAATAGATAAACCATTAGCCAGACTCATCAAGAAAAAAAGGGAGAAGACTCAAATCAATAGGATTCTCTTTGTATAGTATCATGTCATCTGCAAACAGTGACAGCTTTACTTCTTCCTTTCCAATTTGGATTCCTTTTATTTCTTTTTCTTCTCTTATTGCTGTGGCTAAAACTTCAAAAACTATGTTGAATAATAGTGGTGAAAATGGACGACCTTTTCTTGTTCCTGATCTTGGTGGAAATGGTTTCAGTTTTTCACCATTGAGAACGATGTTGGCTGTGGGTTTGTAATATGGCCTTTATTATGTTGAGGTAAGTTCCCTCTATGCCTACTTTCTGGAGGGTTTTTATCATAAATGGGTGTTGAATTGTGTCAAAAGCTTTTTCTGCATCTATTGAGATGATCATATGTTATTTTCTCCTTCAATTTGTAAATATAGTTTATCACATTGAGTGATTTGCGTAAAGTGATGAATGCTTGCATTCCTGGGACAAACCCCACTTGATGGTGGTGTATGATCCTTTTAATGTGCTGTTGGATTCTGTTTGCTAGTATTTTGTTGAGGATTTTTGCATCTATGTTCATCAATGATATTAGCCTGTAGTTTCCTTTCTTTGTGACATCTTTGTTTGTTTTTGGTATCAGGGTGAAGATGGCCTCGTAGAATGAGTTTAGGAGTGTTCCTTCCTCTGCTATATTTTGGAAGAGTTTGAGAAGGATGGGTATTAGCTCTTCTCTAAATGTTTGATAGAATTTGCCTGTGAAGCCATTTGGTCCTGGGCTTTTGTTTGTTGGAAGATTTTTAATCACAGTCTTAATTTCAGTGCTTGTGATTGGTCTGTTTATATTTTCTATTTCTTCTGGTTCAGTCTTGGAAGGTTGTGCTTTTCTAAGGATTTGTCCATTTCTCCCAAGTTTTCCATTTTATTGGCATGTAGTTGCTTGTAGTAATCTCTCATGATCCTTTGTATTTCTGCAGTGTCACTTGTTACTTCTTCTTTTTCATTTCTAATTCTATTGATTTGAGTCTTCTCCCTTTTTTTCTTGATGAGTCTGGTTAATGGTTTATCAATTTTTTTATGTTTTCAAAGAACCAGCTTATAGCTTTATTGATCTTTGCTATTGTGTTATTCATTTCTTTTTCATTTATTTTTGATCTGATTTTTATGGTTTCTTTGCTAACTTTGGAGTTTTTTGTTCTTCCTTCTCTAATTGCTTTAGGTGTAAGGTTAGGTATTTTATTTGAGATGTTTCTTGTTTCTTGAGGTAGGATTGTATTGCTGTAAACTTCCCTCTTAGAACTGCTTTTGCTGCATCCCATAGGTTTTGGGTGGTTGAGTTTTCATTGTCATTTTTTTTCTACTATTCTTTAATTTGCTCTTTGATTTCTTTAGTGATCTCTTCATTATTTAGTACTGTATTGTTTAGCCTCCATGTGTTTGTACTTTTTACAGATTTTTTCCTGTAATTGATATCTAGTCTCACAGCGCTGTGGTCAGAAAAGATACTTGATACAATTTCAATATCCTTAAATTTACCAAGGCCTGATTTGTGAGCCAAGATATGTTCTATCCTGGAGAATGTTCCATGAGCACTTGAGAAGAAAGTGTATTCTGTTGTTTTTGGATGGAATATCCTATAAATATCAATTAAGTGCATTTTGTTCAATGTATCATTTAAAGCTTGTGTTTCCTTATTTATTTTCATTTTGGATGTTCTGTCCATTGGTGAGAGTGAGGTGTTAAAGTCTTCTACTATAATTGTGTTACTCTCCACTTCCTCTTTTATGGTTGTTAGCATTTGCCTTATATATTGCGGTGCTCCTATGTTGGGTGCATAAATATTTACAATTGTTATATCTTCTTCTTGGATTGATCTCTTGATCATTATGTAGTATCCTTCTTTGTGTCTTGTAATGATCTTTATTTTAAAATCTATTTTGTCTGATAAGAGAATTGCTACTCCAGCTTTCTTTTGGTTTCCATTTGCATGGAATATCTTTTTCCATCCCCTCACTTTCAGTCTGTATGTGTCCCTAGGTCTGAAGTGGGTCTCTTGTATATATATGGGTCTTCTTTTTGTATCCATGTAGCCAGTCTGTGTCTTTTGTTTGGGCATTTAATTCATTTACATTTAAGGTAGTTATCGATATGTATGTTTCTATTACCATTTTCTTAATTGTTTTTCATTTGTTATTGTAGCTCTTTTCCTTCTCTTGTGTTTCATTCCTAGATAAGTTCCTTGAGCATTTTTTGTAAAGCTGGTCTGGTGGTGCTGAATTCTCTTAGCTTTTGTTTGTCTGTAAAGGTTTTAATTTCTCCATCAAATCTGAAAGAGATCCTTGCTGGGTAAAGTAATCTTGGTTGTAGTATTTTCCCTTTCATCACTTTAAATATGTCCTGCCACTCCCTTCTGGCTTGCAGAGTTTCTGCTGAAATATCAGCTGTTAACCTTATGGGGATTCCCTTGTATGTTTTTTTTTTTTCTTGCTGCTTTTAATATTTTTCCTTTGTATTTAATTTTTGATAGTTTGATTACTATGTGTCTGGTGTGTTTCTCCTTGGATTCATCCTGTATGGGACTCTCTGTGATTCCTGGACTTGTTGGACTATATCCTTTCCCATATTAGGGATGTTTTCAAATAAAATGTCTTCAAATATTTTCTCAGTCCATTTCTTTTGCTCTTCTTTTTCTGCGACCCCTATTATTTGAATGTTGGTGCGTTCAGTGTTGTCCCAGAAGTCTCTGAGACTGTCCTTAATTCTTTTCATTCTTTTTCCTTTATTCTGCTCTGCAGTAGTTATTTCCACTATTTTATCTTCCAGGTCACTTATCCATTTTTCTGCCTCTGTTATTCTGCTATTGATTCCTTCTAGAGAATTTTTAATTTCATTTATTGTGTTGTTCATCATTGTTTGTTTGTTCTTTAGTTCTTCTAGGTCCTTGTTAAACGTTTTTTTTTTAAATTTTCTCCATTCAATTTCCAGGATTTTGGATCATCTTTATTATTATTACTCTGAATTCTTTTTCAGTTAAACTGCCTATTTTCTCTTTATTTGTTTCGTCTGCTGGGTTTTTACCTTGCTCCTTCATCTGCTGTGTGTTTCTCTGTCTTCTCATTTCACTTCACTTACTGTATTTGGTGTTTCCTTTTTGCAGGCTTCAGGTTTGTTGTTCCCATTGCTACTGGTGTCTGCCCCCAGTGGCTAAGGGTGTTTCAATGGGTTGTGTAGGCTTCCTGGTGGATCAGACTGGTGCCTGTGTTCTGGTGGATGAGGCTGAATCTTGTTTTTCTGGTGGGCAGGACCATGTCCGGTGGTGTGTTTTGGGGTGTCTGTGACCTTATTATGATTTTAGGCAGGCTCTATGCTATGGGTGGGGTTGTGTTCCTGTCTTGCTAGGTGTTTGTCATAGAGTGTCCAAAACTGTAGCTTACTGGTCATTGAGTGGAGCTGGGTCTTAGCGTTGAGATGGAGATCTCTGGGACAGCTTTTGCTGTTTGATATTATGTGGAGCTGGGAGGTCTCTGGTGGATCAATGTCCTGACCTTGGCTCTCCCACCTCAGAGACACCTGCCTGGAACATGAAGACCCTGTTCAGCCGCATGGCTCAAAAGAAAAGGGAGAAAAAAGAAAGAAAGAAAGAAAGAAAGAAAGAAAATAAAGTTATTAAAAAATAAATAAAACTATTGACAATTTAAAAAATTAAATTGTAATTAAAAAAAAGAAAGAAAGAAGAGAGCAATCAAACCAAAAAACAAATCCACCAATGATAACAAGCGCTAAAAACTATACTAAAAAAAAAAAAAAAAAGACAGAACCCGAGGACAAATGGTAAAAGCAAAACTATACAGACAAAATCACACAAAGAAGCATACACATACACACTCACAAAAAGAGAAAAAGGAAAAATATATATATATATTAAAAGAAAAGGAAGAGAGCAACCAAATCAATAAATCTACCAATAATGATAAAGTCTAAATACTAAACTAAGATAAACATAAAACCAGAAACAAATTAGATGAAGAAAGCAAACCCCATGTCTACTCTTGCTCGCAAAGTCCACAGCCTCAATTTTGGGATGATTCATTGTCTATTCAGGTATTCCAGAGATGTAGGGTACATCAAGTTGATTATGGAGATTTAATCTGCTGCACCTGAGGCTGCTGGCAGAGATTTCCCTTTCTCTTCTTTGTTCGCACAGCTCTTGGGCTTCAGCTTTGGATTTGGCCCCGCCTCTGCATGTAGGTCGCCGGAGGGCGTCTGTTCTTCGCTCAGACAGGACAGGGTTAAAGGAGCAGCTGATTCGGGGGCTCTGGCTCACTCAGGCCGGGGGGAGGGCGGGGTACGGATGTGGGGCGAGCCTGCGGCAGCAGAGACCAGCATAACATTGCATCAGCCTGAGGCGCACCATGCATTCTCCTGGGGAAGTTGTCTCTGGATCACGGGACCCTGGCAGTGGCAGGCTGCACAGGTTCCCAGGAGTGGAAGTGTGGATAGTGACCTGTGTTCGCACACAGGCTTCTTGGTGGCTGCAGTAGCAGCCTGAGCGTCTCATGCCTGTCTCTGGGGTCCACGCTGACAGCCGCAGCTCACGCCGGTCTCTGGAGCTCCTTTAAGCAGTTCTCTTAATCCCCTCTCTTCGCTCACCAGGAAACAAAGAGGGAAGAAAAAGTCTCTTGCCTCTTCGGCAGGTCCAGACCTTTTCCTGGACACACTTCCCGCTAGCTGTGGCGCACTAGTCCCCTTCAGGCTGTGTTCACGCAGCCAACCCCAGTCCTCTCCCTGCGCTGCGACCAAGCCTCAGCTCCCAGCCCCGCCCGCCCCGGTGGGTGAGCAGACAAGCCTCTCGGGCTGGTGAGTACCGGTCGGCACCGATCCTCTGTGCGGGAATCTCTCCGCTTTGCCCTCCGCACCCCTGTGGCTGTGCTCTCCTCCGTGACTCCGAAGCTTCCCCCTCCGCCACCTGCAGTCTCTGCCCGCGAAGGGGCTTCCTAGTGTGTGGAAACCTTTCCTCCTTCACAGCTCCCTCCCACTGGTGCAGGTCCCGTCCTTAGTCTTTTGTCTCTGTTTTTCCTTTTTTCTTTTGCCCTACCCAGGTACGTGGGTAGTTTCTTACCTTTGGGGAAATCTGAGGTTTTCTGTCAGTGTTCAGTAGGTGTTCTGTAGGAGTTGTTCCACATGTAGATGTATTTCTTATGTATTTGTGGGGAGGAAGGTGATCTCCACATTTTAGTCGTCTGCCATCCTGAAGGTCTCTCAGTACTAGCTTTGATCTTCTTCCTTAGGGATGTAAGCAAAACTTCCTGCACATTCTCATAAGCTTCTTGTTTTAATTACAGTGTATAATATTGTGTCTCATACAATAGGAAGACATTTAAAATAAGATTAGTTTGGCTATCTGAGAAGTGTAGCTTGAAGCATTAAATAGGATAAATGGAAAATACACATAGGCATAACATATTTAGCTTCTGATTCAAGGAACTCAATCCAGTGTATGTATTTTAAAATAATCATCTTGAAATACTGAAAATTCATTTATTTTAATCCTATAATCAATGCTTTTAGAAACAGACCTTGAAATGGAATATCAAGGTGAAAAATAAATAGGTGGGTTGTAGCAAGCTATTCTTAACTGCTATTTCCTAGAGGGATAATATAAAACTGTCCTCAAAATTGCAACTATGCAAACTCCCTTTAAAGGTTGGAGCTTGCTTAGCAAGCTGATAACATAGGCTCATTAAGTAAATCCCCTTAAGTATGTCTTACTCTTGAAAAAAAAAAGTTGTTTTACATGATGATGATTTTGTGTATGTGTCTATATACATGTCCATATATGTTGAGGATGGGTGGTTTGCATATTTTCCCAAGGGACTTTCTTCTGGGATTTTTCTCAAGGAATTATTCTATATCTATGGTTCAGTGCAAGTGAACATTTGGACATTCATAGAAAACAAATCAACTGTCAGATATATAGTTTTCAACCTTAATTGTATTCTCATTGCTGTTAGAAAGAAATCCTTTCACAGATTTCTAGTTGACTTCCTTTTCAATTTTCTACTCATTCTAAATCTTTACTACTCTTTCCAACTCTACCATCTTCAAATTACAAAAACTAATCTTGCTTTTAAGTTCTTTGAGGAATCACAACCAGGTAAGAATACCTTGACCTTCTTCCCTACCAGCTAATGATTTATCTGTCTCATTTGTCTATCCTTTTTTCCTCAGGGCAAGTGCTCCTACTGTTGTTTAGGTTTTACTTCCAGCCCTGTGAGTTCTTGGGAAACTGCTGTACTTTCCTATCCTTTTGGAGCCTCCGGTCTCTCTTCCTTCAGTGGCACCTTTCCCTCAGCTTACAAGTCTACCGTATCTTATTAGAATTTATCATACTTGAACTTGGTCACTGGTGACCCCCTTCCTCAATCCATTCTTAAAATTTTTCATGATTTTAGTGCATCCTCTTTCCCCTTGACCTTATTCTCTTGTACCTCTGGCTAAACTTTCTGTCTCCTTTGTCTCCTTGCCTGACCTCCTCTTACTTTGCTGCCTTTCTCTCCCTGTCTCTGTCTCTGTCTTTCCCTCTTCCCCCACCTCACTTTAATTTCATCTAAATCTATTACTATGCTTTCCACTGTTTTTTTTTTTTTTTTGCGGTACGTGAGCCTCTCACTGCTGTGGCCCCTCCCATTGCGGAGCACAGGCTCCGGATGCACAGGCTCAGCGGCCATGGCTCACGGGCCCAGCCGCTCCGTGGCATGTGGGATCTTCCCGGACCGGGGCATGAACCCATGTCCCCTGCATCGGCAGGCGGACTCTCAACCACTGCTCTACCAGGGAAGCCCCTTTTCACTGTCTTCTTACAGCTCCAGTTCTTTTCTGTGTTTTCAGTTTTGATCTTTCTCCTGAATTTCAGACTTCAAAGTGTCACTGTCTATTGCATATTTATTCTTGGAAGTCTCCCACGCACCTCATAGTCAGTGTATTTCAAAAAAAACTGTTGCAAAGTCATACTTTTGAGGTCAGAGATCTGAGTTTAAGATCCTGACATTTAATGAGATGGTAGAAAGATATCTGACTTGTTTCCTTATCAAATAGTCTTGAAACTCCACCTCACCAACACATGTATCCGCACAACTACTCCCTTTCACCCGCATTATTGCAATAACATCCTCGTTGACCTCCCTACTTCTACCTTCACTTCACTGCACTCTATTTTCAACACAGTACCTGGAGTGATCCTTTAAAAAAGAATGTCAGTTAGATTGTGTCTCTCTACTCAGAACATTCCAGTGGTTTCCCATCTTGATTTTTAGTAAAACTAGAAGCCTTTATCCGCCAACCTCTGCCCCATATTCCTTGATTCCCTGACCTCAATTCTTCCACTTTCACGTTTTTTCCAGCCACTCAGACTTCCTTAGTGTTCCTTAAATTTGCTGGGCTCCCTCTTGCCACAGGTTCTTTCTTTTTTAATTAATTTTTATTGGAGTATAGTTGATTTACAATGTTGTGTTAGTTTCAGGCATACAGCAAAGTGAATCAGTTATACATATATCCACTATTTTTTTAGATTCTTTTCTCATATAGGCCATTATAGAGTACTGAGTAGAGTTCCCTGCGCTATACAGTAGGTCCTTTTAGTTATCTATTTTATATATTACTGGTGTATATATGTCAATCCCAATCTCCCAATTTATACCCCCCCCAACTTTCCCCCTTGGTAGCCATAAGTTTGTTTTCTACATCTGTGACTCTGTTTCTGTTTTGTAAGTAAGTTCACTTGTACCATTTTTTTAGCTCTCACATATGTGATAGCATATAATATTTGTTTTTCTCTGTCTGACTGACCACTCAGTGTGATAATCTCTAGGTCCCTCCATGTTGTTGCAAATGGCATTATTTCATTCCTTTTTGTGGCTGAGTAATATTCCATTGTATAAATGATGGAGAGGGTGTGGAGAAAAGGGAACCCTCCTACATTGGTGGGAATGTAAATTGGTGCAGCCACTATGGAGAACAGTATGGAGTTTCCTTAAAAAACTAAAAATAGAGCTACCATATGATCCAGCAATCCTACTCCTGGGCATATATCCAGAGAAAACCATAATTTGAAAAGATACATGCACCCAATGTTCATTGCAGCACCAGTTACAATAGCCTGGACATGGAAGCAACCTAAATGGATTGACAGATAAATGGTAAAGAAGGCGTGGTACATATATAAAATGGAATATTGCCAGAGGTTCTTAGCACATGACCTTTTATTCAAATGGATGTCACTCTCGCCTTCTATAAGCCTTTATTAAATGTCACATTCTCTGTGACATGTTCTCTGACCACCTTATTTAAAATTTTATGTCCACCCCCTGACCCTGGTCTCCAACGCTTAATCCCCATCTCTGTTTTATTTTTCTCCATAGCGTTTATCTTCTAATATACTTTGCAATTAACTCATGTTTATTTTATTTCTGTTTCTATCCTCCACTGTAACGTAAGCTCTAGGATGGCAGGGGATTCTGCTTTGTTTTCCTCACTATTGTAGCCTCAGTCCCTAGAACATAGTAGAAGCTCAGTGATATTTGTTGAATAAATAAATGAATGAACAAGTTAAGATATCAGGGGTGGAACTGCTTTTTGAACTGCAGAGCACTATAAAAATACTAATTATTCCTACTATTATTATTCCACTGCCCCCATGACAGGGTTCACATACACATTTACACTCACATGTACAATATCTTCTCTTTTTTTTCCCCATCTCTATGTCCTATCTTGGGTTTTAGACACCGTCTAATCAATTTTTGAGGCTATTTACTTGGAGGCATATTTGAGTCTTTCAACTATTTAGTCACTAATTCCTAACTCTTATATTAGATCATTTGGGGCACAGTCTCCATTTTAGTCCCCACTACTTTACCCCAATCATTTTAAACTTTTTTCTAGACAATTGCAGTAGTCTCCTCACAGGTGACTTTGCAGTTTATTTTAACATGAATACCATTTCTTAAGTAATTTTGCATGGCCTCAAATTATCTACAAAATGTTTCCTTTGGTACTCAAGGTTCTTCATTACTAACCCTGACCTTTTTTTTTTTTCCTTTGGCTGCATTGGGTCTTTGTTGCTGCACGTGGGCTTTCTCTAGCTGCAGAGAGCAGGGGCTACTCTTCATTGCCATGCGGGGGCTTCTCATTGCAGCAGCTTCTCTTGTTGTGGAGCATGGGGTCTTGGTGTGCGGTCTTCAGTAGTTGTGGCTCACGGACTCTAGAGCACAGGTTCGGTAGTTGTGGCACACGGGCTTAGTTGCTCCATGGCATGTGGGATCTTCCTGGACCAGGGCTCTAAACCATGTCCTCTGCATTGGGAGGCAGATTCTTAACCACTGCGCCACTAGGGAAGTCCCTGACCTATGTTTTTGAGACACTATTTTTCAGCACTATAAATTGTTCTGTTGGCACTTTTTATTTCTTTATACTTCAACAAATACTTGCTGATTATTTACTGAGACAGACACTATACAGTGGCATTTGGCAAGGCACCATCTCTTTTCCCCTTTCCTTAGAGCAATTGGTTATAGTTTGGGAGGAATGAAGAAAGAGAAAACCTAACACCTCAAAATCATAGATCAAATGCAGACTAGCTATAGGTACAATGAGCAGTCATTCTGATTTTTCTGGAATAGACTTGATTTATACTTGTTGCCCCAGTGTAATTATTGTCTTCCTTCACCCTCAGAACTCTCCCCGTTTGGTAATAAATCATATAGTCTCTGTCTATAAGCAAAAATAATTTGAATTTTCTCATGTGCTCTTTCC
>NW_006797697.1:383287-384302 GCF_000442215.2 Lipotes vexillifer
TTCCCTACATTAACTACAAAGGTTACATGACTGTCTAAAGCAAAATTTAAGTCCCTTTCCTCTAACACCAGGACATACTTATAAATATCACACATAATGTTTGGTGGAGAAAAACCTAGATGGATCTTATAGCCTGAATGTCATTTCAACTTTAGTATAAAACATTTGTCTCAAATGCATTTTAATAATTACTGCCATAACAATTTTTATTACTCTGCCTCTTGTCTGAAATGTCCTATATTTACTCTCCATTTATCCATAGCCTACCCACGTTTAAAATCATACTTATATCCCCAGACTTTTCTTTGTATTGGTATCCATCTGTCTCCACCTGTGATCTCTCCTTTTAGCAGTTATTTTCTAAATCACTTATTTGGCAACTTTTGGTATATAATGTACTTTTTTTTTCCCTTCGGGATCTGTTGGTGTAAGTAGTCTGACTGAATCTTTCAAGACAAAGACTGAGACTTATACATCTTTGATTCTATAGCACCAACTGTAAGGCCAAATTCAGAGTATGCACAAACAACTTAACGTGAAAAAAAACAACAATAATTATGATAGCTGTGGTAATGAGTGTGGTATTGACGGTGTATAATAAGGTAAAATATATGAATTTTCAGAAAATATCATTGTGTGAGAGTAGGAAGAGTTAATTATAGATTAAAGATGTGTGTTTGTGTGTGTGTGTGTGTCTGTGGATGTGTTTGTGTGTTTTTAAAGTATACTTGTTTTAAGTTATTTTGGGGTCAGGGGAAGAGGTTGAGGGAGAGAAAGGAAAGACATACTATATCTTGTCAAATGATTAAGTGGAAGATGTGCTATCATTTTGTAGATTGCTAGGGAAAAAAGGCCAATTAAGCTGTGGTATAATGCTTTTGTATCACTTAGAATATGCATTTGGTATATATTGAAAGACATATTTACTGATGGATTTCTTTGATGTTGGATCATTCCTGTATATACATAACAAAGAATAAGTGATATCAAATGTCTAACACTCCTAACACTCTTT
>NW_006797697.1:384312-435167 GCF_000442215.2 Lipotes vexillifer
CACACTCCGAGGTCATCAATTGTAAGAAACATTTCTATTTCAGACATGTTTTAAAATAGTTTTAAAAAAGAAATATTTTGTTGAATAGACTTATAGGGCATAAGTAAGAATATTGCAAAAAACAACATCTGATGAGTTTACTAGGACCTGAGGAAAGGCAACAGATCCTAAATATTCTGAAACAATGGAAGGAAAATAATGGACTTTTTGAATACAATCAAATGTAGAAACCTGAGTTAGAACAAAGCTTTATGGAATTTTACTATCACCCTCACTGTCCAGTAGCAGAAACTGTCAATTGGAAAGTTGTAGTGAAAAATATATTATGATATTGGATATCTAACAGATGTAAAGGCATGAAGCTCTAGCATAAGGTTGGATAGTTAAGAACTAAGTACTAAGAGATGGAGTTTACCTACAAGGTTTAATTTTTATTGCTGATTTTTCATTGTCTTGGAGCAGAGGAGGAAACTAAAATTATTCTGCTCAAGAGCTTCTGCTTTGGATCAACATCTTCTATGAAACCTGCTTGCTGGGATAGCTATATGCCTTTTCTGATATGAGGAAGCCTCTAGTCCTAAACACAAATAGAATTCTTAACTATTTTCGGGATAGATTGTGTGAGACCACAACAAAGTTAAGTCTATCAGAATTGAGTGCTTGAGCTGAGTGGATAAAAATAAGAAAAATAATTGGTTTAGCTTTGTTGCCGAACAGAAAATGTGGACCACATTCATAGACCTTTTATGCATTGCCTTCTCACATTTCATCTTTGTATTGCTCTTGTGTTCATGTTCAGATCATTCATATTTTATTTTGAAACATTTTCATTTTCAGATCAGCAGTTGTGTGATCCTGGTGAATTTCTTTGCCACGATCACGTGACTTGTGTCTCCCAGAGCTGGCTGTGTGATGGGGACCCTGACTGCCCTGATGATTCAGACGAATCTTTAGATACCTGTGAGTAGAAAGGTTCTCATGCCATTCAGATTTACCTTACATGTGAAACTAAATGTCAGCTGTTTTCACAGATGACTGCTGTTTCCGTTTATTCTTTTTTTCCCAAATAGCCTAAAAACTTAAAACCTTTTGTTTGTGTATCCTTTACAATGACTACGTGAATGAGAGCATAAAACGCAGTTTTGTCGTGTGAATTAACTTATGAAGGGAAGAAAATGCAAGGTTATTTCAATGTGATTGTGTTACTCCTAGAAAAAAATTTACTTGAAGAGAAAAAATGCTTGAAAACACAGCACTGAGAGGGAATAAGGTCCTCTCCAATAATTTATCTCACACGTTTTGAGACAGAGGAGCATATAGAAGGAATAATGAACTAATCAAGCTTTAGCTCCCATATTATTTCTATTAATATCTAGGGCACTACACAAATTATTGAACATGTTTTCTCTTGCACCTGAAAGATAGAAACTACATCTCATGCAGTGAGGATCTTTGACTTTATAATATCAGATTCAGAACTCTTAATACACACGAGTCCTAATTGTAATTGTACCACTGTGTCTAACTTGGAGTCCATTAAGGGTTTTGCCCATGTGAAAAATACCACTAAATCAAAATTGTAAATAATAACAGGACGACAGCTAAATCTGGTACACTTTCTTTTAAATACCCACTGTTGTAAGGAGTGTGAAGAGTCCCTTAAATTTTCATATTGATATTTTCTAGCACAGCTAATGTCAGTTTTTACTCCCCACGCAAACAGGTATGTCAGCTTCTCAGAATCATCCTCAAAGTAACTACATAGTTCTGTGAAATCAACATGAAAAAAGAAAAATCCACCACTCTTATTGCTTGATACTGTAGAGATAATAATTATTGGTTCCATTTTCCACTTTTATCTATTTGTTTACAAGTCTTATAGATGGAACCAATATAAGTTTTGATGAAAATCTTGGTGATAGAAAGCAGAAGCAATGCTTATTCACTTTCTTCATGTTTGCTAGTGTTTTTAAAGTTTCTCAACATATGGGTACTTGAATATTTGCATTAATTGCCTTTCTTCAATTTGAACAGATCGCTTTTTTGATAGTAAGAGGTTGTAGTTGTTTACTACATTTCTGATTTTCACCAATTTCATCAGTTTAATTCTGAAAACCTTTACGAGACCCCTATAGCATAGCTAAGGTTCTAGGCATGATAAGAGGAAAAAGTATATTTATAGGAAAATACTCTAGTGGATAAATAAAATCTGATAAATCCATACAAAGGAATATTATTTAACAATAAAAAAAGACTGAAGTACTTATACATGCTACATAGATAAATCTTGAAAATATTATGTGAAGGAAAAGAAGCCAGGCACAAGAGACCACATATTTTATGATTCCATTCATATGAAATACCCCAATAGGCAAATCTATAGAGACAGAAAGTAGATAAGTGGTTGCCAGTGGCCAGTGGGGTGGAGGGGAATGAGGAATGTCTGCTAATGAGTATGGGGTCTCTTTGAAGGTGATGAAGTGTTCTAAAATTAGATTGCAGTGATGGTTGCACAACTCTGTTAATGTATTTAAATACATTGAACTGTGCATATTAAATGGGTGAATTGTATGGTAGGTGAATTATACCTTAACAAAGTTGTTTAAAAATGGAAAGTAAGGGGAAGAATCTCAAAATTATGCATATGGATGCAGATGGTATAGTAATGTGAAAAGACAACAATAACAAAATACCCCGCCTATGAAATATATAAGTAGTTGGACTACATTTCACCTGTATAAGTAGTGGGACTTAACACTGTTTAAGCCTTCCCCTATTTAAGTGCCATAGAAGAGTTTTCTTCTCGTTAGATGCAAGGGATGATCGCCATGGCATAATCGGACTAAAAAGTTAAATTTTTGAGTTTTGGAGTCTTGCATTTTTGCCCTGATCCTACTATCAAATTCCTGATGGGAAACATGACAGAGACATGAGAGAGATTTGCAGGATCCATACGTAGGAAGGCAGATTGAAGGAGAAATGCCCTGGAACTTGTACCTGGCACAGTGCAAAAGTGATTGAGAAGAAAAGGCTGTGTGGTCTGTCTAGGCAGGAGTTCTCTTCATGCTTTTGAATAATAAAGAAAAATGATGTTCCCTTTGTACTCAGGAGGGGGATTAGTGGGAGAATCAGGCTGGAGAGGATCTGTGGTACAGAGGAGGCACAAGGACCTTGGCGGTCAAAACTTAAACCCAAAGAGGAAAGAGACCCCAAAGTGAATGCCAAAGTGGGTGGATGACAGTATTCCACTCACCCTCCCATGCCGGCTCTGTGCTTCTAGGAACATGGCCGATACCAAGCAGGGCCACACCAGTCAGCTAGACTTGTGTTTGCTGGCCAGCATCTACCCTGATTGATTGAGCTTCTGTTCTTAATGGTCAGTGTCTCAACCACAATGTTTGAAAATGTTTTGAGTATCCATCTTGCCCAGAAGGTAGACACCACCTTGTGTTCGGGGGAAAAAGGTAGGTCCTTCAATTCACAGAGATTAGGGGTTTTGGCGGACTGAAGCTTCAAATTAGGAATTACATGTGGGTTAATTGAAATAGAGATAGATTTTCTACTTATCTAGTTTTTAAAATGAAACTCATACCTTCTCAATATATTTTTGGCAGTTTTAAAGTATATAGTTATTTTCCTCGATAAAATTTGGTGAGTTCAGTTTTAAAATGTTTTCCCCATTTTGGCCATTCTTATTCTACTCTCGGGCATCAAAATTACTGAATATCCTCAAGAGCAACACTAAAAAAAAAAGTCTTATATCAATGTAGCAACATAACAAAGAAAGAAAAAAAATTTTTTTAACCTGGGTGTTTAATCTGAATAACATATTTGGATCCACATTTAATTATCTGTTTCAGATAAGTGGTTTCAGTACTAACTAAAATCTGGACAAGCATAGAGAGAAAGCTTTATGGAAAAATCGGACTTTTTCAAATTTAAATTTCTCAATCCAGATGTTCACAGTTACCATTTTCCCTAAGCGTAGTACATAGTTGTTTTATAACATTCGTATGCAGTCATCACTGATCTACATAAAATAATTGCGTAATTTTATAATTATATGAATGTATATACATTCAATGTGAAAGATAAATGCTAGAAATCAAAAACCTTGAAGATTGATTCTTAAGAAGGATAATTTTGTGGTCAGCGTATGAACAAAAGTGTGTTATCATATTTGATCTGAAGACAAAGTATGTGGTATCTACAAAATATTAGATGAAAACCGCTGATGCAATGCACTTATTTTTCCTAAGTCCACTTAGCCTCTAAAATGATAAGAGGACCAATATAGCATAGAATTTATTATGACATTGTGAAAGCTCTGCCATGACAAAATTCTAATGGGAAAAAAGTGGATATTGTCGAGGAGGAGGAGAAGCTTTACTTGTGAGAGGCCGATGACAGAAATGCGTTAGAAGATAAACATGCCTACAGAAAAACAAAGGAAGTGAAAATCAAATGACATTGAGGTATTTGGGGATCTGAGAGGTTAACAGGCACATATTTTCTTTCTCTTCTGTGTTTGTTTAGGCCCAGGTTGTAGGGGTATTTTCTACTATCTATGGGGGCAGAAGTGAGATTTCACTAACAGCAATCCAAGGCCAAAGAAACCCCACTTGAATGGGGTTGATTTACCACTAAGCTGACTGCATGCTGGGATGAGTTTTCTAAAATATGAGATTAGAGGAATTTAATAATTTCTATCCTTACCGTTGAATATGAGAAATGGTTCTTTAGCCTTATATTACAAATGAAAGTCTTTATTTTGCTACATTATTTGAAGTAATTTGTTAAGTGTCTAAATGGCTAACCATCTTTTAGGTCCTGTGAGGCAATGAGAAGAGAAAATCGGGAAAAATCACCCTCTTTCTACTCAGTGCTTTCAATCCAGTTGTAAGTCTAGCATTTTGTATGACGAGAATTAAAGTGAATAGTAGAAATGTTATTTGTGGAATGAAAACTTGGTACCCCCTGTGACAGGGAAGTCTTCCTGAAAGGTGCTTTTATCCCAAGGTATTCAATACATAATTCCTTCTAGGATTTTCTGTTGAATGCTTAATGATACTTCCTTTCCAACAGTCAGTTGCAGCAGACGTGTGATGATTTTTGGCAATCTGATGTTTATATAATTAAAATTAGATTCCTCCTTTTAAGTCAGGAAGGTATTTGTTCTGCTCCTTCTCCTTCTTCCTTATTGCCCTCCACTACTCCCCTTCAGAAAATCATGTAGAGAGTCCTTCTGCTATAGATCATGTTGTGGATATGATGACTCTTTGACTAACCGGGGAGTATAAAAATGACATTATAGGACGGTGAGATTTGCAACCTGGATACAGTAAGTCCCCTACCTGGAAACCTTCAAGCTGTGAACTTTCAAAGATGAGGATGTGCATTCACATGGCCAGTCATGGTAAGTTAGTTCACGTGTTTGGCATACATTGTCATGTGAGTGCATCCTCTACAAGTGGTTGTGCTTTTGTATACTGTACAGTACTGTATAGAGTACAGTAGTACAGTATCTTTGTTTCAAGTCCGGGATGTCCAGAAGCAAGCGTAAAAGCAGTGGTAATGCAGCTGGTACTGCTAAGAAACACCAAGAGAGACAGGAGGAAGAAGAAATAACAAGAACCAAAGAGGTTCACGACACAGGAAATGGCAAGGGGATTTTCTTTATTCGAGAAGTCACTGTTAGTTTTTGAGGCAAAGGACCGGAACGTAGAGCAATACACGAAGGTTACAACAGCTGTTCAGGATGTGATCCAGTGCAACCATGTCATCTATGATGAGAAAAAAAGAGCTACTACCCAGACATCCCTGGGTTGTTTTTTCAAAAGGGTAGATAGAATTGAATCCAGCAAGGAGCCAGAACCTGTGCCATCCACATCAGGCATGAGGGAAATTGCAGCTTGCCCTCCATCTCCTATTGCTGATGACCCTTCATCTCTACCCTTTCCCACCTCCTCTCCCTCCTCCAGTCAGTAACTCTTCTTGCCCATTCACTCAATGCCAGCCCCTGTATGCCAGCTGTTGTACTGTATAGTACTGTGCTTTTCAAGGTATTGTATTGTAAGATTAAAAATGTTTTCTTTATTTTTGCGTATTATTTGTGTGAAAAATATTATAAACCTATTACAGTACAGTACTATATAGCCAATTGTGTTAGTTGGGTACCTAGGCTAACTTCATTGGACTTACGAACAAATTGGACTTACCAATGCCCTCTCGGAATGGAACTTGGCCGTATGCAGGGCACTTACTGTAGTTGTTATAATAATTTTCATATTGACTCTACTCTGTCCTGTCCTTCTGCAAGGATCAGCAAACTTTTTCTGTAAAAGACCATACAGTACATATTTTAGGATTCCTGAGCTTATGTCATCTCTGTTGCATATTCTTCTTTGTTTTTATTTGTTTGTAAAACAGTTAAAATGGAACAACAAGCCAACAAACATCCTTAGTTTACACTCTGTACAAAAACAGTCCACAGACTGGGTTTGTCTTGCAGGCTGTAGTTTGCCAAACCCTACTGCAGTGTCCTAGCTAAGCCGTGTCCGCTGTACTGCTGCAGAGGTGGGGCTGTGTCCGGGTACTGCAGCCACAGGAAGCAGCATAACTGGGCAAAGTGGAAGAATGGGGCATAGAGCTGTGTGTGTACCCACTCCCACACTGTGCCAGACTCGGGCAAAATGGCATTCTCTGCAAAAGCTGGCTTCTTTCTTCTATTTTTGCACATCTCCTTACGTGTTAAGATTGCATTTGAGCGTAAGGGACAGACAGAGGAGCTCAAACAAATAAGGGTTTACTTTTCTCATATAAAAAGTTGCAAAAGTGGACAATCCAGGATTAATATGGAAGCTCCAGAATGACACCAGGCTTCCTCTACCTCTTAGCATGGAGCTGTCAGTCTTTTAGCCACAATAGGGCTTTTCCACCTTCCCCAGTAGATAATTCCATTTCAGCCAGAGAAAAGGGAAAGAAAAAAAAGAAACAGCAAGTGCCAGCTGAGTCTATCTGTTTGTCAGGAGAATAGTAACTTTTACGGAAAGCAAACTCAGTAGGTTTCTTGCTTAGATCTCCTTCGCCAGAACTGATCACCTAAGGTATGGGGCAATGAGTATTTCTACAGGGCTTTCCAAAATAAGATCTGTGGTTCTGCTAGTAAAGAAAAAGGGGAGACTAGATATTGGGCGAGAAGAGGCCCCAGGTAGCATGTGCCACAGTGTCTCTTCACTCCTTTTCCTCTCTTCATACACTGAGGAGAGGTGGCAGGCACAGTGCATGATCAGGGCTTCTGAATCCCAGATGCTTGACAACAAAGCCAGTTCCTCCAGATGAATATCTTTGCTCTTGTGCAACAAACTTAGACATTCTGGGTCTCCATTACCTTATCTATACAATGGGTATGATAGTACCTACCTCACAGTAAAGTGCTTAGAATAGTGCCTGTTCCAGAGTAAGAGCCCCTCTCCACCCAGCACCCCCTCCCTGTATTCCATATGCCAGAGCTCTGACCAAGCACCTTACCCTGAGGGTCTTTTGATAGAGTGTGCTAATTGACCCCTCTCCCATTCTTACTGAAGATTGGCTTTATTCTCTAAGATTGTGGCTAGCAATAGGGTTAATTTACCACACACACTAATTTAAGAGAAGTTATTAACAGTTTTTAATAATTAAGTATATTACACTCAAGCATTAAGACAAATAAGGTGTAGACATTATTTGGGGACAGGTGGCTTTTCCTAAGAACTCTTCTAAAGACATCATGTTGATGAGTTAGCTAAAGTTAAAATATATGGCTAAAAAACACATTAATGAATAATATTATTTAATCAACATTGCAGCCCTGAAATGTAGCTGTTATCTCATTTTAAGAAATGAGGAAACTGAGTTTACAGTCCTTCTATGCCCTCTAAGTTGGCTGTTATCGGTGAAAGCAGAGTTTGCATTTCTTTCAACTTGCCCTTCTTTTTATAAATACTCAGGAAAGGAAGAATCTAACTCCTAAAAGGAAGCCTTAGGCCACCTAATTTAAAAATATGGTGTCATTTGAAAAACATAGATGCTATCCCAACAGTTATATCACACTGATTTTGGAGGTAATCAGTTCTAATTGAATAATTCAGTAAACACACCATGTCTCCTGGGTAATAGGAATAGAAGCATTTGTGAAAAATGAAAATGGCTGTAAGTTATTAGGGTTAGATATGCCTCTGCATGAATTGACCATTGCTTTGACTGCATTTCCATTGTTGTAGGATTTGAAGCTTTATTTAAATAGGAGGATATTAATGAACTCCTTATATTCATACACTGACCTTTCCCCTAGGATATAAGGTAGAAATCCTTTTACAGTTTCCTTCTAAACATTCTTTCTTTAACAGAGGTCAGAGAAATAAAACAAAAATTCAGGTGGGAGGTTATTAGCAAACAGATACTGCCCTTTAAAAATAAATAGCAGAATAGGGCACTGAAAGTAGACTATAGGAACAATAAAATGAATGGAAATATGTTCCTTGTTTCTAAGTAATTGTGATTTAGAGGTCACTTTGCAATGAGCTAATATATGAGAGCCACAGAGCTAAGCTTTTCGTTAGGAAGAGAAGCTGAAACGATCTTACAGATTGAAGGGAGAGCATATGAGGCCCATGAGGGCGGTTTATGTCTCTTTCAATTCTTTTTGTTTTGCTCTTCATTTTCTTCGGAGGCTTCCCTCTTTTGCAATGAAGAGGCAAGAAACATTGACCCTTCTTTCATAATAAAGAGACTTCCACTTATGAGTTGATATGAAGGGGAGACAGGAAGGTGAGGAACAGTATAACTGTGAATTGAAAGGGCCTAAGGTTGGTTCATTTCCCCAGCACAGTGGGGACGGGATGGAGGGTAACATTTCCCTTCACCCTGCCCTGCAATGTGCTAATGGGTCTCTGAAAGTTTGCCTCCGCAATTTTAAGCAAGTTTGATTGGAGGCATAGGTGATAAACCTGAGTGCACCACAATTCACAGAAGTGGAGCAAGACCAGCTTTGCAGAAGGCCTTGCTGTTCTTCAAGAAGCCACTGCTGTTTGGTTTTCTGATCCAAGTTCACAGGTCATAGGTTAAAAAGGGACTCATGTCCCTCAGCCTGGACTGGAAATTATAGGCAATGAAAACTTTGAAATGATACAAAGTGAAGGGGATTAAATAAAATTATTGAATTCTAGAGACAACTCTGATCAAACCTCCTTGGCTTAAGGGATGAGGTATAGTAAACAAATGGTCTTGCAGGGCTCTATTGGGACAAAGCTGAAGGCTGAGCAAGGAGCCTTCTCAGAAATGATTCAATCCTTCACTTATCCACAACTAATCTAGCATTTGGGGTTGGGGATGAAGGCTTCTTACCTTTCATGGGTGAGCAAATTTCTTCCCAGAGGAGGTTTTATTCTTTATAGTCAGTGTATAAAATTTACATTTGACTTTCACTCGGAAGTGCTTCTGAAATGACCTATTTTGCTAAATGAAGCACTGAAGGATGTTTTGTTCTACGAACTTATTTTAATGGCAATGTCTTTTTTCTCTCTCCCTCCCCCCATATCTTATATTATTTCTTCCCTGAAAGCAGAATATAAAACCCTACTATAATATGCCTATGGAATTCTCAGTAGGACAAAAAGTATCATCCTTCTACTAATTGCTGTATTGGCCCGTTTCAGTTTTAGGCAGAATAATTGACTTTGGATTGAATATTTTCAATTAAAATCTCTGTAACATTAGCCTTTTTTGATTTGGGGGATGGGAGAAATTGCTTGCAAAGAGTAAAGTTCATGAGAAGATGGGTAAAAATAGGGCTTAGGTGGAAGGATACCAATTCAGTAAAGGTGGCTCATAGCAGTCTACTCATCTTGCAGGGTTTTTTTGTTTGTTTGTTTTACTTTTCTGAAAAATGATGCCTTGAGAGGGAAAAGTTTGACCTTATTCCTTGGTCAACCAAGGGTCAGATATGAAAGGGGAGAATCTTTCAGCTTGCACAAATCTTTCTGGGTATTAAACAGCAAGAAAGAAAACAAACTAGTAAATACTTCTCAACAACTCTGATGGAGCTGCCAAGAGAAAAGTAATTATTAATAAACTTCTTGTCTTAGACTTCAGCATACAGTCATAAGACTAATAACTTCAATCTTTCAAAAATAGTAATTATAGAAAGGACTTATACTTGTATAGCACTTTGATAATTTAAGGACATGTACATTAGAATCAATAAATATCCTTTGACATAGTACCTATTTTTTGAGAAAAATAGGCCAGGTATTATGGCCATTAAAAAAAATAAGAAATCTAAAGCACAAGCAGGTTGTTTGGTCAAGAGTCTCATAGCTAATGTGTAACAAGGCTACAATTGGAATCCAGAAATTGCATTTCCTAACTTTCTATTATAGCATCAGTTATGGGCTGATTGCACCCCTCAATATTCACGTGTTGAAACCCTAAAATTAATCCATTGCAGAATGTAATTGAACTTGTTGCTACAGGCTTAAAAGAAGTAAATTAAGTAAAAATGAGGTCATTAGAGGGGGTCCTTATCCCATCTGACTGGTGTCTTATGAGAAGCGGAAATTTGGACACACTGAGGGACACTGGGGTGCTTGTGCACAGAGAGAAGGCCATAGGAAGAGGCAGTCAGAGGGTGGAGATCTGCAATCCAAGGAGGCCTTGGGGGAAACTAAACCCGGCAACATCGTGATCTCGGACTTCTGGCCTCAGCACTGAGAGGAAATAAATTTCTGTTGTTTAAGCCACTTAGTCTATGGTATTTTGTTATGGCAGACCTAGCAGATTAATATAACATCCTACTATATGTCTATTAAGCTTCCATGTTTTTTTATATTAATATAAAGAATACTGCAACAATTTAAAAATCCCTCCTTTTCCTTGGAGATATATACTAACTACCAGAGTACTGAAATTATAGGCTTTATTTAGAGATATGAAATGAAATCACCAGTTTCTGTTGAAATAAAGGGCCCATTGCTACAGCAGTGGTCCTAGCCCTCTAAGAATGCCTGATTTGATCACATAGTGCAATTCTTATACAAATGAAAAAACATTGTTTTAATAAAAAATCAGTAGATAATTACTACAGATTATTTTTTTCAGATATTTATGGATGATGGGTTGCTCCAAAATTTTTAAAAAGTAGTTTTTCCTTAATCCTTCCAGCTGGTGATCTAGAACACTCATTTAGTGGTGCAGTTGGAGTCCATCTCCGCAATGCTACGTATTTGCAACACAAAAGACAAACTTGGATTGATGACTTAACTAACATTATTTTCTGAGGGAAACAGTAGAAATTCATAAGTGGTGTATACTAGTCATAGCGTGCATATTAGTAATTTATATATTAGGTTGCTATAATCTATATTAGATTGTTATAATTGTTGACTCGCAATTGATAATTGGGTTAGGCAATAAAATAGATGTAATTTGATAGTTAAAATAATGCTTCTTTCTCCACATGGGACTCTGGGGAATTTTGTTACATTTTACTTCCAAATTTGCACATATTAGACAATTCAACTTTCAAAATAAATGGCATACTATATATTTTCACTTAAGGAGTAAAGAGAATTTTGTTATCAAACTACAATTCCCATAATGTATTGGTGCATTTTCTTTAAGAAAACTAGAATGTAATCAATCAGCAGCTATTTACTGAGGAACTACTCTGTTCAAGGTGCTTACAAAGCATGGTCCTTCAACCATTTTTTCCATGCCTTACCATGTGCCAGGGCTTTCACCTATGCTAATTTAGTTTCTATCCTGGTAAAATGATACTAATTTCATATTAAAGAAGATGTTTATAAGAAACATAAGGATGACAATTACTGACACAAAATATATGGTTAAAATGGGCCAGATGTTGTGCTATGACCCTTATGTGGATTATATCCTTTGATCCTGACAACAGCCCTGAGCGGGACATTGGGTACAGTTGTTCAGGTCGTGCAAGGCATCAGGGTGACATAAATAATGCAAACAGCATGGGTATATATATTTTCCTACAAATGGAAATAAACGATCTTTGAAAGGGAGCAGTGTTTCTAATTTGCATGAAGGCACTCTATGAGCTAATGGTGGCCTCCGTATGATACTAATCATGGTCAGCTTTTATATAGGATAAAAATAAAGCATGAGAGAAGTTACTTGCTAGAGGTCCTAAAGCAATTATGTGACAGTGCTACAGTTGAACACTGTACCATGCTATATAGCCTCCTAGATGAGGTAAATGAAGTTCAGAGACGTTAAATAGATTCCACTAACATTCCCCCTTAGTGAAGACCAGACTTTCATACATGCCTATCTCACATAACATTTAAGTTGGCATTTAAGTTGGCATCCTGTACATAATCCATCTAGCTATCTCTATATGTATCTATCAATGTATCTATGTGTCTATCTATCTATTAAATTTATACATAAAAATTTTAATTGAGTGACTACTATGTAATAGGTCCTGTGATAGATGTTGGGAATGACAAGGTAAATATGCTAAAGATGGAAGACAGATATTGTAACAACTGATAGAGGATTTTAATTATCTCATTTATCCAATTCTAAAGGATATATAAATGTGTATATATTACTGTACTAATAATTTTAAAAGGTATATGGGTTAACATTTATATATGCATGTATATGAATTTTATGTGTGTGCATATACACAAGTTGAATCTGGAAAAAAATAATATTCTCTTCACCATTTTTCCTCACACAGACAAAAAAAACACACATATTCACTCTAAAAACACATTGTTGGGAATTCCCTGGCAGTCCAGTGGTTAGGACTCGGCAATTTCACGGCCAATGCCTGGGTTCTATCTCTGGTCGGGGAACTAAGGTCCCACAAGTCACGGGGCATGCCCCGACCAAAAAAATAAAAACACACTGATGAGGATAACTGAGGAGATTATCAGTTTTCTGTTGCTGTATAATTAAATTACCACAGATTTAGCATGTCAAAATAACACCCATTTCTTTTCGCACAATTCCGTAGATCAGAAGTCTAGTTAGGGTCAAATGCGTTATCTGCTTAAAGTTTCACAAGGCAGAAATCAAGGTATTCCTAAGGCTGAGCTCTTATCTGGAGGGTCTGAGAAAGAATCTGCTTCCAAGCTCATTTAAGTTGTTGGCTGAATTTAGTTTCTTCTGGTTGTAGGACTGGCACCACAATTTCTTGATGGTTTTCAGCCTCAACCTTTGACAACCAAGGGCCACCCACATTTCTTGGCAGGGGACTCTGTCCATTTTCAAAGCCAGCAATATGTTGAAGCTCCCTCATGATTCATGCTTTCAATCCCCGACTTCCTCCTCTGCAACCAGATGGAAAACACCTTCTGCTTTTAAACAGCTTGTGTGATTAGATTAAGAAGACGTGGATAATTTCCTTTTGCCGTATAATGCAATATAATCCTGGAGTGATATCTCATCATATTCACAGGTTGCACTGACATTCAAAACAGAAGGGGTTATACAAAGAAGAGAGTCAATGAGAGTGATTCTTAGAATTCTGAGTAATACAGTGTATTCGTGGGTTAGGGCTGCCATAACAAAATACCATAGACTTTCGGTTTAAATTTAAAATATATACATATTTCCTCATAGTTCTGGAGGCTACAGGTTCAAGTTCAAGGTGTTGGCAGCCTTGGTTTCATTCTGAAGCCTCTCTCCTTGGCTTGTAAATGGCCATCTTCCTCTCATGTTGTTACATGGTCTTCCCCATGTGTGTGTCTGTGTCCTAATCTCTTCTTATAAAGATACCAGTCGTATTGGATTCACGCCCACCTGTATGACCAAATTTTACCCTAATTACCTCTTAAAGGTCCTGTCTCCAAACACTCTCACATTCTGAGGTACTGAGGGATGGGTGAGGACTTCAACATATAAATTTGGGGAGGATGCAATTCAGCCTATAACACACAAGATGATTTTGCTTTTCTTTTTCGATTATAGTTCATCTAATGAATGTAAATTGTTATTTGTTTAAAAAGTTGAATTACCTTCTTCCCTCCACTTCTTACTGTGAAAAATTTCAAGCTGACAGAAAAGTTGAAAGAATAGTATAGTAAATACGTATATACCCTGGATTTATCAACCCTTAATATTTTGTGACATTTGCTTTATCTTTTTCTCTTTGTCTGAATTGTATATAGATGTTTGGAATGTTTACACACATATACGTATATATGTTCACATATGACTGTTGCTGAACCATTTAAATAAGTTGTAGACATCATGACATTTTATCCTGAAATGATTCTAAGAGCAAGACGTGCTCTTACATAACTATAACACCATCATCACACCCATGAAATTTGACTTTGATATAATATCCCATCCATATTCAACTTTCTCCAACTGTCCCTAAAACATCATTTGCAGTTATTTTTTGCCCAATCCAGGACCCAACCAAGAATAATGAATCACATGGCTCTTCAGTCTTCACTAATCCAGAATATTTTCCAACTTTTCTTTTGTCTATTATGGCATTGACATTTTCCTGTAGAATGTCACAGAATCCGAATTTTTCTATTTATGTTCTGCTGATTAGACTCAGAGTAAGTATTTTGCCAGGAATACACTATAGGTCATGACATACATTTCCAACTGTGTTTAATCAGAAGACAGGTCAGTTTGATGAAAGCTTGATAACATGGTTACCAAAACGGAATTACAACAGAATGTTTGCCAGAGCATAAGGTACACCTCTGAACTATACAGCTAAGAAGTTTAACATAGCAGAGTGTTTTCCAGTCTTAACTAGTCCATCAGAAAAAAGACTTAGAAAAGGTGTAAAATTAAGAGCTTAAAATCATGAGATAGTCTCATGTTATTTGAACTTGAAAATAGAAATCAGCTGAAGAATGAGGCTTTAAGTTTGGATTTTGTATCACTTGAGTTGTATCACTCACCCTTAAAAAAATCTAATTTTGTTTTTTCAAGTTTCTCTATGTATAGCTAAGTATGAGTGAAGCATAGAATTACTGTCACTTCCATTTAAGTAACAAATATTATAAATCTCACATTACATTGTTAGCATCCTTAAGGACAGGCATCTTTTCCACTCTTTTATATCCATACATTGTTCTGTACACAGTGAGCAGCACATATATTTTTGTCTGTCAGACATTTGAAACGTGACTATGCAGGTAGGCTATATATATATATATATATATATATATATATATATATACACACTCTTTTTTAATTTATTTTTGGCTGTGTTGGGTCTTTGTTGCTGTAATTCAAACTTTATCAGTTTATTTCAATAGTTACCTTATTTAGGGAATGCATGAGTTATAGAATTATATCCAATATGACTTAATAACTTTACACCATTGCTTTATAACCTGCTTTCTTCACATAAATAAGGAAAAAACCCCTTGAGACAGGAAAGAGTCTACCATTTACAGATTTTTTATCCAATCTTTCTTTTACTGCTGTCAACAAGTTTTTTATATTCAGTTAAGTGGTTCACCAATGAAATAACTGAATGCAGCATTTCAAAAGGGAAAGTAAAAGTGACCATGAAAGAATGTATTATCGTTTAACACACACACACAAATTCCTCCCAGGGTTAGTCATTATGTAAGGCACTACACTTTGCTGTCAGTAAGAGAAAATATTTGAATCTGTTTTACAACTGAAAATGCAGGAGAAAATGTTTGCAAGTGGAGAAACTTATAACCATTTCTGTTATGTTTGTCACCTGTCAGGATTTCATCCCAATGGGGTAGTGATGACTCTACATTCCCACTGGAACCTTTTCACATGTCATCCAAGTTTAAAAAAAAATGGTATCTATAGGTTCAGTTGGAAGTTGAGGTTATAAAAAAAGAAAGAAAAAGAAAACAATAACACCAATACTAGTTAGAAAAAGCCCAACTATAACAGCATCCAAATTAAGGCAAAGTATGTCAGACACATTCTGACAATGTTAAACCAAAATGCAGTTTATAAATTCAACAAGATATTAATGATTCTTTACTGCAGTGATGGGTGTGTGTTTGGAAACAGTTGACCTCTGAGGTAAGTGGATTCTTGCAGATGTGGATGTGGAATTTCTGCACTCTGATTGGAATCAAATAATTGAGTTTGCATTACTGCTCAACTCTTTTTCTGGTTATCTTTAAGTATTTCCTCCACGGATGAATAGGAATATAAATATATAATAAGTTTGTTTTGTTTCAAAATTTCTGGGCTTGATGAATATTTGAGAGAGTGTGAGAATTTGCTATTCCTCAAAAATAGAACTGATTTAATAAATTAGATATAGATTAATTCTAGGTTCAAGGAATCACAGTGATCGGATTGGCTGTCTAGGATGTACTCTTAAATGGCGAAGACTGGCTTCTGTTTAAGATTTAACCCAAGATAAATTGGATGTGTTCAAACCACCATGAGCCACAGCCTTCGTGATGGGGATTCAGACAGCCAGGTTCTTATTAAATTTTGCTTCAAGATGGATTTTTTCTCCTATTATTCTTTGCTTCATAAGAGTAATATGTTGATTTACTGGGCACTTGTAGATGCTAGGAACTGAAATAGGTTCAGACTACATAATCTCCAGATGAAAAACTAAAAACTAAAAACTACAGTTCAGTGAGGTAAAGCAACTGGCTTGAGGACACATAGTGAATAAATCTCAGACCTGTGACTGAAATTTACATGCCCTTGACTTGCGCCCTCTTTTTCTTTTCTTTTCAATTTGCATGTGTGCCACCCAGTAATATAGTTCTACAACCATTCTATATTTATTGCATCTCATCATTTATCAGAACACTAACAAAAATGCATAAAAAGCAGAATCTGAAAAATAAATTTAACTGAATTTCAAAATTTTAAATAAAATATAGAGGTGTATTCCCAAAGTAACTTTAACAACTGCTTCTTTCTTTCCACAAAAGCTGGTGTGTACACAGGGCCCTACCTCTACATTCGGAGACCCCCTCCAACAAGCTGGGGCGGCCTAAACCCCAACGACACACCCTCACTCAGGGCCCTACTTCCAAACTTCAGAACTCCACACTCCAGAGGCCCTCCTTTAGAGGTGCTGCCTCTCCTGCTCTGCGCAGGTCCTAAGCAGAGGCCCTGTGCCACGCTTCAACGTTGCCCTGCCTAGGCACCGCCCCATGCTCAAAGTCACCCCCCACCTGCCTAGGTCCCGCACCACCCAAAACCCCGCCCCTGCCTAAGTTCCAACCCCCTGCTAAAACTCCACCCCCATACCTAGGGCTGTTTTTTTCCTTTTCTTTTTTCCTCTTTTATTTTATTTTTCTAAAGTAATGGGTTTATTGAGATATAATTCATATACCATAAAATTCACATTTAAAGTGTACAATTTAGTGGTTTATAGTACAGTCACAAAGTTGTGCAATCGTTACCACTGTCTAATTCCAGAATATTTTCATCATGCCAAGAAGAAACCCTGTACCCACTAGCAATCATTCCCCATTCTCCCCTTCCCCTAGCCTCTGGCAACCACTAAATCACCAAATTCGTTGCTTAGCTCTAGTAGTTTTCTGGTGGCATCTTTAGGATTCTCAATAGATAGTATCACGTCATCTGAAAACAGTGACAGTTTTACCTCTTCTTTTCCAATTTGTATTCCGTTTATTTCTTTTTCTTCTCTGATTGCCATGGCTAGGACTTCCAAAACTATGTTGAATAATAGTGCTGAGAGGGGATATCCTTGTCTTGTTCCTGATCTTATAGGAAATGCTTTCAGTTTTTCACCATTGAGAATGATGTTTGCTGTGGGTTTGTCTATATGGCCTTTATTATGTTGAGGTAGGTTCCCTCTATGCCCACTTTCTGGAGAGTTTTTATCATAAATGGGTGTTGAATTTTGTCAGAAGCTTTTTCTGCATCTATTGAGATGATCATATGGTTTTTATTCTTCAATTTGTTCATATGGTTTATCACATTGATTGATTTGTGTATACTGAAGAATCCTTGCATCCCTGGGATAAATCCCAGATGATCACGGTCTATGATACTTTTAATGTGTTGTTGGATTCTGTTTGTTAGTATTTTGTTGAGGATTTTTGCATGTATATTCATTAGTGATATTGGTCTGTAATTTTCTTTTTTTGTAGTATCTTTGTTTGGTTTTGGTATCAGGGTGATGGTGGCCTCATCGAATGAGTTTGGGAGTGTTCCGTCCTCTGCAGTTTTTTGGAGGAGTTTGAGTAGGATGGGTGTTAGCTCTTCTCTAAATGTTTGATAGAATTCACCTGTGAAGCCATCTGCTCCTGGACTTTTGTTTGTTGGAAGATTTTTAATCACAGTTTCAATTTCATTACTTGTGATTGGCCTGTTCATATTTTCTATTTCTTCCTGGTTCAGTCTTGGAAGGTTATACCTTTCTAAGAATTTCTCCATTTCTTCCAGGTTGTCCATTTTATTGGCATAGAGTTGCTTGTAATAGTCTCTTAGGACGCTTTGTATTTCTGTGGTGTCTGTTGTAACTTCCCCTTTTGCATTTCTAATTTTAGTGATTTGAGTAGTCTCCCTCTTTTTCTTGATGAGTCTGGCTAATGGTTTATCAATTTTCTTTATCTTCTCAAAAAACTAGCTTTTAGTTTTATTGATCTTTGCTATTGTTTTCTTTGTTTCTATTTCATTTATTTCAGCTCTGATCTTGATGATTTCTTTCCTTCTGCTAACTTTGGGTTTTGTTTGTTCTTCTTTCACTATTTCCTTTAGGTGTAAGGTTAGATTGTTTATTTGAGATTTTTCTTGTTTCTGGAAGTAAGCTTGTGTAGCTATAAACTTCCCTCTTACAACTGCTTTTGCTGTATCCCATAGGTTTTGAATCATCCTGTTTCCATTGTCATTTGTCTCTAGACATTTTTTGATTTCCTCTTTGATTTCTTCAGTGATCTCTTGGTTATTTAGTAACGTATTTTTTAGCCTCCATGTGTTTGTGTTTTTTACGGTTTTTTCCCTATAATTGATTTCTGATCTCATAGCATTGTGGTCAGAAAAGATGCTTGTTATGATTTTAATTTTCTTAAATTTACTGAGGCTTGATTTGTGACCCAAGATATGATCTATCTTGGAGAATATTCCATGCAAACTTGAGAAGAAAGTGTAATCTGCTGTTTTTGCATGGAATGTCCTATAAATATCAATTAAATCTATCTGGTCTATTGTGTCATTTAACGGTTGTGTTTCTTTATTAATTTTCTGTTTGGATCATCTGTCCATTGGTGTAAGTGAGGTGTTAGCAGTTGCCTTATGTATTGAGGTGCTCCTATGTTGGGTGCATATATATTTATCATTGTTATATCTTCTTCTTGGATTGATCCCTTGATCATTATGTAGTGCCCTTCCTTGTCTCTTATAACATTGTTTATTTTAAAGTCTATTTTATCTGATATGAGCATTGCTATTCCAGTTCTCTTTTGATTTCCATTTGCATGGAATATCTTTTTCCATCCCCTCACTTTCAGTCTGTATGTGTCCCTAGGTCTGAAGTGGGTCTCTTCTAGACAGCATATAGATGGGTCTTGTTTCTGTATGCATTCAGCAAGCCTGTGTCTTTCGGATGGAGCATTTAATCCATTTACATTTAAGGTAATTATCGATATGTATGTTCCTATGACCATTTTCTTAATTTTGGGGGGTTTGTTTTTATAGGTGCTTTTCTTCTCTTGTGTTTTCCACTTAGAGAAGTTCCCTTAGCATTTGTTGTAGAGCTGGTTTGGTGGTGCTGAATTGTCTTAGCTTTTGCTTGTCTGTGAAGCTTTTGATTTTTCCATCGAATCTGAATGAGATCCTTGTTGGGTAGAGTCATCTTGGTTGTAGGTTCTTCCCTTGCATCACTTTAAGTAGATCATGCCACTCCCTTCTGCCTTGTAGAATTTCTGCTGAGAAATCAGCTGTTAACCTTATGGGAGTTCCCTTTTATATTATTTGTTGTTTTTCCCTTGCTGCTTTCAATAATTTTTCTTTGTATTTAATTTTTGCCAATTTGATTACTATGTGTCTTGACATGTTTCTCCTTGGGTTTATCCTGTATGGGACTCTCTGCACTTCCTGGACTTGGGTGGCTATTTCCTTTCCCATGTTTGCAAAGTTTTCAACTATAATCTCTTCAAATATTTTCTCGGGTCCTTTCTCTCTCTGTTCTCCTTCTGGGACCCCTATAGTGTGAATGTTGTTGCATTTAATGTTGTCCCAGAGGTCTCTTAGGCTGTCTTCATTTCTTTTCATTCTTTTTTCTTTCTTCTGTTCTGCAGCAGTGAATTCCACCACTCTGTCTTCCAGGTCACTTATCCTTTCTTCTGCCTCAGTTATTCTGCTCTTGATTCCTTCTAGTGTAGTTTTCACTTCAGTTATTTTATTGTTCATCTCTGTTTGTTTGTTCTTTAATTCTTCTATAACTTTGTTAAACATTTCTTGCATCTTCTCAATCTTTGCCTCCATTCTTTTTCTGAGGTCTTGGATCATCTTCACTATCATTATTCTGAAATCTTTTTCTGCAAGCTTGCCTATCTCCACTTCATTTAGTTGTTTTTCTGGGGTTTTATCTTGTTCCTTCATCTAGTACATAGTCCTCTGTCTTTTCACCTTGTCTATCTTTCTGTGAGTGTGGTTTTTGTTCCACAGGCTGCAGGATTGTACTTCTTCTTGCTTCTGCTGTCTGCCCTCTGGTGGATGAGGCCTTCTAAGAGGCTTCTGCAAGTTTCCTGATGGGAGGGACTGGTGTTGGTTAGAGCTGGCTGTTGTTCTGCTGGGCAGAGCTCAGTAAAACTTTAATCTGCTTGTATGCTGATGGATGGGGCTGGGTCCCCTCCCTGTTGGTTGTTTGGCCTGAGATGATCCAATACTGGATCCTACCGGGGCTCTTTGGCAGGGCTAATGGTGAACTCTGGGAGGGTTCACCCCAAGGAGTACTTCCAAGAACTTATGCTGCCAGTGTCCTGGTCCTCAAAGTGGGACAGAGACACACCCTGCCTCTGTAGGAGACCATCCAACACTAGCAGGTAGGTCTGGTTCAGTCTCTATGGGGTCACTGCTCCTTCTCCTGGGTCCCAGTGCGCACACTACTTTGTGTGTGCCCTCCAAGAGTGGAGTCTCTGTTTCCCCAAGTCCTGTTGAAGTCCTGATGTCAAATCCCACTATCCTTCAATGTCTGATTCTCTAGGAATTCTTCTTCCCGTTGCCGGACCCCCACGTTCAGAAGCCTGACATGGGGCTCAGAATCTTCACTCCAGTTGGTGGGCTTCTGTGGTATAAGTGTTCTCCAGTTTGTGAGTCACCCACCCAGCAGTTATGGGATTTGATTTTATTGTGATTGCGCCCCTCCTGCCGTCTCACTGTGGCTTCTCCGTTGTCTTGGAATGTGGGGTATCTTTTTGGTGAGTTCCACTGTCTTCCTGTCAATGACTGTTCAGCAGTTAGTTGTGATTCCAGTGTTCTTGCAAGAGGGAGTGAGAACACCTCCTTCTCCTCCACCATCTTAAACCAATCCCTTTGTCTTTTTTCCTCTTTTAGATTGGGGTTATGTTTTACCTTGTTGATTCTTTTATATTATCATTTTTCCTAATAAATATTTTATTCTAATTTTATTTTATTCTTTATCCTTTGTTAGTGATCTCTCCTTTTGGCTTGTTCACCCCCCCCCTTTTCATTCTTTTTTCTATTGTGGTTTTATTTTACCTTGTTGCAGTTTCAATAGTTTTATTTTTCCTAAAACATTTTTTATCTTTCTAATTTAATTTTGTTTTTTTCTTTGTTATTGTATTCCTCCTTTTTTCTTTCTTTCTTCCTTTTTTTTTTTTTCCTTCATGCACCACGAAGCTTGCAGAATCTTGGTTCCCAGGCCAGAGGTTGAGCCCAAGCTCCTGTGGTGGGAGCTCCTAATACAAACTGCTAGACTAACAGAGAACCTCAGACCCCAGGGAATATCAATTGGAGAGAGGCCCCCCAGAGATCCTCATATCAGCATCAGGACCAAGCTCTATCGAACTGCTTGCAAACTCCAGTGCTGGATGTTGCAGGCCAAACAACCATTAAGACAGGAATACAGCACCACCTTTCAAAAAAAAAAAGGAATGACAAAAAAATTTGTTACAGACAAAGGAGCAAGGTAAAAATCTACAAGACCAAATAAATGAAGACAAAATAGGCAACCTACCTGAAAAATAATTCAGAGTAATGATCCAAAATCTCAGAAACAGAATGGAGAAAATATAAGAAACATTTAACAAGGATCTAGAAGAACTAAAGAACAAACAAACAAGATGAACAACACAATAAATGAAAATAAAAATTCTCTTCAAGGAGTCAATAACAGAATAACTGAGGCAGAAGAATGGATAAGTGACCTGGAAGACAAAGGAGTGGAAATAACTACTGCAGAGCAGAATAAAGAAAAAAGAATGAAAAGAATTGAGGACATTCTCAGAGATATCTGGGACAACATTAAATGCAACAACATTCAAATTATAGGGGTCCCAGAAGATGAAGAGAAAAAGAAAGGGACTGAGAAAATATTTGAAGAGATTATATTTGAAAACTTCCCTAATTTAGGAAAGGAAATAGTCAATCCAGTCCAGGAAGGCCAGAGAGTCCCATACAGGATAAATCCAAGGAGAAACATGCCAAGATACATATGAATCAAATTATCAAATATTAAATACAAAGAAAAAATTTTAAAATCAGCAAGGGTAAAGCAACAAATAACATACAAGGGAATCCCCCAAAAGTTAACAGTTGACCTTTCAGCAGAAACTCTGCAAGCCAGATGGGAGTGGCAGGACATATTTAAAGTAATGATAGGGAAAAACCTACAACCAAGATTACTCTATCCAGCAAGGATCTCATTCAGAATCGATGGAGAAATTAAAACCTTTACAGAAAAGCAAAAGTTAAGAGAATTCAGCACCACCAAACCAGCTTTACAACAAATGCTAAAGGAACTTCTTTAGGCAGGAAACACAAGAGAAGGAAAACACCTACAATAACTAACCCAAAACAATTAAGAAAATGGTGATAGACACATACATATTGATAACTACCTTAAATGTAAATGGATTAAATGCTCCAACCAAAAGACATAGGCTGGCTGAATGGATACAAAAAGAAGACCTGTATATATGCTATCTACAAGAGACCCACTTTAGACCTAGGGGCACATACAAACTGAAAGTGAGGGGATGGAAAAATATTTCATGCAAATGGAAATTGAAAGAAAGTTGGAGTAGCAATTCTCATATCAGTCAAAATAGACTATAGAGACTTTTACAAGAGACAAAGAAGGACACTACATAATGATCAAGGGATAAATCAAGGATGAAGATATAACAATTGTAAATATTTATGCACCCAACATAGGAGCACTTCAATACATAAGGCAACTGCTAACAGCCATAAAATGGGAAATTGAAAGTAACACAATCATAGTAGGGGACTTTAACCTCCCCCTTTCACCAATGGACATATCATCCAAAATGAAAATAAGTAAGGAAACACAAGCTTTAAATGACACAATAAATAAGATGTACTTAATTGATATTTATAGGACATTCCATTCAAAAACAACAAAATACACTTTCTTCTCAAGTCCTCATGGAACATTCTCCAGGATAGGTCATATCTTGGGTCACAAATCAAGCCTCAGTAAATTTAAGAAAATTGAAATCATATCAAGTATCTTTTCTGACCACAATGCTATGACACTAGATATCAGTTACAAGAAAACAACTGTAAATATTACAAACACATGGAGGCTAAACAATACAGTACTAAATAACCAAGAGATCAGTGCAGAAATCAAAGAGGAAATAAAAAAGTACCTAGAAACAAATGACAATGAAAACACAATGACCCAAAACCTATGGGATGCAGCAAAAGAAGTTCTAAGAGGGAAGTTTAGAGCTTACAATCCTACCTCAAGAAACAAACATCTCATATAAACAACCTAACTTTACACCTAAAGCAATTAAAGAAAGAAAAACAAAAAACCCACGAAGTTAGCAGAAGGAAAAAATCAAAGATCAGATCAAAAATAAATGAAAAAAAAATGAACAAAACAATCACAAAGATCAATAAAGCTAAAAGCTTGTTCTTTGAGAAGATAAACAAAATTGATAAACCCTTAATCAGACTCATCATGAAAAATGAGAACACTCAAATCAATAGAATTAGAAATGAAAAATGAGAAATAACAACTGACACTGCAGAAATACAAAGGATCATGAGAAAGTACTACAAGCAACTATATGCCGATAAAATGGACAACCTGGAAGAAATGGACAAATCCTTAGAAAGCACAAACTTCCAAGCCTGAACCAGGAAGAAATAGAAAATATAAACAGATGAATCGCAAGCACTGAAATTGAGACTATGATTAAAAATCTTCCAAGAAACAAAAGCCCAGGACCAGATGGCTTCACAGGCGAATTCTATCAAACATTTAGAGAAGAGCTAACACCTATCCTTCTCAAAGTGTTCCAAAATATAGCAGAGGAGGAACACTCCCAAACTCATCCTACGAGGCCACCATTACCCTGATACCAAAACCAGACAAGGATGTCACAAAGAAAGAAAACTACAGGCCAATATGACTAATGAACATAAATGCAAAAATCCTCAACAAAATACTAGCAAAGAGAATCCAACAGCACATTAAAAGCATCATACACCGCAGTCAAGTGGGGTTTATCCCAGGAATGCAAGGATTCTTCAATATATGCAAATCAATCAATGTGATACACCATAGTAGCAAATGGAAGATTAAAAACGATATGATTATCTCAATAGATGCAGAAAAAGCTTTTGATAAAATTCAGTGCCCATTTATGATAAAAACCCTCCAGAAATTAGGCATGGAGGGAACCTATCTCAACATAATAAACGTCATTTATGACAAACCCACAGCCAACATCATTCTCAATGGTGAAAAACTGAAACCATTTCCTTTAAGATCAGGAACAAGACAATGTTGCCCACTCTCACCACTATTATTCAACATAGTTTTGGAAGTTTTAGCCACAGAAATCAGAGAAGAAAAAGAAATAAAAGGAATCCAAATTGGAAAGAAATAAAACTGTCACTGTTTGCAGATGACATGATACTATACATAGAGAATCCTAAAGATGCTATTAGAAAATACTAGAGCTAATTGATGAATTTGGTAGAGTAGCAGGATACACAGTTAATGCCCAGAAATCTCTTGCATCCTTATATATTAATGATGAAAAATATGAAAGAGAAATTAAGGAAACACTCCCATTTACCATTGCAACAAAAAGAATAAAATACCTAGGAATAAACCTACCTAAGGAGACCAAAGACCTGTATGCAGAAAACTATAAAACATTGGTGAAAGAAATTAAATATGATACAAACAGATGGAGAGATATACCATGTTCTTGGATTGGAAGAATCAACATTGTGAAAATGACTGTACTACCCAAAGCAATCTACAGATTCAATGCAATCCCTATCAAACTACCAATGTCATTTTTCACAGAACTAGAACAAAAAATTGCACAATTTGTGTGAAAAAAAAAAAGACCCTGAATAGCCAAAGCAATCTTGAGAAAGAAAATCAGAGCTGGAGAAATCAGGACCCAGACTTCAGAATATACTACAAAGCTACATTAATCAAGACAGTATGGTAGTGGCACAAAAGCAGAAATATAGATCAATGGAACAGGATAGAAAGCCCAGAGATAAACTGACACACATATGGTCACCTTATCTTTGATAAAGGAGACAAGAATATACAATGGAGAAAAGACAGCCTCTTCAATAAGTGGTGCTGGGAAAACTGGGCAGGTACATGTAAAAGTATGAGATTAGATCACTCCCTAACACCATACACAAAAATAAGCTCAAAATGGATTAAAGACCTAAATGTAAGACCGGACACTGTAAAACTCTTAGAGAAAAATGTAGGAAGAACATTCTTTGACATAAATCACAGCAAGATCCTTTTTGACCCATCTCCTAGACAAATGGAAATAAAAACAAAAATAAACAAATGGGACCTAATGAAACTTCAAAGCTTCTGCACAGCTAAGGAAACCATAAACAAGATGAAAAGACACCCCTCGGAATGGGAGAAAATATTTGCAAACGAAGCAACTGACAAAGGATTAATCTCCAAAATATACAAGCAGCTCATGCAGCTGAATATCAAAAAAAACAAACAACCCAATCCAAAAATGGGCAGAAGACCTAAATAGACATTTCTCCAAAGAAGATATACAGATTACCAACAAACAGATGAAAAGATGCTCAACATCATTAATCATTAGAGAATTGCAAATCAAAACTACAATGAGGTATCACCTCACAGCAGTCAGAATGGCCATCATCAAAAAATCTACAAACAATAAATGCTGGAGAGGGTGTGGAGAAAAGGGAACCCTCTTGCACTCTTGGTGGGAATGTAAATTGTATAGCCACTATGGAGAACAGTTTGGAGGTTCCTTAAAAAGCTAAAAATAGTACTACCACATGACCCAGTAATCCCACTAATGGCCATATACCCTGAGAAAACCATAATTTAAAAAGAGTCATGCACCACAATGTTCATTGCAGCACACTGTTTACAACAGCCAGGACATTGAAGCCACCTAAGTGTCCATCGACAGGTGAATGGAAAAGAAGATGTGGCACATATATACAATGGAATATTACTCCACCATAAAAAGAAACGAAATTGAGTTATTTGTAGTGATGTGGATGGACCTAGAGACTGTCATACAGAGTTAAGTAAGTCAGAAAGAGGAAAACAAATGCCATATGCTAACACATATATATGCAATCTAAAAAAAAAAAAAAAGGTTCTGATGAACCTAGAGGCAGGACAGGAATAAAGACACAGACGTAGAGAATGGACTTGAGGACATGGGGACGAAGAAGGGTAAGCTGGGACGAAGTAGTAGAGCAGCATTTACATATATACTCTACCAAATGTAAAATAGATAGGTAGTGGGAAGAAGCTGCATGACAAAGGGAGATCAGCTCTGTGCTTTGCGACCACCTAGAGGGGTTTGATAGGGTGGGAAGGAGATGCAAGAGAGAGGGGATATGGGGATATACTTATGCATGTAGCTGATTCACTTTGTTATACAGCAGAAGCTAAGACAGCACTGTATTGCAATTATACTCCAGTAAAGATATTAAAAAAAAACCTGGTGTGTATGTGCACATGTATGTGTGTTCGTATATGCGTGCACGTGTATACACACCACACATACTACGTAATGTTTTTCTATAAAGGACAAGTGATCTGTTTACTTAATATATGTGCAACTCCTTTTTTATGTGATAGCATGGAAAATGGGAGGGAATCATCAGTAGGAAAAAAAAGTAATATGTGTAAATGATACTCCCCTTGCTTAACTTGCAGAAAAACATCCCAATACAAGGGATGAATATCTGTGCCAAAGTCAATTAGATCCCATTATGCCTGCCAAATACTCTTTCAGGCTGTTTTTAACTTATATTCAACACTTCAGTAAACACTGTAGATCAATTATTTTTCTTTTAGTTTTCAATAACCTAGAAAGTAACCATAACAATCTCTTGGAAAAATCTATAAATAGTTAATTACATTTAACCCATGATCCCATTGTCAGGTTTTTGCTCAAAGCAGTACTCCGCCCTTTTCACCAGTGTACAAATCTGTGGTAGAAATACTGATGGGCCTTAAGAGAATATTTACAGGTTTTGATAAAATAATACTGCCCAATACCTTTATATGTACTTTCCCAAATATGAAATGTACCCTACATATTGAAAATACTTCACTTTGAGTTTCTGATATATCATTCCCTGAGATCTGTTTTAAGTATTATTCTTTAGACTGGTCAGAGGACTTAATATTGCTGGTACTGTGGTACCATATAATACAAATTATATACTTTACTCTATGCTTTATTAAAATATATTTGGACTTGCAGAAAAGGTACATAAAAGTCTGTTTGCCTTTCTTGAGAATATAGACTATTTCTTAAGCATCTTATTACTCTCATACCCTACATATGTGATGTATTACATACTGTAAATCTTCAATTATTAACAAATGAATTAATCTGCAATTTAAAAGAAGTAATATGTTAATTTTTGGTGGGATTGGTACATTAATTCAGAGAGATTCATACTCAAAGAACTAATTAGGATAGATTTTGGCAAGGATAACTGTCTTCCAGTCTGAACAGATTTTAACCAGGTTTGACAGCAAAAAAAGCTTCACCTGATGTTTTACCTAATATGAGGTTTATAATCAGATAATTTACAGGAGGAGTTTAGATTTTACAAAATGTGAAACATTTGTCTTGATATAGTAATAAGCTTCTCCCAGTGTCAATTGGAATCAATACTGTCCTGTTTCCCTGACTTCACAGATGTAGAGATGCAAAGGGAAAACATTCTCATTAGTATCTCTTGTGGCTTAGCCCTGACCTTTTATGGAGATTTACATTATTCAAAGTTAAAATACATTCATGAGTGCCATGCCAACAGTCAAGGTATGGGGAGATAGTTATTTTCTTCCAGACTAAAATGTCCATTCCAAGGATGGGAATTAATTAAAAAGTGTGATGACTAGATGATCTAAAAATTAGACCTAAAGGGCTCTTTTGGGGTTTTTAAATGAGCACTGTCTGTATTATTGTTTACCAAATATCTGCTGTACCATTATTAGCTTGCTTTTATTTCATATCTTACTTTTTCCCTCTTTTTCATCTTTATCTGTTCTTCTACTTGTATATTCATATAATTTCCATCTCGTTATTCATACTGATGCTTCTTGTGCTAAACATGACTCCTGTCTTAATGTTTTCCTTCATGTTGGTACACTACTGAAGTGTTAAATCTTTTAAAAAATTATCTGTGGCCTTGTTTCTCTCCCCTACCACTCCATTTGTTTTCTCTCTTATTTTAAATCTCTTAATTCTGATAGTATTCATAACATCTTGCTGTCAATGTATTTTTAAGATTTTCTTTCATTTATTATATTATTTTGCCAACTTTTATCTCCCTCAAATAGTTCTATTACTTGTAATAAAGAAACATAACTACTTAATCAACTACTAATTCAGTTTCAGTAATATTCCAAGTTAATTGGAATCAGTGGGGTTTTAAAAATCCCTATTTATGAATAAATAAAAATAAATATTAAAAAGAATAAGGAAGAAAAACAAATTTAATTTCAAAGAGCTGACTCAAATTCTAATATAATTGCAATTGAGGCAATATATTAAAATAAACATAAGTAAAGAATTTGAAGTTTCCTAAAACAAGTGACTCTCAACATTTCTAATAGTACAGAGCAAAATAGGTTAAATGTATATACATTTCAGCAAATGATTTGTATACTTACAATAAAAAATCATTATATATTGTAAAGAGTTTCATTTGCTATTCTCTATAATGAAAAAGCAAATAGAAGTAGAGATTTTGAAATTTGGAAGTATTAATTTTTATATAAAAATATGTCTGATAACGGTGAATGACTTTTAAATTATAATTTTCTTTGACTATTTTTTCCTGAACTCCTGTCATTCTGCACCTTAACCTTGGAACTTGATACCAAAGAAATCTGTTACAGAAACTCTTAATACAGTAATGATGTTTGGCCTTTAGGTACTATGCAAAAATGTTCAATGTATTTAAACAGTAGTTGAACGTTACCCCTTATTCCAGTAAAAAATGTGTTAAAGTGTAATAACCGTCTTTCTCCTTAGAATTGCTCATGAAACCTATTGTCATTTGAAAGCAGATGGTCTTTCAGAAAGAAGAGCATGTCACTCTTTTAAAAATAAAAGCTGTGATTTAAAATAAGTATTTTAAGGTTTCATAAAACATGCGATATGTAGCTATTTTAATTGGCAACAAAGATACTTGATTATGAACAAAGGAAAAAGAAACAGATATTGACAATGTGTATAACAATAAAAGAAAATGATAACTTGCTGTAACGAGCAAGGGGTATCAACCTAAATGGAATTTAGACTTTTTAGCAAGGTAACCGATACTTATCTAAAATGAAAGGCAAGTAAACTTTTTTTGAAATATTATTTACATTCTTCACAATTATCAATGGATTTATATCTCAAAGGCATATCATCATAAAAATGTTATTATTAAAATATTTTATTGAATATAGGAATAATTAATGATATATTTCTCTTGAACCCTTTCTTTCCCCTATATTTTGATAAAATAACATAACTAGATCTAAATTTGACTAAGCAGAATGTCACTACATTGTTTGTTCCCTGTGGAACAGATATTCTTTTGGAATAAATAACTGACTCTCTACTGGAGTCTTTCACTGGTAGTTTTTCATGATAAAACATAGATGAAGATAGATGCAAGGTACACAATTGGTTCCTCCATTATATCACTGACCACCTGCACTTTCTTTTTAAGGCAAGGGAAATGGAGAGTCATAAATTTTTATTTCAGTAACCACTAAGAAGATTCTGAGGTATGAATGTCAAAAGTCTGGATTTGAGATCAATGGCTCTGCCCAGTATTTATTTTCCTTTTTCATTGTCCTTAGTTCATTCTTTCTTCTAATTCTGTGTTCTTGCTGCATTGACTGCTTATTAATAGGAGCATTTAGTTTGTTGTATTTGTAATTTCCAAGCCTTTTTTACAGTATAGGCAAAGTGAATACTAATGATAAAAAAAGAAGTTGTGAGAAGCTGGATTTTGTTTTTTTAAGTCTTGGAATTTGTCATTGATATCAAGGAAAAATATACAAAATAAATGGACATTATTGTCATGGAAAACTTCTTTAACAAAATGCAGTAGCCAAATATATCAAATTATTGAATTAAGTTGTTATTTTAACTCATGGGAATCCATATAACTATTCAGGAAGAGACTGGAAAACAGGAATGTGGTGCTTTAATTATGATTTGCTCACTAACTGGATGATCTTTTGTTAGTGGGCTCAACCTTCCTGGAACATAATGTAATTAATTAATTAACCATTAAATTTTGAAAACTCAGCAGAACTGGGCAGGACTGCTTTCTGGCTAGCATGTTGTGGTTGTTGTAGTTTTTCAGAGCCTGCGTCTGTTCCATAGGTCCATTCTTATTGGTTCCCATGCCATACTGGTTGCTAATTATTCTGAAAATCTCCGATGGAGTGAACAATGATGTTGCAACCTCAGTGTTAATTTGGAATTTGTCTTTTTTGACAATGTACCAAATTAAGATAGAGGAGCAATTTTAAATATTAAATATTACTGAAGATTGATCTGAGATTGATTGATAATCAAACAATACAATAAAAATTAAAACTGTTTTATATGAACTTTGCTTTTGCATAGTGTTTATCATGGACAAAATATTAAGAAAATGTTTTAAAGTACTTATGTATTATCTTTACATAGGTTCTCAGGGTCTGTGTGTGTGTGTGTGTGTGTGTGTGTGTGTGTGTATACAGCTTCAACCAATATAAACAGAACTCTGATAAAGTTAGAAAAATGAGTTTTCAGTATTTGTTTTAAAGTCTATTTTTGTTAGTTTGTATGTTACCCTTCAAAAAGAAGAACAGGGCTTCCCTGGTGGCGCAGTGGTTGAGAGTCCGCCTGCCGATGCGGGGGACGCGGGTTCGTGCCCCGGCCCGGGAGGGTCCCACATGCCGCGGAGCGGCTGGGCCCGTGAGCCACGGCCGCTGGGGCTGCGCGTCTGGAGCCTGTGCTCCGCAATGGGAGAGGCCACAGCAGTGAGAGGCCCGCGTACCGCAAAAAAAAAAAAAAAAAAAAAAAAAAAAAAACACAAAAAGAAGAACAGATACTCTACTCATCTATGTATGAAAACATACATTTAATACACTTTCATATTTACATCCCCTAAATGTCTTTGAGGGTGTAATTCTTTCATTTTGTATTTTCCTGAGAAGTTCTGCATTTAACACACTTCATTGCTTGTGATACTTGAAACAAAATTTAACCAAAATTTTTAAGAATAAATTCAGTGAAAACTATATTCTTGATAGGGATAATATATAAAAAATAATGTATTACTTTTAAATAACAGAACTTCACTTATTAACAATTTTATACCAATGACAAGGTCTTAGAAAATTTACTGATATATTTCAAGTTTTCTGTCACATCAATTTCTCTATTCCTTTTATCTTTAATATATTACTACAATGCACATAAAATTAGTATTCTTATTTTTTCTAAATAATTTTAAAATACAATGAATAAAATATGAAATTCCTTGTTTCTCAGGAAATCATTATTATGGTTTTAAAATAGTTTTTCATTATTAAAGGCAGTTAATGAAGGAGGCTATAAGATGATACGGCCGGAGATTCAGATTCTAAGATATTTTCTTTTTAGTCAAGGAACATTTTTCACTTTTAAAGAGTGATTCCCATTATATAAATTAGATACAGTCTTGGTTACTATTATTCAAGCTGGGTGGAAATGAGGACCCCTGATCTCTTGCCCCCTAACCACACTTCACCCAACAATAGCCCCTGGGAAGCCTTTCCAGAATTCTCAGGACACAGAAGACACAGCTTGAAACAACTGCTTAAAATGTATCTAAGACCAGAAGAATTATACATAGGAAGTTAATTCTTTAGGGAAATTATTTTAAAAATCTTAAATCCAAATAAAATCAAAGAATGTGTGTTGTAGGCTTCATACTATTCATTAACAGAATATGTTTATTTTAATTAAAAAAATTGAATCTCTACTGGAGCCTTTCACTGATAATTTTTCATGATAAAGCATACATGAAGATAAATGTGAGGTTTATCTTCAGAGACAAACTATGCATCAGTAATACTGAGGTAATGATTCAAACTGTGTGTGTCCAAGCTATTCACACCTGAAAAATGAATCTGAAGTAGCAGTAGGAGGATATTGTTAATGTGGAAAAGTTCTAGGCTTGAACTGTTTCTTTATTCCTAACTTGAATTCTTCAATGGATCTTAGCCATTCAACTTCAAGGACTATGAAGTACACTATGGTGTACTTGAAGCTATAATGTAGCACATCAACACTGGTTAAGTCATCAATAAAAGGGACAAATGAAGGACATCTGGAATCGTTTTAGTCACCTCCAAGTAGAATGTACCTATTTGAAGCAGATCAGAGGGAGGCTGCACAGCCTTGAAAACATTATTTCAAAAATTATTAGGCCACCTAATTGCACAATTGGCATGTGTTTCCTTGGCCTTGCTCACATTAGCAATACCACCCCATGAGTTATTCTTACCCTTTTTCTCCTCTACCCACTACATGAAAGTGGAAAGTACAAGCAGTTCTCTTCAGCCAAGACACTCAGAGATACCTATAAAAGCAGTTTCTATTCTATAACAACCAAAAAGAAAACATAGAATAAAGCTGGTGCATTTCTTATTAATCCAAGGCATGATTTTTTTCTGTCTATCTGCTTTTTTATTTTTTTAAGCCTAAACCTCAGGCTTGCAATTACTGATATGCCTGGATTGATAATGTAGTCAACCATAAAGCTACTGCTCTTATCTTTCTGGGTGAATTTTTATGTGGGCCATTCTTGCTGTTGTGGTTATTACTTTACAGTAATGAAATATTATTTTTAATAGCTAACATTTATCATATTCTCATCATGTGCAGATAGTATACTAAGTGTAGTACTGAGTTGTATTATTCTTTTGTAACAATGTTGTGAGGTATTTGAAGAGTCACAATTAGAAAACCGGACAACCCCCAGTTTATTAGAAAACTATAAAACATCCAGTTTTCTTCATCAATTCTTATTTAGTAGCTGTATATTAATTTTTTCTAAAGAATAATAATACAATTGGGAGCCATAATTTAATGAGTGCTAAATTCCAGGTATTACTTTAATAGTTTTACAGAGTTTCTAATTATCTCATTTAGTTGTCAATATATGGTGAATATAAGACAGCAGCAATATTACTATAGTTCCTGCTTTTAAAAAATTCAGTTTATGAGACTCTAGCAGAAATACATAATAGGATAGCTCACAAAATCTTCCCAGGTTAGAAATCATCTCAGGAGGGCTTCCCTGGTGGCACAGTGGTTGAGAGTCCGCCTGCCGATGCAGGGGACACGGGTTCGTGCCCCGGTCCGGGAAGATCCCACATGCTGCGGAGCGGCTGGGCCCGTGAGCCATAGCCGCTGGGCCTGCGCGTCTGGAGCCTGTGCTCCGCAACGGGAGAGGCCACAGCAGTGAGAGGCCCGCGTACCGCAAAAAAAAAAAACAAAAAACAAATCATCTCATGAGTGTTAGGGGAGCTGACGAATTAAAGCCCAGCAGTTCCAAGGTTTCTGTAAAATGATTTCAAATGGTACACAGCTCAAATCCTGGGTTTGTTTCAGACAACACAAAAATACTAGTTTTATCTTTCTTGGGAGAGTTATAAATGTGGGCCTGTCACATGAATCTGTAGAGGCAGATGTGCTATACTGAAGAGTATTAGGCAGAGAAGAGGAAAACTTATTTCTGTCTCAGATATCAGGTACTTTCTACTATCTATGAAAAACTAACCAAAAAATAGGTCTTTGAAAGCTCAAATTTAGGACAGAAATTCTATTTGTTTATAAACATTTGAAAATGTTCCTTCAAAATACGCTCATCGGAGAGGTTAGTTTAGTAGCTTTAAATAAACTTACTACAAAGTAAGAAAAGATATGTGGAGAAAAAGGTTTTAATAAGAAAACCTATATTTTTATTAAAAATCAGTAATCTAATTATGAGTAACGTTTTTAGAACATGTAGCCAACTATAGTACTTCACATCATGTGGAAGAACAATAGGTTTTTTGTTATTTTTGTTAAGTTTATTAAAGTGTAATTTAATGGAATAAAACTCATACTTTTTAGTGTACAGTTCTATGAGTTTTGACAAATGCATACCATTATGTAACATCAGCTAATTTAAGACTTAGAACATTTTCATCAGTCCTAGAGAGTTCCCTTTTTTCCATTTGTAGCCAACTCCTTGGCCCCTGAGACAAATCTGTCTTTTGTGCTTATTATTTCACCTTTTCCAGTATGGCATTTAGGTAGAATCATACAGTATGTAGCCTTTCATGTCTGACTTCTTTCACACAGCATAATGCATTTGAGATTGATCTATGTTGTTGTGTGAATCAGTAGTTCATTCTTTTTTATGAATTCCATTGTATGGATGTATCACAGGTTGTTTACCCATTCGCCAAACTGGAAGGTATTTGGGTTGTTCCCAGTTTGGGGTGATTATGGATAAAGCTACTATACAATTTCATGAACAGATTTTGTTTTAACAGACATTTGCCTTTCTCTTGGTTAAATTTCTAGGAATGAGATTTCTTGGTCATATAAGCAAGTGTACCAATTTATAAGAAACTGCTAATCTGTTTTCCAAAGTAACTGTATCATTTTGCATTCCAGCTAGAAAAGTGTGAGTGTTCCAGTTGCTTTGCCTCCTTACCAGTACTTGATATTGTCCCTCATAAATAAAGACATGATAAAAGTCATCAATAAAATATTATTTTAAAATGATAATACATCATGACCAATTGATGTCGATACTGGGAATATAAGGTTGTTTCGATATTCAATCAATCAATCAGTCAATCAATATAAGTCACTATTTCAAAAGACTAAAGAAGAAACGCAATATTATTTAAATAGATATAGAAAAGGCATTTGACAATAGTCAACATGTATTCATGACAGAAAAACCCCACAAACTCAGAAATCTAGGAATTAAGGTGAAATTTTCAACATAATAAAAGACATTAAAAAAAAATCCTACAGCTAACATCATTCTTAATGGCCAAATATTGAGTTCTCTTCCTGTAAAATCAGGAATAAGACAAGGATGTATGCCCTCCCCATAAAATTCAGCATCATCCTGGACGTCCTAGCCTGTCCAATAAGGCAATAAAACAAAATCAAAGACAGGTTGGAAAGAAAGAAAACCTATCTCTATTTTTAGTCAACATGATATTTATTCTAAGTAGGAAATCATCAAAGAAATGATAAAAAAAATTTACGAGAACTTATAAGTGAGTTTAGTAAGGTTGCAAGATACAAGATCAAAAATTAATTACATTTCCATATTCAAATTGATTTTGACTGTCAGTTAAAAGCAGTTGAGAGAATGGTTGGTCCAATAGAAAGTTATTATAACAACAACTAAGGAGTGAGCATGGTCCTTAGGCTTCTAATCATTCTGCACTTCTCATTTATCTATAATCCCCATAGCACATGCACACACACAGTTGAGCATATTCAAATAGGTCAATTATAATCCAGTAACTGATGCTGAAGTCTTCCATTTTGTCTTTTTACTTTAGAAAAAAGGAAACATTTTATGTTGAATTAAAGGTTGCCATTATGTGTTCCTTACTTAAATCACTTTTATTTCTCCTTCCACAAAAATGTAACATGGTGATTACACAGTTGAGATGTGTCAGACTACTTCTTGGAATTCTTTCATTACTACACGGAAGGCAAATCCTATCTAACCGCTTTCCAGAGATTAAAAGGGGATGGATACAGTGCATCTCAGTCATCTCCAAAACATTAATATGGTGCCTAAATTGAATTTTTTTAATTCTAAAGTACTTGTGAATTACATTGACTGTACGTTCCCCATAAACTTTATCTTCTATATGTCTTTGAAGCTATATCAAAATGTCCTTATCTCTCTCTCCTTGGAATTCAGATGTTAACATGAATGCAACACTCTCCATGGTCAAAGCTGATGATATAGGTGATACTCTCTGCACACATGCAAAACTTCTATCTTCCCTTCTCCCAAAGGGAGGCATTATGGTTATCCTATATATGGGCCTTGAGCTCTGTTCGTTTCAAGAATAGCTTGAACTATAAAATGAATATGTGTAAGTAAATTTCTGGTCCATTTTTGCTAAACTGAAGACATATTAGGCATACTGGATGTGAAAGAAAATTTATCTTTTCCTGTTTTGGACATTGTAACATTCTGACTATCCTCATTCCTGTCATCTCTGGGATCAAACAACCTTCATCTTATTGGCTCGTTTAGCTCCTCTACATCTCTTGTACGGAGTTGTAGTTATGAACCACATTCTGACACATGGAAAGAATCACCTTTATAATTTCTTTTTCAGAGCCAATACCGTGATGCATATGTGAGGACTGGCTTCTTTCCCTGTGCTATCACGTATTTCTCACAGATTGGTCACAGATGCATTAGTCAGGGTATATAACTAACTAGATGCTGCAACAGGTAAACCCTGAAACTCAGTGGCTTAGTTATTACTTGCTGACACAAAGTTTGATGACTCTCAAAAAGTGTGCTTGGGCTTCCCTGGTGGCGCAGTGGTTGAGAGTCCGCCTGCTGATGCAGGGGACACGGGTTCGTGCCCCGGTCCGGGAGGATCCCACATGCCGCGGAGCGGCTGGGCCCGTGGGCCAAAAAAAAAAAAAAAAAAGTGTGCTTGCCCATGTGGTGTCTCCTTTTCATGGCATTGTCATCTCATCACAAGGATTCCAAGGTGGTCATTGTAGGGGAACAGGGACCATGGAAGTAGTGTACTGGTTCTTAGTTTCAGCCAGAAGTAATGTTTGTCATTTGCTAGCCTAGACACATGTTTCTGCTTAAAATCAAAGGGGGCTTAGAAGTGTTGTTTTACTGTGAACCAAAGAAGAAGAAGGAAATCAGAAATGGGTGAGCACTAGAAGTCCCTGCTATGCCAGGGAACTCCTCATTTATTTTGTCTCCAGAGGGGTTACCACTCCCATATCTATCCACCCATTAGGAATTTCACAGTCTGCATGTATTTCTCAACTCACATCTAAGACTTGAGTAAAATCAAAGGTATTACACCATCCATAAGAGAAACTAGGCTAGAATTAAGAAAACATTGATTCTTATGGGTGACAATGTTAAAAGTGGTATAAATAATCATATTGAAGTGAGTGCCATATTATTAATACAAGAATTTTAAAATTACCATATCGTATTTAAGAGACTAGAGATAAAATGAATTATTATATAATCTCCACATCCCTACTGTTTAAGTTGAGGAAGAAGGAGAAAGAGTGACAAATTGAATAATCTGACATTTGGTTGTTTGACACAAGAAAACCAGACATCCTGTTTTTATTATCTCTACAAATGAAACTACCTTCCAAAGTGGTTAGATATTAACTCTTTAATCAAAGATAGAAGTTTGTAAACCACTTTTTTATATGAAAATGTTACTTTTTTTGCTTAGATATACTGTCAGTGAAAAGACTAGTTAAGTATTTTACTAATAATTTACTAAATAATTACTAAAGATCACATAGCTGGTGGTATAGAGCTGGGACTAGGATTGCAACTCGTTAACACAAGTTTTCAATTAAATATCTACCTCAGAGTATACAGAAATGTGAGTTGTATCATCTGTCTTGTGAAAATCAAGTTTAAAAGTATACATGCACACTATATATAGGTTTAATCTGATTACAATGTAAATATTAAATGCCTAGCCCATATTTATCTTCAAGTGTTCTTTCCACCACCAGCATATGTAATTATTTCCACTTTGGGAAGATAAAGATAGCAAATGAAATTAGTCATATTTGTTCATTGCTTTTTAAATTTTCACCTTGTATATCTATACTATATGATACAAACATTTTATATGTCTTACTGTAAGATAGATATATAGAGTCATTTCTTACCTGTAAAATTATGCACAATAACTTTTAAGTACCAACAAATGCGATCACTTTAAAAGAAATAACTAAAGCTGAATAAATTAATTTTATCACATTAACTGTTTTAACTATATTGGAGGGTCCTAGTATCTAATTTTCAAGACATTGACTTTTTTAACAAGTCCATTAATGAAAGTTAAAAGAGTAAACATTTGTCTAATATATTTCAGAAAAATAACATTGAAGATAATTTAGAGATATTGAATCTATTTCTTGGTAATTAATATCTTATTGGTAATTTTATTAGTGATTGAATGTCTATTCATTGTAACAGAAGATATAATTCTCAAGAGATTAATACTGGTATTACTTGATATATAAAATCTAGTGTTTAATCTAACTTATGTTATTTCCACACGTATAATGGAATATTTTCTTAGGTCTGCTAGAGAACGTGTTGTGCTTCATAAAATGCTGCAAATTTCAAATAACACAGTATTTCACAACTAAGTAAAATAATAAAGATAAAGCAGTAGACAAAATTCATAGATTTAGAGACTAGAAAAATAATGAAAACAAAAGCAGTAAGTCTAGTTCTGTTAGGAATAGATTTGTGTATATTAGGAAAATTTTCAGCATGTCAATCCAGTAGTTCAGAATATGAAGTCAAGTAAAATTACCATATGATAAAGGAGATTGGGTTCACATATTTTGACTGTAAGATCTTTGGATATTGTAGAGTACAGTGCTAAAGAACTCTTTCTTCTTTTTTCATTGATTCTTCCCTGCAAGCCCAGAAGTGAACTCCTTTCTCCCTGACCTTCTATTCTAGTAATATCTCAAGTCACAGAACTGCCTACTTTAAAGAAAATATGCTCATATTTTGTGCACCTAACAGCAGAAGCATACTAATGTACAACTGGGGATAAATTAAATTCCTAGTTTTTCTGCCAGAACTGACTGTATTTTGCAACCAGGGGCTACCATGCCACTCTTTGTCATATATAAATCCTGACATGTACATAGTGCCCAATAAATATTTATTAATTATGTAAGTGAATAAATGAACAAGTGAACTAAATGGTCTCTACATTTCTCCATAGGTTTAATATTCTCTGTTTCTGTGATTGCTTGGGAGACCACTCACTGCTGGGAGTCTGCTCTTACCGCTTTCTACATGTGCCCTGTTTGCATTTCCTCTTGGGAGGAAGCATCTTTCAGTTCTCTTCAGAAAGGATTTCTAACACAGTGCCTTATATAGAGTAAATGTACAAATAAAATGTGTTGATCTGAACTGAAATGGGAAAAAAAGAAGCTTCTGTGAAAAGCTGACAGTGCAGTTACTTTACCTAGATCACACATCCCTCGTTGACCATATGCTCAATGTTCATGAACATATGTTTGTTTTTGGTAATTTTGCTAACTACTATGCAATGGTGAGTTTTGCTCAAACTCTATGTGATCAGTGTCTAAAACACTATAATTCTTCTTTTTTTTATGAGTGTTTGTTGCTCCAATTCAGAGCTGAATATTTAAGACATTATGTTACCGGAAAAAAGGAAAAGTAGGACATGCAAAGAAATGTAGTCATAAACCAAAGCAACTGAACTTTATAAGGAAAAAAGGGGATAAAGGATAGTCTGAGATAATGGAGCCTAAATGGGTAAAGGATAATGTCATTTTGTCATAAAAATGCATAAAGCAGAAAGTGGGGCAAAGTTTTATTAATTAGAAATAATGATTTTGAGGTAAAATCCATTACTGTTTAAATGGGGAGGGGTTGAGTTCAGTCTGAAATTTTATCCTCTAGAAAATTTGAAGGCACTTTTAAAATATATACTTGAAAAAGTCAATCTTTACCCATGACATTATAAGCAGCTTCCAGTCATGTCTGGCAAGTATACTTTGATTATTAATAACCCATTGCGGGTGGGATACTAGTTATATAACTCACTGCAGCATTTTTCTGGAAGAACAATTCAGTCTGTAAATATCAAAACTCAAGCAGAACTTATTTATTTCCAGCCAGCCATCCTCTGGGAGGTGATAATTAGACAATATTCCCCAACCTTCATGTGTTTTTGTACTATAAAATGACTCAAGGGCTGATTTCTGACAGAAAAGGTTATGAAAGTGAGAGACAGGGAAAAAGTTGCTCAGATAGGAGATTTATTTTAAGATTTATTTTTAAAAGTGTTTTAAGAAATCTGATGAAGAAAAGAACCATCATCATCATCATTATCATCATCTTCATCATCCCACTGAAAGCAGCTTGCTTGCTTAGCTAGCAGGAATACTTTTTCTAGCCCCCTTAGAGAATTTTGGAAAATGTACTTAGGTATCTTTTATCTGTGTCTGTATGACTACAAAGAGATTTCCTGGATTCTGAATAAAACCAACTAGTGCTATTTATAATTCACAAAAAGAGAAGTTTAAAGTACAGAATTTATTAAAATTTCCTTAAATGATATGCTCTTCTTCCAAACTCCCTCAAACAAATGCTGCTTTCTACGCTGTTTTCTGGTTTTTAATGCTGCTTTGTGACCAAACCTGTGAGGAGAGGGAAGGACAGCCAGATTCTCAGGAGCAGCTAGAGTGCTACTCTCTTTATTTTTGCACTGATTACAGTTCTGTCCACAGAAGATCTACTCACTGTATAGAAAGACGGCCACAGGAAATGAATTAGCTGTGTGAAGAACAGTAGTAGCTAAGTATGTAAATAGCAGGGAAACAGATTTAATATCATTTCTTCAAACTTGCTTAGCATAAGAATAGGGTTTAATAGTACTGTCATCAATTAGATCCTTGTATTAATGCCTAGTTGGACTGTTTTACAGGCTTGTATTAGTCCCTTTGCATCTATTTATCTTACCTTATCACAAAAATAAAGAGCCTTTAAACATATAGGGTTAGTTGAGTGCAGTGCTTAGCAACCAATGGCTTGTGGAAGAAAACCCTAGGTAACCCATATGGGGTTTTACTAAGAACATGGGAACCTGAGTTCTGGGAAAAATTGAAAAGTAGGTAGAAATTGTTTTTAAAGCCACTGTTCCCTTTTTACCATCAGTGTCACATGTTCTTTCTTGGGACTTTGTTCTCATGTTCTCCACCCTTCTCCCCATGTCCAATTTCCTTATTCTTGAGTGCCTTTGCACAGTGACTTGCAATTCAAAAGGACAAATTTTAATTACTCTTCACCTCATCTCCCTAATGCAAGATACCTATTACCTAAATTAGTATTCTAGTGATGTGAAGTGAAATGACTTGAATATCTGAAAAAGCAATCTATGATAAGGTGACATGGAGATAAACTCTCTAGGAATATTTGACTTGTAGTCTTGTTACCATTCTTGCTAATTCAAACTAATCTCTAATGTAGTTAAGAGGAGGAGAAAGAATTGAAATATATATTTTTATTTTTTATTTAATTTTTTTTTTTTTGCGTTATGCGGGCCTCTCACTGTCATGGCCTCTCCCGTTGCGGAGCACAGGCTCTGGATGCGCAGGCTCAGCGGCCATGGCTCATGGGCCCAGCCGCTCCGCGGCATGTGGGATCTTCCCGGACCGGGGCACGAACCCGTGTCCCCTGCATCGGCAGGCGGACTCTCAACCACTGCGCCACCAGGGAAGCCCTATATATATTTATTTAACCTCCCTGAGGTTCAGCTTTCACATTTGTAACATGGGAAGGATAACTACTACACTAGGCTGTTTCTAGAATTAAATAGAACGATGTAGGAAAAGTGCCTAAAAATGTCATGTAATATGGTAAAAGGTATTTTTAAATGTTTTAAAAGGTTTTTTAAAAAACTATATGTATATAATTTTTAAAGGTTTTTAAAAAATTATATGTATATATATTTATTACATATATATCATACATATATACATATATATATGTAAACACATTTGGATATTTCATGCTAGAGGGCCAGTATATCTTATATAAAAGTCTTTTTGGAGGGAATAATTTGAACATAGCTAATCTGATGCAACAATACAAGAAAACTAGCTCTGGCTCAGAGATGAACACACACTCTAAAGGTATTTCATGGAGTCAGGAATTTTAGAATCAGAAGAATTAATAGAAATGAACTAATCCAATCAGCTTATTTGACATAGGAGGACCCAGGCAGTTAAGGAATTAACCTACTCAAATACAAGTCTAGGTTAAGTGATTTGGCCTTAAGCTTGTTACATAACCTCTGTGAACTTCAATTTTCTCTTCAGTAAAGTGGGAATAATTATTACAGCACAGCTTTATTTCTCAGATTAAATGAGATAATATGAATGTTCAAGTAGCAACCAGAGCCCTGAGATTTGAGAATACTGAGAACATTAAGAGATAAAGGTCATGGAAATTTTACACATGTCTACCCACTTGTAGCCAACCTTAGTGATTCTATACATGGTGAGACTTGTGCTTAATCATTTTTTTTTGAACTTTATTATTTTTTATACAGCAGGTTCTTATTAGTTATCTATTTTATACAAATTAGTGTATGTATATCAATCCCAATCTCCCAGTTCATTACACCACCAACCCCACCCCACTTTCCCCCCTTGGTATCCATACGTTTGTTCTCTACATCTGTGTCTCTATTTCTGCCTTGCAAATTGGTTCATCTGCACCATTTTTCTAGATTCCACATATATGTGTTAATATACAATATTTGTTTTCCTCTTTCTGACTTACTTCACTCTGTATGACAATCTCTAGGTCCATCCACATCTCTAAAAATGACCCAGTTTTGTTCCTTTTTAAGGCTGAGTAATATTCCATTGTATACATGTACCACAACTTCTTTATCCATTTGTCTGTTGATGGGCATTTAGATTGCTTCCATGACCTGGCTATTGTAAATAGTGCTGCAAGAAACATTGGGGTGCATGTGTCTTTTTGAATTATGTTTTTCTCTGGGTATATACCCAGTAGTGGGATTGCTGGATCATATGGTAATTCTATTTTTAGTTTTTTAAGGAACCTCCATACTGTTCTCCATAGTGGTTGTATCAATTTATATTCCCACCAATAGTGCAAGAGGGTTTCCTTTTCTCCACACCCTCTCCAGCATTTGTTTTTTGTAGATTTTCTGATGATGCCCATTCTAACTGGTGTGAGGTCATACCTCATTGTAGTTTTGATTTGCATTTCTCTAATAATTAGTGATGTTGAGAAGCTTTTCATGTGCTTCTTGGCCATCTGTATGTCTTCTTTGGAGAAATGTCTACTTAGGTCTTCTGCCCATTTTTGGATTGGGTTGTTTGTTTTTTTAATATTGAGCTGCATGAGCTATTTACGTATTTTGGAGATTAATCCTTTGTCCATTGATTCATTTGCAAATATTTTCTCCCATTCTAAGGGTTGTCTTTTCATCTTGCTTTTGCAATTCGGGGTCTTCTGTGTCTCCATACAAATTTTAAGATTTAAAATTAAGATTTTTTGTTCTAGTTATGTTAAAAATGCCATTGGTGATTTGATACGTGTTGCATTGAGTCTAGACTGCTTTGGGTCGTATAGTCATTTTCACAATATTGATTCTTCCAATCCAAGAATATGGTACTTCTCTCCATTGGTTTGTGTCATCTTTGATTTCTTTCATCAGTGTCTTACAGTTTTACCTCCTTAGGTAGGTTTATTCCTAGGTATTTTATTCTTTTTGTTGCAGTGGTAAATGGGAGTGTCTCCTTAATTTCTCTTTCAGATATTTCATCATTAGTATAGGAATGCAAGAGATTTCTGTGCATTAATTTTGTATCCTGCAACTTTACCAAATTCATTGATTAGCTCTAGTAGTTTTTTGGTGGCATCTTTAGGATTATCTATGTATGGTATAATATCTACAAACAGTGACAGTTTTATTTCTTCTTTTCCAATTTGAATTGCTTTTATTTCTTTTCCTTCTCTGATTGCCATGGCTAGAACTTCCAAAACTATGTTGAATAATAGTGATGAAAGTGGACATCCTTGTCTTGTTCCTGATCTTAGAGGAAATGCTTTCAGTTTTTCACCATTGAGAATGAGGTTTGCTGTGGGTTTGTCATATATGGCCTTTATTATGTTGAGGTAGGTTCCCTGTATGCCCACTTCCTGGAGAGGTTTTATGATAAATGGGTGTTGAATTTTGTCAAAAGCTTTTTCTGCATATATGGAGATGATCATATGGTTTTTATTCTTCAATTTGTTAATATGGTGTATCACATTGATTGATTGGCGTATACTGAAGAATCCTTGCATCCCTGGGGTAAATCCCACTTGATCATGGTATATGATCCTTTTAATGTGTTAGATTCTGTCTGCTACTATTGTCTTGAGGATTTTTTCATCTATATTAATCAGTGATATTGGTCTGTAATTTTCTTTTTTTGTAGTATCTTTGTTTGGTTTTGGTATCAGGGTGACGGTGGCATGATCGAATGAGTTTGGGAGTGTTCCTTCCTCTGCAATTTTTGGGAAGAGTTTGAGGAGGATGAGCATTAGCTCCTCTCTAAATGTTTGATAGAATTCGCCTGTGAAGCCATCTGGTCCTGGACTCTTGTTTGTTGGAGGATTTCTAATCACAGTTTCAATTTCACTACCTGTGATTGGTCTGTTCATATTTTCTGTTTCTTCCTGGTTCAGTCTTGGAAGGTTATACCTTTCTAAGAATTTGTCCATTTCTTCCAGGTTGTCCATTTTATTGGCATAGAGTTTCTTGTAGTAGTCTCTTATGATGCTTTGTATTTCTGCAGTGTCCATTGTAACTCTTCCTTTTTTCATTTCACATTTTTTTTTATTTGAGTCCTCTCTCTCTTTTTCTTGATGAGTCTGGCTAATGGTTTATGAATTTTGTTTATCTTCTCAAAGAAGCAGCTTTTAGTTTTATTGATTTTTGCTATTGTTTTGTTTCTATTTCAATTATTTCTACTCTAATTTTTATAATTTCTTTCCTTCTACTAATTTTGGGCTTTGCTTGTTCTACTCTCTCTAGTTCCTTTAGTTGTAAGGTTAGATTGTTTATTTGAGACTTTTCTTCTTTCTTGAGGAAACTTCTATTTCTATAAACTATAAACTTCCCTCTTAGAACTGCTTTTGCTGCATCCCATAGGTTTTGGATCATCGTGTTTTCATTGTCATATTTCTCTAGGTACTTTTTGATTTCCTCTTTGATTTCTTCATTGATCTCTTGGTTATTTAGTAACGTATTGTTTAGCCTCCATGTGTTTGTGTTTTTTACGTTTGTTCCCTGTAATTTATTTCTAATATCATAGCATTGTGGTTGGAAAAGATGCTTAATATTATTTCAGTTTTCTTAAATTTATTGAGGGTTGATTTGTGACCCAAGATGTGATCTATCCTGGGGAATGTTCCATGTGCACTTTAGAAGAAAGTGCAATCTGCTGTTTTTGGATGGAATGTCTTTTAAATATCAATCAAATCTATATGGTCTGTTGTGCCATTTAAAACTTGTGTTTCCTTATTAATTTTCTGTCTGGATGATCTGTCCATCAGTGTAAGTGAGGTGTTAAAAGTCTCCCACTATTATTGTGTTACTGTCAATTTCCTCTTTTATAGCTGTTAACATTTGCCTCATGTATTGAGGTGCTCCTGTGTTGGGTGTATATATATTTATAATTGTTATATCTTCTTGGATTGACCCTTTGATCATTATGTAGTGACCTTCCTTGTCTCTTATAACAGTCTTTATTTTAAAGTCTATTTTATCTGATATGAGAATTGCTACTCCTACTTTATTTTGATTTCTATTTGCATGGAATATCTTTTACCATCCCCTCTCTTTCAGTCTGTATGTGTCCCTAGGTCTGAAGTGGTCTCTTGTAGACAGCATATATGTGGGTCTTGTTTTTGTATCCATTCAGCAAACCTGTGTCTTTTGGTTGGAGCATTTAGTCCATTCACATTTAAGGTAATTATCAATATGTATGTCCCTATTAACATTTTCTTAATTGTTTTGGGTTTGTTTTCGTAGGTCCTTTTCTTCTCTTGTGTTTCCCACTTAGAGAAGTGCCCTTAGCATTTGTTGTAGAGCTGGTTTGGTGTTGCTGAATTCTCTTAGCTTTTGCTTGTCTGTAAAACTTGTGATTTCTCGGTCAAATCTGAATGAGATCCTTGCCAGCTAGAGTAATCTTGGTTGTAGATTCTTCCCTTTCATCACTTAAATATATCATGCCACTCCCTTCTGGCTTGTAGAGTTTCTGCTGAGAAATCAGCTGTTAACCTTATGAGAGTTCCCTTGTATGTTATTTGTCATTTTTCCCTTGTTGCTTTTAATAATTTTTCTTTGTCTTTAATTTTTGTCAGTCTGATACCATGTGTCTCGGCATGTTTCTCCTTGAGTTTATCCTGCCTGGGACCCTCTGCATTTCCTGGACTTGGATGGCTATTTCCTTTCCCATGTTAGGGAATTTTTCACCTATAATCTCTTCAAATATTTTCTCGTGTCCTTTCTGTCTCTTTCTCCTTCTGGGACCCCTGTAATGCAAATGTTCGTGCATTTAATGTTTTCCCAGGGGTCTCTTAGGCTGTCTTCATTTCTTTTCATTCTTTTCACTTTATTCTGTTCCGCAGCAGTGAATTCCACCATTCTTTCTTCCAGGTCACTTATCCATTCTTCTGCCTCAGTTATTCTGCTGTTGATTCCTTCTAGTGTATTTTTCATTTCAGTTATTGTATCGTTCATCTCTGTTTGTTTGTCCTTTAATTCTTCTAGGTCTTTGTTAAGCATTTCTTGCATCTCCCCAATCTTTGCCTTCATTACTTTTCCAGGGTCCTGGACCATTTTCACTATCATTATTCTGAATTTTTCTTCCGGATGGTCACCTATCTCCACTTCATTTAATTGTTTTCTGGGGGTTTATCTTGTTCCTTCATCTGGTACGTAGTCCTCTGCCTTTTCATTTGTCCATCTTTCTTTGAATGTGGCTTTTGTTCCACAGGCTGCAGGATTGTACTTCTTCTTGCTTCTGCTCTGTGCTTAATCATTTATTCCCAAAATATTGAACAGCGACAGCATTCCTTCCTATACAGGATGATGTGGTTGTGGATCTAAATATAGGTCCTGTCTCTCTATGTATTGTTTTTCTATACTACACATACACACTCACACAAAATTGTGGGTGTTGGGGGGTGTGGAGAGTGTCATTTCCAATTTCAAAGGCTGCTAGAGCGAGGAAGATAGAAATTCCATGTGTGTAGGAGGCAAAATAATTTGTGTTGTCTGCATTTTCTGCCCCATTGCATTTTGTAGTTTATGGTCATACCATAAATTTGTTTTGAGATGTATTACACACATCATGGTGGAAAATGCAGTCAGCTCTTTGGTGTCCTGAGATAGGAAATGACTGTAACTAACCACAAAGTCCTGGATAAGCACAGTTAATTTCCATTTTGCCTGTGAAGCACCACTCCCACCAACTCAGCTGCTCTTTGCCTAGCTCTGAGCTGCAGGCAGTAGAGTGAAAAGAGCAGTTACACTTTATGTAGACAGTGGAGAGTTTACTGGAGATAGGACTATACTGAGAGCGAAGATTTCAGAAGTATATCAAGAGCCTGCCAGATCCTTTGGAATCTTTTAGAATCCTCTGAGTCTCTGAGGTAGTGTGTAAACAGGCCTAATTCCTGAACTCCTTTTTTTTTTTTTATCTCTTTATTGGAGTATAATTGATTTAAAATGGTGTGTTAGCTTCTGCTTTATAACAAAGTGAATCAGTTATACATATACATATGTTCCCATATCTCTTCCCTCCTGCATCTCCCTCCCTCCCACCCTCCCTATCCCACTGCTCTAGGTGGTCACAAAGCACTGAGCTGATCACCCTGTGCTATGCGGCTGCTTCCCACTAGCTATCTGTTTTACGTTTGGTAGTGTATATATGTCCATGCCACTCTCTCACTTTGTCAAAACTTACCCTTTCCCCTCTCCATATCCTCAAGTCCATTCTCTAGTAGGTCTGTGTCTTTATTCCTGTCTTACCCCTAGGTTCTTCATGACATTTTTCTTTCTTAGATTCCATATATATGTGTTAGCACACGATATTTGTCTTTCCATTTCTGACTTACTTCACTCTGTATGACAGACTCTAGGTAAATCCACCTCACTACAAATAACTCAATTTCGTTTCTTTTTATGGCTGAGTAATATCCCATTGTATATATGTGCCACATCTTTATCCATTCATCCGATGATGGACACATAGGCTGTTTCCATCTCCAGGCTATTGTAAATAGAGCTGCAATGAACATTTTGGTACATGACTCTTTTTGAATTATGGTTTTCTCAGGGTATAGGCCCAGTAGTGGGATTGCTGGGTCATATGGTAGTTCAATTTGTAGTTTTCTAAGGACCCTCCATACAGTTCTCTATAGTGGCTGTACCAATTCACATTCCCACTAGCAGTGCAAGAGTGTTCCCTTTTCTCCACACCCTCTCCAGCATTTATTGTTTCTAGATTTTTTGATGATGGCCATTCTGACTGGTGTGAGATGATATCTCATTGAAGTTTTGATTTGCATTTCTCTAATGATTAATGATGTTGAGCATTCTTTCATGTGTTTGTTGGCAGTCTGTATGTCTTCTTTGGAGAAATGTCTATTTAGGTCTTCTGTCTATTTTTGTATTGGGTTGTATGTTTTTTTTTGTTATTGAGCTGCATGAGCTGCTTGTAAATTTTGGAGATTAGTCCTTTGTCAGTTGCTTCATTGGCAAATATTTTCTCCCATTCGGTGGGTTGTCTTTTGGTCTTGATTATGGTTTCCTTTGCTGTGCAAAATCTCAGAAGTTTCATTAGGTTCCATTTGCTTATTTTTGTTTTTATTTCCATTTCTCTAGGAGGTGGGTAGAAGGATCTTGCTGTGATTTATGTCATAGAGTGTTCTGCCTATGTTTTCCTCTAAGAGTTTGATAGTTTCTGGCCTTACATTTAGGTCTTTAATCCATTTTGAGCTTATTTTTGTGTATGGTGTTAGGGAGTGATCTAATCTCATACTTTTACATGTACCTGTCCAGTTTTCCCAGCACCACTTATTGAAGAGGCTGTCCTTTCTCCACTGTACATTCCTGCCACCTTTATCAAAGATAAGGTGACCATATGTGCATGGGTTTATCTCTGGGCTTTCTATCCTATTCCATTGATCTATCTTTCTGTTTTTGTGCCAGTACCATACTGTCTTGATTACTGTAGCTTTGTAGTATAGTCTGAAGTCAGGCAGCCTGATTCCTCCAGCTCCATTTTTTGTTCTCAAGATTGCTTTGGCTATTCGGGGTCTTTTGTGTTTCCATACAAATTGTGAAATTTTTTGTTCTAGTTCTGTGAAAAATGCCAGTGGTAGTTTGATAGGGATTGCATTGAATCTATAGATTGCTTTGGGAAGTAGAGTCATTTTCACAATGTTGATTCTTCCAATCCAAGAACATGGTATATCTCTCCATCTGTTTGTATCATCTTTAATTTCTTTCATCAGTGTCTTATAATTTTCTGCATACAGGTCTTTTGTCTCCTTAGGTAGGTTTATTCCTAGATATTTTATTCTTTTTGTTGCAATGGTAAATGGGAGTGTTTTCTTGATTTCACTTTCAGATTTTTCATCATTAGTATATAGGAATGCCAGAGATTTCTGTGCATTAATTTTGTATCCTGCTACTTTACCAAATTCATTGATTAGCTCTAGTAGTTTTCTGGTAGCATCTTTAGGATTCTCTATGTATAGTATCATGTCATCTGCAAACAGTGACAGCTTTACTTCTTCTTTTCCGATTTGGATTCCTTTTATTTCCTTTTCTTCTCTGATTGCTGTGGCTAAAACTTCCAAAACTATGTTGAATAAGAGTGGTGAGACAGAGTGGGCAACCTTGTCTTGTTCCTGATCTTAGAGGAAATGCTTTCAGTTTTTCATGATTGAGGATGAAGTTGGCTGTGGGTTTGTCATGTATGGTGTTTATTATGTTGAGGAAAGTTCCCTCTATGCCTACTTTCTGCGGGATTTTTAGCATAAATGGGTGTTGAATGTTGTCAATAGCTTTCTCTGCATCTATTGAGATGACCATATGGTTTTTCTCCTTCATTTTGTTAATATGGTGTATCACGTTGATTTGCGTATATTGAAGAATCCTTGCATTCCTGGAATAAACCCCAGTTGATCATGGTGTATGATCCCTTTAGTCTGCTGTTGGGTTCTGTTTGCTAGTGTTT
>NW_006797697.1:435262-516421 GCF_000442215.2 Lipotes vexillifer
TCATGGTGTATGATCCTTTTAATGTGCTGTTGGATTCTGCTTGCTAGTGTTTTGTTGAGGATTTTTGCATCTATGTTCATCAGTGATATTGGCCTGTAGTTTTCTTTCTTTGTGACATCGTTGTCTGGTTTTGGTATCAGGGTGATGGGGCCTCGTAGAATGAGTTTGGGAGTGTTCCTCCCTCTGCTAAATTTTGGAAGAGTTTGAGAAGGATAGGTGTTAGCTCTTCTCTAAATGTTTTATAGAATTCGCCTGTGAAGCCATCTGATCCTGGGCTTTTGTTTGTTGGAAGATTTTTAATCACAGTCTCAATTTCAGTGCCTGTGATTGGTCTGTTCATATTTCCGATTTCTTCCTGATTCAATCTTGGCAGGTTGTGCATTTCTAAGAATTTGTCCATTTCTTCCAGGTTGTCCATTTTATTGGCATGTAGTTGCTTGTAGTAATCTCTCATGATCTTTTGTATTTATGCAGTGTCAGTTGTTACTTCTCCTTTTTCATTTCTAATTCTATTGATTTGAATCTTCTCCCTTTTATTCTTGAGGAGTCTGGCTCGTGGTTTATCAATTTTGTTTATCTTTTCAAAGAACCAGCTTTTAGTTTTATTGATCTTTGCTATGGTTTCCTTCATTTCTTTTTCATTTATTTCTGATCTGGTCTTTATGAATTCTTTCCGTCTGCTAACTTTGGGTTGTTTTTGTTTTTCTTTCTCTAATTGCTTTAGGTGCAAGGTTAGGTTGTTTATTCGAGATGTTTCCTGTTTCTTAAGGTAGGATTGCATTGCTATAAACTTCCCTCTTAGAACTGCTTTTCCTGCATCCCATAGGTTTTGGGTCATCGTGTCTCCATTGTCATTTGTTTCTAGGTATTTTTCTTTTTCTTCTTTGATTTCTTCAGTGATCACTTCGTTATTACGTAGTGTATTGTTTAGCCTTCATGTGTTTGTATTTTTTACAGATCTTTTCCTGTAATTGATATCTAGTCTCATAGCATTATGGTCAAAAAGATACTTGATACAATTTTAACTTTCTTAAATTTACCAAGGCTTGATTTGTGACCCAAGATATGGTGTATCCTGGAGAATGTTCCATGTGCACCTGAGAAAAATGTGTATTCTGTTGTTTTTGGATGGAATGTCCTATAAATATCAATTAAGTCTATCTTATTTAATGTATCATTTAAAGCTTGTGTTTCCTTATTTATTTTCATTTTGCATGATCTGTTCACTGGTGAAAGTGGGGTTTTAAAGTTCCCTACTATGAATGTGTTACTGTCAATTTCCCATTTTATGGCTGTTAGTATTTGCCTTATGTATTGAGGTGCTCCTATGTTGGGTGCATATATATTTACAATTGTTATATCTTCTTCTTGGATCGATCCCTTGATCGTTATGTAGTGTCCTTCTTTGTCTCTTCTTATAGTCTTTATTTTAAAGTCTATTTTTTCTGATATGAGAATTGCTACTCCAGCTTTCTTTTGGTTTCCATTTGCATGGAATACCTTTTTCCATCCTCTCACTTTCAGTCTGTATGTGTCCCTAGGTCTGAAGTGGGTGTCTTGTAGACAGCATATATATGGGTCTTGTTTTTGTATCCATTCAGCCAGTCTGTGTCTTTTGGTGGGAGCATTTAATCCATTTACATTTAAGGTAATTATCAATATGTATGTTCCTATGACCATTTTCTTAATTGTTTTGGGTTTGTTATTGTAGGTCTTTTCCTTCTCTTGTGTTTCTTGCCTAGAGAAGATCCTTTAGCATTTGTTGTAAAACTGGTTTGGTGGTGCTAAACTCTCTCAGCTTTTGCTTGTCTGTAAAGATTTTAATTTCTCCATCAAATCTGAATGAGATCCTTGCTCGGTAGAGTAAACTTGGTTGTAGGTTTTTCTCCTTCATCACTTTAAATATGTCCTGCCAGTCCCTTCTGGCTTGTAGAGTTTCTGCTGAAAGATCAGTTGTTAACCTTATGGGGATTCCCTTGTGTGTTATTTGTTGTTTTTCCCTTGCTGCTTTTAATATGTTTTCTTTGTATTTAGTTTTTGACAGTTTGATTAATATGTGTCTTGGTATATTTCTCCTTGGATTTATCCTGTATGGGACTCTCTGTGCTTTCTGGACTTGATTAACTATTTCATTTCCCATATTAGGGAAGTTTTCAACTATAATCTCTTCAAGTATTTTCTCAGTCCCTTCCTTTTTCTCTTCTTCTGGAATCCCTATAATTAGAATGTTGGTGCATTTAATGTTTTCCCAGAGGTCTCTGAGGCTGTCCTCAGTTCTTTTCATTCTTTTTTCTTTATTCTGCTGGGCAGTAGTTATTTCCACTATTTTATCTTCCAGGTCACTTATCCGTTCTTCTGCCTCAGTTATTCTACTATTGATCCCTTCTAGAGTATTTTTAATTTCATTTATTGTGTTGTTCATTGTTGCTTATTTCATCTTTAGTTCTTCTAGGACCTTGTTAAGTATTTCTTGCATTTTGTCTATTCTATATCCAAGATTGTGGATCATCTTTACTCTCATTATTCTGAATTCTTTTTCAGGTAGACTGCCTATTTCCTCTTCATTTGTTAGGTCTGGTGGGTTTTTACCTTGCTCCTTCATCTGCTGTGTGTTTTTCTGTCTTCTCATTTTGCTTACCTTACTGTGTTTGGGGTCTCCTTTTTGCAGGCTGCAGGTTCGTAGTTCCCGTTGTTTTTGGTGTCTGTCCCTAGTGGCTAAGGTTGGTTCAGTGGGTTGTGTAGGCTTCCTGTTGGAGGGGACTAGTGCCTGTGTTCTGGTGGATGAGTTTGGATCTTGTCTTTCTGGTGGCTAGGTCCACATCTGGTGGTGTGTCTTAGGATGTCTGTGGACTTATTATGATTTTAGGCAGCCTGTCTGCTAATGGGTGGGGTCGTGTTCCTGTCTTGCTAGTTGTTTGTAATAGTGTGTCCAGCAGTGTAGCTTGCTGATCGTTGAGTGAAGCTGGGTGTTGGTGTTGAGATGGAGATCTCTGGGAGATTTTTGCCATTTGATATTACGTGGAGCTGGGAGATCTCTTGTGGACCAGTGTCCTGAAGTTGGCTCTCCCACCTCAGGGTCAAAGCCCTGACTCCTGGCTGCAGCACCAAGAGCCTTTCATCCATATGGCTGAGAATAAAAGGGAGAAAAAGAAGAAAGAGGAAAGAGAAAGAAAGAAAGAAAGAAAGAAAGAAAAAAAGAAAGGGAAAGAAAGAAACAAGAAGGAAGGAAGGAAGGAAGGAAAGAAAGAAAGGAAGAGGATAAAAAGAAAATAAAATAAAGTAAAATAAAATAAAGTTTTTATAATAAAAAATAATTATTAAAAAAAATTTTTTTTAAGTAAAAAAAAAAAAAAACAAAAGAACAGACTGATAGAACCCTAGGAGAAATGGTGAAAGCAAAGCTATACAGACAAAATCTCCCACGGAAGCATACACATTCACACTCACAAAAAGAGGAAAAGGGGAAAAAGTAATAAATCTTGCTCTCACAGTCCACCTCCTCAATTTGGGATGATTCGTTGTCTATTCAGGTATTCCACAGATGCAGGGTACATCAAGTTGATTGTGGAGATTTAATTCGCTGCTCCTGAGGCTTCTGGGAGAGATTTCCCTTCTCTTGTTTGTTCGCACAGCTCCCGGGGCTCAGCTTTGGATTTGGCCCCGCCGCTGCGTGTAGGTTGCCGGAGGGTGTCTGTTCTTCGCTCAGACAGGACGGGGTTAAAGGAGCCGCTGATTCGGGGGCTCTGGCTCACTCAGGCCGGGGGGAGGGAGGGGTACGTTGTGTGGGGCGAGCCTGCGGCGGCAGAGGCTGGTGTGACGTTACACCAGCCTGAGGCATGCCGTGCATTCTCCCGGGGAAGTTGTCCCTGGATCCTGGGACCCTGGCAGTGTCGGGCTGCACAGGCTCCCCCGAATGGAGGTGTGGAGAGTTACCTGTGCTTGTTCACAGGCTTCTTGGTGGTGGCAGCCGCAGCCTTAGAGTCTCATTCCCGTCTCTGGGGTCTGCGCTGTTAGCCGCAGCTCACACCCGTCTCTGTAGCTCCTTTAAGCAGGGCTCTTAATCCCCTCTCCTCGCGCACCTGGAAACAAAGAGGGAAGAAAAAGTCTCTTGCCTCTTCAGTAGGTCCAGACTTTTTCTTGGACTCCCTCCTGGCTAGCTGTGGTGCACTAACCCCCTGCAGGCTGTGTTCACGCCGCCAACCCCAGTCCTCTCCGTGCGCTCTGCCCGAAGCCCAAGCCTCAGCTCCCAGTCCCTGCCTGTCCCGGCGGGTGAGCAGACAAGCCTCTCGCGCTGGTGAGTGCCGGTCGGCGCCGATCCTCTGTGCGGGAATCTCCCCGCTTTGCCCTCCGCACCCCTGTGGCTGCGCTCTCCTCCGCGACTACGAAGCTTCCCGCTCCGCCTCCCGCAGTCTCCGCCCTCGAAGGGGCTTCTACTGTGTGGAAACCTTTCCTCCTTCATGGTTCCCTCCGACTGGTGCAGGTCCTGTCCCTATTCTTTTGTCTCTGTTTTTTCTTTTTTCTTTTGCCCTACCCAGGTATATGGGGAGTTTCTTGCCTTTTGGGAGGTGTGAGGTCTTCTGCCAGCATTCAGGAGGTGTTCTGTAGGAGCTGTTCCACGTGTAGATGTATTTCTGGTGTATCTGTGGGGAGGAAGGTGATCTCCGCATCTTACTCTTCCACTGTCTTCCCCTTCTCTCCCTGAACTCCTTTTGTAAGACTAAGAATTCAAAGATTATCTTTAATTCAAATATAGAAAATGGAATCAAGTGAATTAAATCATATAATCTAATCACCTCTTCTTATTTGTACTACAGCAAACTTACTAACGCTGGAACTATTTTGAAAGGTGATTAATAATATTAACATCAAAACAAAACAAAACAAAAATAACAGAAAACAAATACAGAATAAGGACATTATAATTCCCAATTCTCCCAATGCTCTTCTATTTCCCAAAAGGATCCCATGTCTAACACAACCACAAATAATTTGTATTCATACTTATGATTTTGTATAACTATTTAAATGTGTTATACTGTATCTATATGAGTAGAATACATAAAGTTGCATATATTTAATTTTTCATGTATGCTTTATTAATAGATTGAAATTTTGGTTCACTGGAAATTTTGAGTGTTATTTTAAGAAAACAGTGAAATCATAAAAGTAAGTAACTTCCATATTTTGGATATTAATTCTTTAGTCTCAGTAGTCAAACATTTTTTGTAATTAATAGCCCATTGAGATTATGGAAGGCTCTAATTGCCTTCCTGAACCCATTTTTACCTTTTTTAAAAATTCATTTCTTGCTTCACTTTTTATAAACTTGGCCAAATTCTTTTTGTTTTACTCCCATTTCCTGCCTCGCCATTTCTTGGTGTAACATATTTAATAGCTTCTCTATCTAGTATTTGGAGTTAGATTTTCTTTTTTCATTTTAAAATTACTTTGCACACATGTCAAAAGATGCCCCTCATTCTAGTAATTCAGGATTTAATGAACAAATCCATGTTCACTGTATCTGTACCATTTGTGATTAAATAGATGTCAATCATGTCACCTTTTAGCCTCTGCTACTCCAAAGCCTTTTTGTCAGTTTTCAGTCCTTCTAGTTGGTTGTCATATAGCAGTTGTAACCTCTCCTCCACTCCACTATTCAAGTTAAACTTTTCTGAACACTTTGAATCCACTCTTGGTTTCACAGGTGACAAGAACTATGTACTGTAACCCATGGCAGAAATAGCATAGTTGGATTCTTTATAGCACCTTAAATAATGATAATAATTATAATAAAAATATTGTACATAATAATAATTGTCATGTGAATGGTATCTGGAACGTAGTAAACTGCCGGTAAATGGAAGCTTTTATAATCTATTATTAGTTATAATTGATTAGGTCCTATTCTTTGCAGACATTCCATATATAACATCTCATTTAATCAGGAACTTCATATATAATATCTCATTTAATCTTCCTAGCACTTTTAAACTAGGTACTTCTTAAAGAGTTGGAGTTACTTGCTTGAGTTACACAACTAGTAAGTGCCAAACAGGATTCAGAAGTTGATCTTTCTGATTCTCAAAGTGCAAACATGCTCATTTTATGAAGCCATCATTACTGTGCCAGCACTGATACTCCTAAACAGTCAATCAAGAAGGTATTATTGATCATTTACCATGATTGGTATTGTATAAGTTACAGAAAGGATGACACTTCTTCTGCTCTTGAGAACATTAAGCCTCTGTGGGACCATGGGATAAACATATACAAAACAGTAGCATATGAATAAAAATTCTGCAGGACAGGGAGTAGTGTATGGTGAACTTTAAGGTCTGTTGCAGCTAGCAAGGAAATGTGAACTGGCTCTTGCCAAAATGACTTAACTAGGTCACATTCAGTTTTATAGAATTTGGAGAAGAAAATTTATTAATTTTTTATATCCATATTTTCTTTTCTAGTGTTCTTTTAGTCAACAACACTGTGGAAATAGAGAACACTGATATATAACAACACTTTTATTACCAAGAACTAAGAATTTTGGAATTAAGATATTAAGGCTTATATTGCAAATGAGGCAAAAGGTAGTACAACTTGATGAATATGTTAATAAATACATACCTAGATTCTATGTTACTTAAAATATTTGTATAGCTTTTAGCAAAGGGTTTTTAGGATATTCGAAAGGACAATTGTCTAATTAAGGAGAAGAGCAATTAGTCCTTTTTAGGTTCATTATTTTTTCTAACAGTCTATATTTAAAGTTAGTACCATTTGTTCAAGTGCCTACATGTTTTCAATTCTTGAGACTATAATTTCTGTGTTAGCTGGCATTTAGTGAAAAGGAGTGTATAATTATGACTCTCCCACTGATAAACAATGAACACATGTCAAAGATTTTGTGTAAATCACCAGTTAATGAGAGAACCAATGAGATGTTACAACTGGTTCAAGGAAAACTCAACCACGGATATATAAGAAAATAAGGAATACTGAACTGAATTTACAAATATATGCAAAATAGGTCTATCTACAGGGCAAAATTCAATTGCATTCCACACAACTAATTGGAATGTATATGAACAGGAATCATTTGCATTAATTATTAATTTTCTACAATTTACGGATCTGTGAAATAGATAATAAGAGACAATAAAAGATTGAGATAACCCACAAGTTTGTGCTAGGTAGAATGTGCATTAATCTTTTTATGGTCCATTGCGATGTATTTTACATTTTTCCACTACAAGAGTGGTGGAGAGAGACTCCTCCTCCATGTCCTGTGGTTTTTAACAGAGCACAGATATTAAGATTATCCTTTTTCTTCATAAATGTATTTATTTATTTGTTTTTGGCTGCATTGGGTCTTTGTTGCTGCGTGCATGCTTTCTCTAGCTGCAGTGAGCAGGGGCTACTCTTCGTTGTGGTGCACGGGCTTCTCATTGCGGTGCCTTCTCTTGTTGCAGAGCACAGGCTCTAGGCATGTGGCCTTCAGTAGTGGTGGCGTGAGGGCTCAGTAGTTGTGGCACACAGGCTTAGTTGCTCTGCGGCATGTAGGATCTTCCCGGACCAGGGATCGAACCTGTTTCCCCTGCATTGGCAGATGGATTCCCAACCACTGCACCACCAGGGAACCCCCAGGATTATCCTTAAAGTGTATAAAACTAACACAAACCAAACTATGGTTCTCTCCTGAACATTTTTATTGCATTAGAATCAGGTTCATTTTTTTTTTTCTTTTTTTTTTTTCTTTTTTTTTTTTGCGGTACGGGGGCCTCTCACTGTTGTGGCCTCTCCCGTTGCGGAGCACAGGCTCCGGATGTACAGGCTCAGCAGCCATGGCTCATGGGCCCAGCCGCTCCGCGGCATGTGGGATCTTCCCGGACCGGGGCACGAACCCGTGTCCCCTGCATCGGCAGGTGGACTCTCAACAACTGCGCCACCAGGGAAGCCCCCAGGTTCATTTTTAAAGGGTAGGAGAATTGAAAAGAAAATGTGACCTAAGGATGTAACTTGAGTAGGGTGGGTTAGGGTCCTCTCCATTGAGAGATTTTATGAATGGATCTGAGCCTCCTTGGCTGGAGTGAAAGGCAAGTCAGGGTAGCAGTGAGGGTCAGATCTCTTCCCTGGATCTCCCTGGGAAGATTCTTATAGTATCAAGAACATTTTCTATACAATATCTATGAAGGGTTACCACATGGTGGCAGATGTCGGGTGAATTAATATGAAAATGTTTATGTAAATGTTTATGTAAGGTAGCTTTTGAAGGGACAGTGTTTTCTCAGAGTTCCACATGGTAATAAGATAGGTACTTTCTAGCTCTGCTGAAGAAAAATCCATGCTTTACCATCCCAGCCATCTTTTTGAGCAGTTCTTTCATCCTCATGAGTCAAAGATTCTTATTTGACTTTAAAAATATGATTTTAATTATCATGTCAGCCAAAGTATGGTAGGAGTGCTATAAATTCTTGGAACAAGGAGACATGCTAAAATTGAAATAACATCACCCATCATATCTTGTTTTTATTGTAGTCTTTGACTACTATATCTTTCAGCACATTTCTGAGAATAGCCAAAAGCTTAGAGTTCTGAACATAAACACTGATACCTAGATTTTTATTTTTCTCTTTTGATTTAAGGCAGCAAAGTTTATGCTACTTCTACTCGCTTTGTTTTGTTTTTCAATATAGTCTGTTTCTACTTGAGTGCACACTCATCATCCTGCCTTTGCATTTCATGTACCTTGCAAAATACTTTTACCTCTGTAGATGTAGGGTGTTTTTTTTTCCCCAAGACTTTAGTCCAAAACAGAACTTTAAAGTGTTGTGGTTAAACACTCTCTAGCTGATATTCTGAGCAGACCATGTTTTGGAGAGTTAGCAGAGACAAAACATTAAGTATAATGCCAAGAAACCTAAAAGAGATGCCCAGCCTTGAGTTTCTATGAGCCTGGGCCATGCTCTCTCATTCTACAAATGTTTTTTCCTAGTTACCTTGTCTTCTGATCCTTTCCTGCTTTGTAGTGATAAATAGTCTTCCTCATTTTGGGTACCTCGAAGCCTTAAATTTTCCTTGACTTTCCTTCCAGCAAAACATACTTGACCTTGCTTTTGTTCCTGCAGCATCTGACTCTGTGATTAGCTACCTATTGATAGACTAAGTAAATCTAGGGCAATGTGTGTTTAATGATGTATTTCCCATAATGTTGGATTTCATGGACAAATTAAATTAAAAAAATAAAAGAAACTGTGACACAGATAAAGGAGTGTCTACTTTTAATTATATCAAACCATGACATAAAAAAAATAAAATAAGCCCTAAGTTACTCTGTGTCCATAGTGTTATAACATGAAGGAAAAATAAACACATGGGAAAAAAAAATCATCTAACCTCACAACAACTGACAGTATTTAATATTTTAAATAAAAACTCATTTGGAAAAAAAAAAAACTCATTTGGGGAAAAATTTTACTATTTTCCGATTTACTCTGGTTTAAAATATTACCACCACCTAGTGGTAATTTGTATTTCAAGTGTTGTTCTTCAAGGCCTTTACACCAAAGCTGTTTTTTGGCAAAGGAAGAGTGAGGGTAACTGTGGGCTCCCTTCAGTCAAGTTAGTTAGGTCAGCCCTGATAGGCAGCCATAACTGAGAGACCTTGTTCAACTTTCTCAGTTAAGAACATCTAGGGGCAAAAAAGAGTGTTTGAGTATGGTCAGGGTGTCTAGGAGCACGGTCTGATGTAGGAGACTCTAACAAAATTTTCCTTGGTGCTTATCCCTCTTTTTTTTTTTTTTTAAGAAGATGTTGGGGGTAGGAGTTTATTAATTAATTAATTAATTATTGCTGTGTTGGGTCTTCATTTCTGTGAGAGGGCCTTCTCTAGTTGTGGCAAGTGGGGGCCACTCTTCATCGTGGTGCGCAGGCCTCTCACTATCACGGCCTCTCTCGTTGCAGAGCACTGGCTCCAGACGCGCAGGCTCAGTAGTTGTGGCTCACAGACCTAGTTGCTCCGTGGCATGTGGGATCCTCCGAGACCAGGGCTCGGACCCGTGTCCCCTGCATTAGCAGGCAGACTCTCAACCACTGCGCCACCAGGGAAGCCCCTTACCCCTCTTCTGTGTGCCCCAAGATCCCAGGTTGAGAAACGCAGGAGATCATTCTAACATTATATCTATGATGAGTAGCTTGTGTGTGCTGTACAGTCAAAGTAAAAAGACAGCAAACCCTCAAAAACAGTGACTTTCAAACTTTATCAGGCATCATAAACAACTGGGATCCAGTTAAAACACTAATGCTGGACCCTAACCAAAGCTAACCATTCATTGAGGTAAAACTGGAGAGTTTGCACTTTCAGCAAATCCCAGGTGAGTCTGATGCTATGGATCAGGGAACCACACTTGGGAACATTGTAATTTTATTAAATCTTTTATTCTTGTGCAAACATAGAACCTTGTATATCCTTTAACACAAATTTGTGAAAGTATATTGATTTTAGAGGAGAAATATGAACAAATTAAAATTAACAGGTGTCTTAGTTCAGGCTACTCTAAAAATAAAGCATAGACTGGGTGGCTTAAACAACAGAAATTTATTTCTCATAGTTGTGGAAGCTGAGAAGTCGAAGATCAGGGTACTGGCAGATTCGGTGTTTGGTAAGGATCTTCTTCCTGGTTTGTGGAAGCCCATCTTTTTACTGTACCCTCACATGGGAGTGAAAGATCATCTCTCTCTTGTCTCATAAGGGCATTAATTCTTTCATCAGGGCTCTCATGACCTACTTATTCCCAAAGGCTCATCTCCTAAGACCATCCTACTGGAGATCAGGGCTTCAACATAGAATATGGGGGAGACACAAACATTCAGTCATTGCAACAGGGGGTAAAATCAGTGTCTTAAAAAAATATGTTCTAATAATATGCATCCTTCTACCAAACAAGGGTTATATTTTCAGATTGTTTCTGATGTAGTTACCAATTCAGTTTTGTTAGTTCATTTTCTTTCTTGGTTAGACTTCTCTTTTACTTAGCAATAAGTATTTCATGCATGATTAGAATCTCCGCTGGAGAAATTGTTAGTAGATTAACAAAACAACTGACTTGGGTGGATTTAACATATGTAAAAATCAATTAAGTTCATGTAAAATTTTAAGAACATCATCATTTTCCAGTCAGGCCCTGGCACTTTGGGGAAGTTAGGCACTTGCCTTGTATTATGTTCAACTAGTTTGTTGCCTAATTAAGAAGTAGTATTCAAGACACTTAAGGTTTTTAAGGATTAATGACCAGCTGGGAGGAGTTACTTCTTATTTGCCCCTAAGCTATTAACTCCTCCAGTCAGTCAGTAACTCTTAGAAAATCTAATTAGCACTGGTAAAAGAAAATAATTATAAGTAATAGGGGTATTTGTGGGTTTTTGAGGGGTTAATTTTTTTTTTTTTTTTTTGCGATACGCGGGCCTCTCACTGTTGTGGCCTCTCCCATTGCGGAGCACAGGCTCCGGACGCGCAGGCCCAGCGGCCATGGCTCACGGGCCCAGCCACTCCGCGGCGTGTGGGATCTTCCCGGACTGGGGCACGAACCCCTGTCCCCTGCATTGGCAGGCGGACTCTCAACCACTGCGCCACCAGGGAAGCCAATGTTTTGTTATTTTTAACAAAGTATTTTTGGATAGTAATATAAGACTAGAAGTCAGTCCAGTGGCTTAATCCATTACTCAGTGTTTCATTCTGTTTATAATTAAGCAAGAGTGACCTGCATGTTAGTCTTCTCTTAGGTGTTAACAACCAGCTGGAGGTGCTGAGGGCTATTTTCACAATTATAGTCTGTGAAGATTGGAAAGCACTAAGATACATAAAGTTTCCACCTTATTAACAGGCAACTCATTTCCACACTTGGATACATATCAATAGGGGTCCCAGGTTCAATCTCCCTCACTGACCTCTTCCAACTCTTTAAGGACAGAGCATCAGGAGGTGCCACCTAACTGTGCTTTCTGCTGGGCTTTGCATTCCATTTTCAAGAGGCTGGGGCGGGGGGATGGTTCTTGAAATAATAGCGTAAGACTAAAAGCTTTTAAAACCACTTTGAAAGAAAGCATGTTCAGAGAAAGACAAAATGCATTTCTGGCAGTAAAAAAGAACACTTCTCTATATTTATAGCTATGATAGTTATGATGCTGAGTGTGTAGCCAGTAGTCTAGATATTAGTGAAATGTCTATGACCTTGAATAGATCAAAATTAATTTGCAATTATGAAATATACCTGGGGAACATGCCATTTGTCAGATATAAGAAATATCCTCCAATCTCAGCTTTGAAGTAATGCAGTGTCCAATTCTGTCTGATTTGACCACTGTAGAAGTGAGAATAGAGATGCATATGCATAATTACTTGAGACTTTTGAGTAGTGAGGATTTGAAATCAGCATAAGAGGATCCATCCTTTTGCTGAAATTGAGTAAGAGAGGTGCATACCAGAACACACAGAAGCAAAATGCAGAAAGAGCACATGTCTATATGAACACAGCTCTTCTGGGAGAGAAAAAAAAAATTAACAAGCTTTTCTGGGAAGTAAAACAAAACTGAAATTGAGGGAGGGGAAAAGTTAGAACCAGTCAGAAATCATCAGCTGACTCAGTTTAATATTTTAAGGACTGAGCTAGCTTTTTTTCCCCTCCTGATTCTCATTCCATGCTTTAATATGTCATGTTCTTTGTCTGCAAGTGGTCTTCAATGGAGAGGAATTAGATTTGTGCCCAGCATTTTGCTAGGAAGTCACTGGGTGGCTTGGAACTCACTACTTAACCTTTCTTGGCATTAACTTCTCTGTCTGTTCATGAAAGGAATAGGACTAGATAATTTTCAAGCTTCCGTCTTGCTCTAACAGCTTCAATAACCCCCTTTATAGTGGATCAACTTTAAGATATAGTGAGAATTTCGAGGTTGAAAGATAGTGGCATAGCAAGTGCACAATGTAATTCCAATTGAAAGGTCATTGGTAAAATGTGCCTATTACAGAGCTGCAAGAAAAAATATCTACTGACTCCCTGGGTTAAATCATTCGTTACCATCATTCTTGTCCTCAGGATTGAGTGTGAAAGATGACAGTAATCTTCATGGTTCTCCTGTACTATTTCTAACTTCAGTTCAGAGTCTCATTGTCCTTACCATACAAAGCCACCTACTGCTGTATTTCACCTGGGGCATGACCTCAGTGTTAATGTGTCAAGTTCCACATCTGCCCTAAATCTCTCCTCTGATCCAAATCAACACCTTGTGTGTACCATTTCCTTAAAGCACTGCTCTCTGCCTGGTGAGAACTACAGAATCTCAGAAGCAAATCTCTGTTGACTTTATTTCTCTCTTACCTCCTGAGAAAATATATGCCAATTTTCACAGAAGGCTTTGAAAAACAGTGTCTTAACTTCAAGAGATGGCAATGGTGTTAATGGTGGGGATTTCAGTTAGCATTCCAAAGTAGTGCAGAGATGGTTTACATAGTAGTGCAGGCAGATACGCTGGGCTGTCCTTCAACTCATAAAGTTTAAATGACCAATGACTGTGCCTATACATCATGTCAGGCCTAACTCCTATCACGTGAGATTGAATTACTCAACAAAAACAAAGTGGTTAAAACGTGGGCTCTGGAATAAGATCCTCTGGTTTTGCATCTCACCTTTACCTATATGAATAGCTGCGTGATCTTCATGGATTATAGTTGACTGTAATCTCTTATCTATAGTCATTTTTCCTCATCTGTAAAACAGGGATAATTATAGTTTCTAGCTCTTAGGATTTGGGGGGATAATTAATATTATGTATATAAAATTTAGTACAGTGGTACCGTGACAATACTATAACCCCAGTAATTGTTAATTATTCATCTACTCAAACAAATATAATAGTCATCTTGATAGATTTTTAGTTAAAATCAAATATTATGGAGGAAGCATTCTACAAAATATGTGACCTCAGTTTGACTGTTCCTGTTGGTGGAAAAAACCAAGTGGTGGAAGGATGATCATGATTGACCATAAATAGTTTTCAGTGAAAACAAAATCACAGCCGTTCATTAAATAAGGAGCAATAATTTAATTTCTCGTCATTTCTGAACTGAAAAATCACCTAATTAAAATATGCCTTAATGCAAATTCATGAAATAAGGAAGGTAAATTCCCTTTAAAGCTTATACTGAAAATGCCACCATTTAAATGGAAAATAAAATAAAACTCTATGTTGGGTATGTCAGTCTGATGAAAGATAAAGAGATACAATATTAGAAAATAAAAAAAAAGTTTCAAGCATAAAAAGATCTGCCTGGAAAACCTCCACCATTTAGATCCAAGTATAAATACTAAGAAATAATTTTGAAAACAAACCAGCAACAACAAAATAGATCTACATGACAAGCCACTGAAAGCTAAAGTGAATATAAAGAACATTTAATGACTTTTTAGTATGTAGAAACCTCTGAAACATGTCATTGACACAATGCACACATTCTTAATTTGAGTCTCCTTATACCCTGAGGATATTTACTTTGACGTTCATTGGATTATTTACAACTAGCTTCATTAATACACTGGGGTAAGCATCTCAAGGAGATCAGAAAGTTATATTGTCCCCAAGTCCTTCTCTCCCACTGTTTCCTGGCTGGTGGTTTATTGTCTTCTTTTGATTTTGTGAATAGTATAACCAGCCATGCAAATGATTTCTGACTATGTGCCAATTTGGGACCCACAGAAGTTTAACAAATTAGCTTCTTTTGATTCTATGGAAATTGCCTTGGAAGAGAAAAATAGGGCATGTTTTCACCCAGAAACTGGAATCCCTGTTTAATCTTCCTGTCCCTGTGGGTTGACTTGAAGTAGGGGAAATATGAAAACTATGTTTTCTCAATTCTCTGGTTCCCACAGGCCACGGGTTTAGTGTCAGGTTTGCTGGTCCATTTACTGAACTCACACTTTTAATACAAACAGACTGCTCTCAGAATCTTGTAGTTGAGCTGTTTCTTTTATATTTAGTAACCTGGGGGAAAGAATGAGTGATAGAATAAAGCTATAAAATTAAGGGCAGGACAGAAAGCACTGCAACCCCTGAGAGAAAGAAAATGAAGAGTCTATTCATCAAGTCTGACAATATGTATAAGTCTTGAGAAGATAAAAAGGTGAAATCATTTGAGGAGATTTAAGGGACATAGACCATTTTACCTGAACCTACCTAATAACTTCAGCAATTAAATGCAATTGCTTTCTCCTGCTTGGTTCAGAAGTGTTTGCAGACAAAATCCACAGGTTTTAGCATGAAAATGCTTATGCAAGCTCTGTCTTAAAATAAAAACGGTGACTTATGCAACTTTGCTTAATACTATAGCTCATTAAACTTTGCTTGTGTAGCTTTCCTTCAAAGTCTAGTCAGATTTTAGAAGAAGAAGGCACGAATCCTCCAGATTCTTGTGGTCCATTCTCCCTCTGAGCCTAATGCTGATGGGCTCCTGTTTGCTGTTTATGTATATGTGCACATGCCATTTTTGTTCTATCAAGGCTTTTTGCCTTAAGGCTTTATTATTTCTATAGTTTATCTCTAGTGGAATTTCTGTCCATTTTTTTCCCTTAAGTAAGGTGTAACTCAGAATAATAAAAATTGTTCTGTTTTCTCCTTTTGTGTAAGACTTGTTTAAAGAGGTAAATAATCAAACTGTACTCAAAGGGATTGTTTTCTTTCCTATATTCTCTCTCAGGTTCAAACACTGGGGTGGGTTGGAAGGGAGGATCAAACATAGCATGTATACAAGGTTATGAGGCTACCTGTCGGCATGGTAGTTGCTATGTGGTTTAAAAAATAGTAAGAGAAGGATAATGACTTTTCTACTATGGGAGGAAGAAGAGAGAGAAAGATGTAAAAGACATTCACACAGAAGCCAAAAAGGATTTTCTGTGCCATGATTGAAGCCCCTTGTAAGCATTGAACCGGGTCTTTGTAAAGGCACTTTTGTCTGTCCTAGTGTGCCTTAGTGCATTAGTTTTGATTTGCTTCTCTTCATTTTCTGATGGAGAGAAGCATCTCTGTTCTTGAGGACTCTTAAGGAGAAACTGAAAGACTGCCATCATTCTTGCTTGGAAGATAAGTTATAAATGAAATCCTCTAGAAAGCTAGTTCCTGCTTTCTGCTCAGATTCTTCTGAGCTAACCACTTCAGATGACTTTCAGTGCTGAGAACACTAGCTGTAATATAATACTAGCCTTGAAAATGCACCTGCACCCATTTAAAGGTAGTACCTTGTTACAGAGAAGTTTCTTCTGTAAAGAATCACTAGGAATTTCACATAACCCAGGATACACAAAAGACAGTCTTTTGTATTCTGTCAGTAAACACATCACTTTCACCAAAATTTGCTGATTATCCTGGGCTTTTCTTATTTTTCTTATTTTTGCCTCAAGATAATTTGGCCAAGTTTAAGCTACCTGCAAATTTATACTTCTCTATTTCCTTTTTATTTCTTGATTTCGTTTCTAACTTTATTTAGTTATCTTTGATGAAAAATAGATCTAGCTAATTATCCGTACCTTATTTTGTACTTACAAGTATAGGGAAGAAATCTATAATCGGAAGTAACTAAGGGCATAATGTAGGAATGGAGAGGAAAAAAAGGAATAGGGTGATTTTTTTCACATCGTCCTTTACAATAGATATTTGGCTCCCTGAAAATTCAATTCAGGCAGTGATTTTCAAACTTGAATGCTCATTAGAATCACCTGGAGGACTTGTTAAACCAATGAATGCTGGGCCCACCTCCCAGATTATTTAAGTCGAGGGTAAGGTCCGTGAATTCGCGTTTGTTACGAGTTCGTAGGACGTGCTGCTGGTGGTGGTTGGAGTCACTGAAATGAGGGGGGAAAGGATCACCATTTATAAATTCCCTCTGAAGAAGATGCCCTACCCCAAGTGGCTTTTGCTCCGTTTGGAATTGAACAGCTTAGATGAACCCAGAAAACAGCTCATGTGAGTAAAAGTTCTGGGCAAAATGGCAATTCTGCCAAAAGCCCCAGCTTATCCACTGTCTAACTTTTGATTAGCTCCTAGGATATGTTTTATGAGATTTTCATCTAATATTTTTCCAGACATCACTTAGAATTCTACCTGGTCTCTATTTGTTTTTGCTTTTTAATTTATTTCTAATTTTAATGAGAAATAATTGATATATATCACTATGTAAGTTTAAGATGTATGGCATGGTTTGGTTTACATACATTGTGAAATGGTTACCACAATAGGTTTCGTTAACATGCATCATCTCGTATAGATATCATTAAAAGAAAAAAAAAATCTCTTGTGGTTAGAACTCTCAGAATATATACTTTTAACTTTCCTGTATGTCATATAGTGGTGTTAACTATAGTTATCATGTTATACATTATAATCCTGGTACTTTTTTTTGTCACATAACTGGAAATCTGTACCTTTTAACCACCTTCCTTCAATCCCTGCCCCACCCCCAATCTCTGGTAATCACAAATCGGATCAGGTTTTCTATGAGTTTGGTGGTATTGGTTTGGCTAGTTGGTTTTTCTAGATTTATTAAAAGTGAGATCTTATAGTATTTGTCATACTCTGATTTCTTTCACTTAACATAATGCCTTCAAGGTTCATGCGTGCTGTGGCAAAGGCTGGATTTCCTTGTTTTGTTTCCTTTATGGCTGAATAATACTCCATTGTATATATTATCAGCTCTGTATTGCTGCCACCTGGTCCTAACAGGTTCCAGGTGCTTTGGAAACCAAGATTGAGCAAGCTGGTGGTACGTAATTAAGCTTGGGTGAGTTAAACAGAAAGTTTGAGACAATGCCTAAAATTTTAGAAATTAGCTATTTGTGAGTGAAAACCTGTTTGACTAAAATAATAAACGAGAATAATATAAAATATTCAGAAGATGATAATTCTGTTCTTAGCTTGTGTGATTTACTTTTAAAGTGTTCTAAATATATTTTGTTTTTGTCAGGCTGTTTGTTAATTGCTAGACGCAATTTTCCTATTTCAGCTTCTCCCATGTTACATTAAATTTTTTCACCTGTGGGGAAAAACTTACACCAGGAATTGGGAAAGACTGTATAGGTAAAATGGCAGCCCTGGGCTCCTTCTCCTAGGCAGAACTTGCCTCTTGAGTTACTAAAGAGCTTTCCTAAGGAACTCATAATCTAACAGAATTAGGAGACTTTGCAGCCAACTACAATAGTATTATCCCATGGGCACCAACTTCTTAAAATATCATTATTGATAAAATATAAATAGCATTTTAAAACAGAAAAAAATATAAAACAGATCTGATACAGTAATTATTTTCTATTATCTAGTTATTGTCCCAAACTTGAGTTGTAGTTATGAATATGCATGCTACTATGTGCTTTTTTCTTAAGTTGATTTTTAACAAGTTGATTGTAACATTTTCCATGTTTATACATGGTTATAAACATTTTGGTTGAACAAACTGTATTAGTCTGCTCAGGCTTCCATAATGAAATACCATAGACTAGGTGGCTTAAACAACAGAATTTTATTTTCTCACAGTTTAAGGATAGAAGTTCATGATTAAGGTGCTAACAGGGTTGGTGTGTCTGGTGAGGCCGCTTTCCTGGCTTGTAGGTGGTCACCATCTTGCTATGTCCTCACATCTGCTTCCATTCTATGGCCTTACATGGTGTTTCCTCTGTGTGTGTGAGAAAGGGGGATTCTGAGGTCTCTTTATAAGTATACCAGTCCTCTTGTGTTAGAGCCCTATGCTTATTACCTTTTAACTTGAATGGCCTCCTTAAAGGCCATATTTCCAAATACAGTAAAATTGAGAGTTAGGGCTTCAACATATGGATTTCAGAGGGACACAATTCACTAGATAACACTAAATTAAGAACTTCTTAATTATAAAGCAATATGTGCTAGTGATAGAAAATTTCAAAAAGTATGAAAGTATGTAGAAGCAAATTAAATACCCTGTAGTACCATTACCAGGGAGTAATTGGATGGTATATTTTATGTTTCTCCAGGATTTAAGTGTATTCACTTTTTTATAATTGAAATATTTTTGCTTAAATGTAGGTAGTCCATCCTATAATGCCATGATATATTATTTATCCTTAATATTAAACATTTAGATTAAAAAAAACTTACTGCTGTTACACATGATGCTGTAATTAACCTCTTTTGCATCTCATTATTTCTTTAGGTTCTGAGAAATGAAATTGTCCAAAATTAGGAAAGCACAATTTTTCTTGCACCATCACTGTATAAAACTGTATGCAGTCACCATGTAATAGTTTCATTAAAAACAAATAAGGAAACGAAAGAAAATCCTAACACCATTATGGTTATTTAAATTTAACAGATATATTTTCTGAGGTCTTTTTATTTTTCCTTTTATTTTCTTCACTATGTGATTTTCCTACAAAGTTTGTACCTTCTTTAGGTTAAGCTTAGTACTTGTTCTTAATGTAATCTACATGTATTAATTGAAAAATATTTCCCCCTATAAATGCCCAATTAACCCTTCTAGAGAAGGGTATGTAAAGGAAAAAATTTTTTAGGCCAGAAATTAGCCTTCTCATCTTCAGCTTCTAGCATATATGTACAATGACACACAGACACACCTGAGGCACAGACACACCTCAGAGGTTTCTCATCAAGAATTGTTTGGAACCCCTATCATTCTCTCCCTCTGGATATCCTTCCTGCATCTCTAAGTTAAAAGTATGCTCTAGACTCGCACATCTCTCTCATTTTATACACTGTGAATAAAAGACATGTCTATACATACATATGTTGTGTCTGTTTTAACGTTAAGTCCACAAAATGTAATGAAACATCTACAAAATTGGTAGCCATCCTATGGACGGAATAGGTAAAATTCTAGAAGATGAAGGTTCTCTCTTGCAAAACCCCCCTCCCTTTTTGAAGGATTTGAGACTTCCTTTCCATTGACTACTCTGCTGGAATCATCCATTGTCTTGTTTTCCTACCCTGAAACCTGGGTTTCAGTTAATGGAATATTCAGATCTCAGTGGTGGCCAATTTATAAGATTTAAAAGACTTGTAAAAGTACAGCTTACTGAGAAAAGGGTATTTATTTTTCCCACTTTTTCTCCCATAATTAGTATCAGCTTCACCCAATCAGTGGTTAACAATTATTTTTAATTAAAAGTAAGAAAAAGGGCAACAATCATAAAGAATACCTTGATTAAAGTGCTTTAAATATGAAGGGAGTGCTGTGAAAATGTAGTTCCCAGAAAATAAACTTCTCAGAATTTTGATTCCCAATCTGTGAGCCAGAGAGCCCTAGAGCACCAAGGGGACTCATGGGGATGCTCTGGGATATCTTAAATTCTCAAGGAAACATAGCCCTCTGTTAGACACAGTGCAAACGACTAGCTTAAGTTGGCTCATGGTTTCAACATTAGATTCTACTGCTTTTCTTTTGATGTCATCTTATCTTTGTGAAGGTGGGTTTTGGGCATTTCCAATGATGAACATAGGCTCCATGAAAATCGGTGTGAATCAGGAGCAAGGGTGAGCCTGTCCAATCTGATTCCAAAGTTTGAGAAAATATTCAGTGTCCAATAGGTACACACATCCTATTAAAAAGTAATTGTAGTTTTGTGAAAATATTATTTTTGAACTTATATTGCTTTTCCAGTGGTTTTTAAGTTGTTAGATATAAATACTTAAGTCCCTTTATGGGACTGTGATGTATAGGCACACCTGGAAGATATTGTGGGTTTGGTTGCAGAACATCACAATAAAGCAAAAATCACAGTAAGGCAAGTCACATGGACTTCTGTGGTTTCTCACTGCATGTAAAAGTTATGTTTACGCTATGCTGTAGTCTCAAGTGTGCAATAGCATTATATCTAAAAACATACCTTAGTTGAAAAATACTTTATTGCTAAAATATGCTGAAGGCTCAGATGGTTAGCAAGTCGTAAACTTTTTGCTGGTTGGTGGAGAGTCTTACCTTGATGTTGATAGCAGCTGACCAATCAGGGTGGTGGTTGCTAAAGTTGAGGTGTCTGGGGCAATGCCTTAAAATAAGACAATGATGTTTGCTACATCAACTGACTCTTCACAAATGATTTCTTTGTATCATGCAATGCTATTTGATAGCATTTTACCCACGGTAGAGCTTCTTTCAAAATTGCAGTCAATCTTCTCACACCCTGCCACCACTGCTGTATTTAAGTTTATATAATATTCTGAATACTTTGTTGTCATTTCAACAATCTTCACAGCATCCTCAGCAGGAGTAGGTTCCATCCCCAGAAACCACTTCTTTGCTCATCCATAAGAAGCAGTTCCTCATCTCCAAGTTTTAGAAGATGGAAGCAGTTCAGTCACATCTTCAGCTCCACCTCTAATTCTAGTTCTCTTGCTATTTCTACCACACCCTGCAGTTACTTCCTCCACTGAAGTCTTGAACCCCTCAAAGTCATCCATGACGGTTAGAACCAAATGCTTCCAAACTCCCATTAATGTTGATATTTTGACCTCTTCCCATGAATCACACGTGTTCTTATGGCATCTAGAATAGTAAATATTTCCAGAGGGTTTTCAGTTTATTTTGCCCAAATCCATCAGAGGAATCACCACCTATGACAGCTATAGCTGTATTTATTTAAAATTTTTTTAAATTTTTATTGGAGTATAGTTGATTTACAATGTTTCTGCTGTACAGGAAAGTGAATCAGTTATACATATATCCACTCTTTTTTAGATTCTTTTCCCATATAGGTCATTACAGAGTATTGAGTAGAGTTCCCTGTGCTATACAGTAAGTTCTTATTATCTATTTTATATATACTAGTGTGTATATGTAGATCTCAATCTCCCAATTTATCCCTCCCCACCTTTCCCCCTTGGTAACCATGATAATATGACTTGAAAATTAGAATTACTCCTTGATCCATAGGCTGAGTGGATGTTGTATTAGCTGGTATGAAAACATGTATTTTGTACATCTCCATCACATCTTGGGTGACCAGGTGCATTGTCAATGAGCAGTAACATTTGGAAAGGAATCTTTTATGCGCATCATGTCTTAACAATGGGCTTAAAATGTTCAGAAAACTATGTTGTAAACAGATATATTGTCATCAAGGCTTTGTTTGATTTACAGAGCACATAATTAGATTCAGTGTAATTTTTGAGGGCCCTAGGATTTTCAGAATGGTAAATGAGCATTGGTTTTAACTTAGTCACCAGCTGCATTAACCCCTAAAAAAAGACAGTCAGACTGTACTTTGAAGCCAGACATCAACTTCTCCCTAGCTGTGAAAGTCCTAGATAGCATCTTTCAAGAGAAGGCTGTTTCATTTTCTTCTGCAGCTTGCTCACCTCTCTGTCTTCATAGAATTGAAAAGAGCTAGGGTCTTGGTCTGGATTAGGCTTTGGCTTAAGAGAATGGTGTGACTGGTTTTATCTTCTATCCAGACCTGAAAAAGTTTCTCCATATCAGCAGTAAGGCTGTTCTACTTATCATTCGTGTGTTCCCTGGAGAAGCACTTTTAATTTCCTTCAGTAACTTTTCCCTTGCATTCACAACTTGGCTAACTCTTAGGCCAAAAAGTAGGCCTCCTGTATCAATCTCAGCTTTTGACATGCCTTTCTTACTAAGCTTAAACATTTCTAGCATTTGACTTAGAACAAGAGACATGAAATTCTTCCTTTCACTTGAACACTCAGAGGCCAGGAACACTTAGAGGCCATTCTAGAAATAAGTAATTGGCTAATTAATTCCTCATCTACCCATAGAGTAGAATCCATGAAGTAAAATCCATAGAGTGGAATTCAAAGTGTGGGTTCCAAATTTACCTTTTTATTGGCTCTTCATCATTTTTCAAATACCTGTGTATTATTTTAGAATAAAATCCTGGCAAGAAATTTTGATTTAAAAAGAAACATTTGTAAGACTCTTGATATGTATAGCAGAATTGTTGCCCTCCAGAAAGTTTTTACCTAGTGACCTCCTCAATATGAGTGAACAATATTTTCTCTATATCCCTACCAAGGCTGACTAGTAATGTCGCAGTATAGTTATTCCTTGGTATCTGAGGGGGAATTGGTTCCAGGACCACCCCTCCCACCCCTGCTGGATACCAGAATCTGTGGATGCTAAAGTCCCTTATACAAAATGGTGTAGTATTTGCATATAATCTATTCATTGTCTCCTATACTTTAAATCATTTCTAGATTACTTATAATACCAAACACAATGTAAATGCTTTGTAAATATTTGTAAATACTATGTAAATGGTTGCCATTGTGCAGTGAATTCAAATTTTTCTTTTTGGAACTTTCTGGAATTTGTGACTGTGAATATATTTTGCAGAACCTGCAGTTACTGAGGACCCATTTAGTGTTTGTTTTCATTTTTGCCAGTATAACATTTGAAATAAGATGCATTTGTATTTGTGCTTCTTTCATTAAAAATTTTCCTCAAGTTTGGTTTGTATTTCTTTAAAATTTATCATTTTCAACTGAGGTATCTAAATTAGAATATTTATGTTTACATTGGTTTGTAAGTACCTGTTATATATTAAGGAGACTAATGGCCACATCTTTTATACAGCCTGTATTCCCTGTTTACCATTTGCCCTTTTAAGCAATCTGTGGTCATAATTTAAAACTGTATGAAGTAAATTCTATGAATCTTCTCCACTGTAATTATTTCAAAAACAAGTGTAAAATGTCTGATATGAGGAATTATCCAAATGCAACTTTTGCATTACATAGAAGTAAGAAATGGTTAACCTACTCTCCCCTCTATTCCCTTCCTATTATAAGAGGATAGAAAAGTTTGGTATGGTTATCCTGTATTAAAAAAGAAAATTTCAAATCTGCATTAGGAGCCATACATTTCATCCTGAAAAAGATATTTTGGAGGAAATCTTTTTTCCTTAAAAAAAAAAAAAAATCAAATTCCTAGCTTCCAAATTCCTAAATTTCTAAATCCAAACTCCTAGAATACTAAACATACCATTAGTCAATATAATTTCATTAAGTTTCACTCTAAAAAAGCTGAATAACTAAAAGGTGAAAGGAAGTGTAATAGAATGTGAATGGTCTAGAACTAGATCTGTTTCAAGGTCTTAAAGGATCAAGAAACATGGCTATTTCATATTAATCTTTCAAGGGATGTAATTGATATAATTAAAGAAAGTTGGATATCTCAAGTTTCATCTTTTTTTCCCTCAGGCAGCTATTTTATAATTACTTAGATACTTTGCATTTATTTGTTTTTAATTTATTTTTTTATACAGCAGGTTCTTATTAGTCGCCCATTTTATACACATCAGTGTATACATGTCAATCCTAATCTCCCAATTCATCCCACCAACCCCCTGCAGCTTTCCCCCTTGCTGTCCATACGTTTTTTCTCTACTTCTGTGTCTGTTTCTGCTCTGCAAACCGGTTCATCTGTACCATTTTCTAGGTTCCACATATAAGTGTTAATATATTTGTTTTTCTCTTCCTGACCTCACTCTGTATGACAGTCTCTAGATCCAGCCATGTCTCAACAAATGACTCAATCTTGTTCCTTTTTATGGCTGAGTAATATTCCATTGTATATATGTAAAACGACTTCTTTATCCATTCATCTGTTGATGGGCATTTAGGTTCCTTCCATGACCTGGCTATTGTAAATAGTGCTGCAATGAACATTGGGGTGCATGTGTGTGTTTGAATTATGGTTTTCTCTGGATATGTGCCTGGTAGTGGGATTGCTGGGTCATATGGTATCTCTACTTTTAGTTTTTTAAGGAACCTCCATACTGTCCTCCATAGTGGCTGTATCAATTTACATTCCCACCAACAGTACAAGAGGGTTCCCTTTTCTCCACACCCTCTCTAGCATTTGTTTGTAGATTTTCTGATAATGCCCATTCTAACTGGTGTGAGGTGATACCTCATTGTAGTTTTGATTTCCATTTCTCTAATAATTAGTGATGTTGAGCAGCTTTTCATGTGCTTCTTGGCCATCTGTATGTCTTCTTTGGAGAAATGTCTGTTTAGGTCTTCTGCCCATTTTTGAATTGGGTTGTTTGTTTTTTTAATATTGAGCTGCATGAGCTGTTTATATATTTTGGAGATTAATCCTTTGTCTGTTGATTCATTTGCAAATATTTTCTCCCATTCTGAAGGTTGTCTTTTCATCTTGTTTATGGTTTCCTTTGCTGTGCAAAAGCTTTAAAGTTTCACTAGGTCCCATTTGTTTATTTTTGTTTATTTCCATTACTCTAGGAGATCAAAAAATATCTTACAGTGATTTGTCAAAGAATGTTCTTTCTATGATTTCCTCTAAGAGTTTTTATAGTGTCTGGTCTTACATTCATGTCTCTAATACATTTTGAGTGTATTTTTGTGTATGGTGTTAGGGAGTGTTCCAATTTCATTCTTTTACATGTAGCTGTCCAGTTTTCCCAGCACCACTCATTGAAGAGACTGTCTTTTCTCCGTTGTATATCCTTGCCTCCTTTATTAGTTGACCATAGTTGTGTGGATTTATCTCTGGGCTTTCTATCCAGTTCCATTGATCTATATTTCTATTTTTGTGCCAGTACCATATTGTCTTGATTACTGAAGCTTTGTAGTGTAGTCTGAAGTCAGGGAGTCTGATTACTCCAGCTCCGTTTTTTTCCCCTCAAGACTGCTTTGGCTATACGAGGTCTTTTGTGTCTCCATACAAATTGTGCAATTTTTTGTTCTAGTTGTGTGAAAAATGCCATTCGTAATTTGATAGGGATTGCATTGAATCTGTAGATTGCTTTGGGTAGTAGTCATTTTCACAATGTTGATTCTTCCAATCCAAGAACATGGTATATCTCTCCATCTTTTATATCATCTTTAAATTCTTTCATCAGTGTCTTACAGCTTTCTGCTTACAGGTCTTTTGTCTCCTTAGGTAGGTTTATTCCTAGGTATTTTCTTTTTGTTGCAATGGTAAGTGGGAGTGTTTCCTTAATTTCTTTCAGATAGTTCATCATTAATATATAGGAATGCAAGAGATTTATGCATTAATTTTGTATCCTGCAACTTTACCAAATTCATTGATTAGCTCTAGTAGTTTTCTGGTGGCATCTTTAGGATTCTCTATGTATAGTATCCTGTCATCTGCAAACAGTTTTACCTCTTTTCTAATTTGTTTTCCTTTTGTTTCTTCTCTGATTGCTGTGGCTAGGACTTCCAAAACTATGTTGAATAATAGTGGTGAAAGTGGACATCCTTGTCTTGTTCCTGATCTTAGAGGAAATGCTTTCAGTCTTTCACCATTGAGAATGATGTTTGCTGTGGGTTTGTCATATATGGACTTTATTATGTTAAGAGAGGTCCCCTCTATGCCCACTTTCTGGAGAGTTTTTATCATAAATCAGTGTTGAATTTTGTGAAAAGCTTTTTCTGCATCTATTGAGATGATGAGATGGGTTTTTCTCCAATTTGTTAATATATCACATTGATTTGCGTATATTGAAGAATCCTTGCATCCCTGTTGTAAATCCCACTGGATCATGGTGTATGATCCTTTTAATGTGCTGCTGGATTCTGTTTGCTAGTATTTTGTTGAGGATTTTTGCATCTATGTTCATCAGTGATATTGGCCGTAGTTTTCCTTCTTTATGACATCTTTGTCTGGTTTTGGTATTAGCATGATGGTGTCCTCATAGAATGAGTTTGGGAGTGTTCCTTCCTCTGCAATTTTTTGGAAGAGTTTGAGAAGGATGGGTGTTAGCTCTTCTCTAAATGATAGAATTGACCTGTGAAGCCATCTGGTCCGGGGCTTTTGTTTGTTGGAAGATTTTAATCACAGTTTCAATTTCATTACTTGTGATTGGTCTGTTCATGTTTTCTATTTCTTCCTGGTTCAGTCTTGGAAGGTTATACCTGTCCAAGAATTTGTCCACTTCTTCCTGGTTGTCCATTTTATTGGCATAGAGTTGCTTGTAGTAGGCTCTTGGGATGCTTTGTATTTCTGTGGTGTCTGTTGTAACTTCCCCTTTTGCATTTCTAATTTTATTGATTTGAGCCCCCTCCCTCTTTTTCTTCATCAATCTGGCTAATGGTTTATCAATTTTGTCTTCTGAAAGAACCAGCTTTTTGTTTCATTGATCTTTTTTGTTTGTTTCTATTTCATTTATTTCTGCTCTGACCTTTATGATTTCTTTCCTTCTGCTAACTTTGGGGTTTTTTTTCTTTCTCTAGTTCCTTTATGTGTAAGCTTCGATTGCTTGAGATTGTTCTTGTTTCTTGAAGTAGGCTTGTATAGCTATAAACTCCCCCTCTTAGAACTGCTTTTGCTGCATCCCATAGGTTTTGGATCATCGTGTTTCCATTGTCATTAGTCTCTAGACATTTTTTGATTTCCTCTTTGATTTCTTCAGTGATCTCTTGGTTATTTAGTAACATATTGTTTAGCCTCCATGTGTTTGTGTTTTTTACGTTTTTTTCCTTGTAGTTGATTTCTAATCTCATAGTGTTGAGGTCAGAAAAGATGATTGATATGATTTCAATTTTCTTAAATTTACTGATGCTTGATTTGTGACCCAAGATGTGATCTATCCTGGAGAATGGTCCATGTGCTTTTGAGAAGAAAGTGTAATCTGTTTTTGGATAGAATGTCCTATAAATATCAACTAAATCTACCTAGTCTGTTGTGTCATTTAAAGCTTGTCTCCTTATTTTCACTTTGGATCATCTGACCATTGGTGTGAGGTGTTAAAATCCTCCTATTATTGTTACTGTTGATTTCATCTTTTATAGCTGTTAGCAGTTGCCTTATGTATTGAGGTGATATATATTTATGATATATATTTTTTATGTTTATATATTTATGTATTATATAATATAAATATATATTTTATATATTATGTTTAATATATTTAATATATATAATATATATCATATTATGATATATATTTATGATATTTTTATCATTGTTATATCTTTTTGGGTTGATCCCTTGATCATTATGTAGTGTCCTTGTCTCTTGTAACATTCTTTATTTTAAAGTCTATTTTTTCTGATATGAGTAGTGCTACTCAAGCTTTCTTTTGATTTCCATTTGCATGGAATATCTTTTTCCATCCCCTCACTTTCAGTCTGAATGTGTCCCTAGGTCTGAAGTGGGTCTCTTCTAGACAGCATATTGATGGGTCTTGTTTTTCTATCCATTCAGCAAGCCTGTGTCTTTCGGATGGAGCATTTAATCCTTTTACATTTAAGGTAATTATTGATATGTATGTTCCTATGACCATTTTCTTAATTTTGGGGGGTTTGTTTTTATAGGTCCTTTTTTTCTCTTGTGTTTTCCACTTAAAGAAGTTCCCTTAGCATTTGTTGTAGAGCTGTTTTGGTGGTGCTGAATTGTCTTAGCTTTTGCTTGTCTGTGAAGCTTTTGATTTCTCCATTGAATCTGAATGAGATCCTTGTTGGGTAGAGTCATCTTGGTTGTGGGTTCTTCCCTTTCATCACTTTAAATATATCATGCCACTCCCTTCTGGCTTGTAGAGTTTCTGCTGAGAAATCAGCTGTTAACCTTATGGGAGTTCCCTTTTATATTATTGTTTTTCCCTTGCTGCTTTCAATTTTTCTTGTTTAATTTTTGCCAGTTTGATTACTATGTGTGTCAGTGTGTTTCTCCTTGGGTTTATCCTGTATGGGACTCTCTGTGCTTCCTGGACTTGGGTGGCTATTTCCTTTTCCATGTTAGGGAAGTTTTTGGCTATAATCTCTTCAAATATTTTCTTGGGTCCTTTCTCTCTCTTCTCCTCTGGGACCCCTGTAATGTGAATGTTGTTGGGTTTAATGTCCCAGAGGTCTCTTAGGCTGTCTTTATTTCTTTTCATTCTTTTCTTTCTTCTGTTCTGCAGCAGTGAATTCCACCAACCTGTCTTCCAGGTCACTTATCCCTTCTTCTGCCTCAGTTATTCTGCTCTTGATTCCTTCTAGTGTATTTTACATTTCAGTCATTGTATTGTTCATCTGTTTGTTCTTTAATTCTTCCAGGTCTTTGTTAAACATGTCTTGCATCTTCTCAATCTTTGCCTCCATTTTTTTTCCGAGGTCTTGGATCATCTTCATTATCATTCTGAATTGTTTTTCTGGAAGGTTGCCTACCTCCACTTCATTTAGTTATTTTTCCAGGGTTTTATCTTGTTCCTTTGTCTGGTACATAGCCCCCTGCCTTTTCATCTTGTCTATCTTTCTGTGAATGTGGTTTATGTTCCACAGGCTGCAGGGTTTTAGTTCTTGCTACTGCTGTCTGCCCTTTCTCACGTTTCATACAATCAGTTGCAGGCTGGAGTTACTGACCCTTCTGTCTAATGTAATTTGGTCACAGCTCTTGGGTTAAAAGAAGTCTTATTTGGTGCCAATGAAGAGTGGAATTGCTGGTTTAACTCCGTATCTTTAGAGGAATCCATTCAAACTATTTCAACAGGGAGACCTCTGAAACACATGTGGCAGGGGTTATATCCTGATGCCAATTCACTTGCACATTCCAGTATAATTATCATTGACAGGCTGGACAAAGTTCTAAACTGTTTTCTCCGAAATATGGTGTTATTATATGTTGGCGAATGGATATTTTGAGAGACATAAATGTCTCCGAGTCATCAGGTTATGAATACATTCTTTGAAATTTGTGGTGCTTGAAATATTTCTTGCTGACTGCAAGAATCCATGCAATTCCAAAACTGTAACATCTTTTTAATTGCTTAAAGGAAGTAACTTGCTCACCTGGAAAGACAATAGTGCCTTGTTAACTCTGTTATCCATGCTAATGGGAACTAATCTGTCTGGGGGTTTTATTCACTGCCATACAAATCCTAGATGTCAAAAATGTAAGAGCCTGGGGACAGTCTCCAGGAAATGAGATTCTCAGGAAGACTCTAGGGATATGGCTTATGAATTTTAAGTTTCCTATTTTGCATTCGTGGATAAAAATGAGAAGCAAAAAACTATAAATTCTCTGGTAACCAACAGGTAACTATGGTTGCAATAGTTCAGAGCATGCTGGAGGGGCTATGACTAGGTAGCTATGGCCGGGCATGGAGAAGTCTGAATTCAAAGTGACTTGTTCTTTTTTGGAAATTATCAGTTAAAGTACCTATTCTGTGTATGCACCACAGTCGTGGATATTAGGGTTACAAGTTGATTGGGATGGACAAAATTATCTGACTTTGTGGTGCTGAAATTCTATGTTGAGACTTGAAGAACAAGCAAGCAAGATATACTTACTTAGAAATAAGTGCTGTGAAGAGAATAGGGTGATTTTAAAGAGTGATCTCAGCTGAGGGACACCGTTAGCCAGTGGGTCAGGGAAAGTGTCATTTGCATGGAGTCTGAATTGAGATCTCAGTGGGAAGTCACCTGGAGAGTTTTCAATAAGGAAGTAGCTCAATGCTATTTTCATATTAAAAATATTACCCTGACTGCTGTGGGGGAATGGTTGGATAGGACAAGAGTGAAAAGAGTGAGGCAGGTTACTTAGACTATTACAGTCGTCTGAAGAAAACAGTTCAAGTGAAAAGGAATCAGCTGCTCTTGTGGGCCTGATAAGCTAGGCTTGACCCAAAGATGTACTCAGGATATGGGCGAGATGAGTATTCTGATGAATACTGGTAGGCACATGTGGTTGCAGATGAGAAGATGAAGCAGGCTATGGGGTCTGTGGAGAATACAACTTGAACAGGAGAAATTATTTAAAAAAAAAAATCGAGGGAGTGATTCTGAAGCTTGGCTGCACTTTGCAGTCATCTGGGGTATTAAAAAATAGCAACGCCTGACCCTCCCACCTTTACCACCACTACACACACAGCCCACCATTCAGATTTACTTGGTTTGGAGTGTGGTCTGGGCAGTGAGTGTTTTCAAAGCTACCCATGTCACTTTAATTCACAGCTTCCTGTGAGAAACACTGGTCTGGGCAGAATTTAAAACAGACACCAGGCTGAGGCAGAGGTAGGAAAAATAAAAAAGTAAATGGGGATCCGGGTACTGGTACCCCAAAAAGCAGCATCAAGTGCTTAAATTCTTTCAGGGCAGTGTTCAGATGTCTAATTATTAGCAGGAAAACTGCTTGCTTATTACACCAGGCCTCCAGAGTCAAGCAAATACTTGGAGTTTCTTAGAAAAGATTTCTTCACTTTAGGGGCTTTTACATTTATGTAAATAGCACCTTTAAATTCTCTTCTGCCCTTTAAAAATTCCCCATATACTTAAAAACACATTTGTAACTACAGCACAAAAATTAAACTTCCTACATAAAGACATTTATGGATGCCATTAAATTTAAAATTAGTATTGATTTGTAAATACTTAGGTCAAGACTAGTACTAATACAAAAACAAATTATATTCCTCTAATGTACAAAATACCAGCTCATTTGATTTTTCACTGAGCTTAATGTATATTGGGGAAAAGTCATCTGTCACTTATTTTTTCAGAAATTATGAAGCCCATTTTAATCATTCACAAAGATTACTGTTTATTGTGAAATTTGAAAATCTTGTAAGACAGATTGTCCTAAATACATTAATTTGAAACAATTTAAATACACAAGAAACTGCTCTTTAAGTAAAAAAAAAAAAAAAAATTAGTAATGCTTGATGTTAAAATATGAAACTTGCATTCCCAGTTTTCAAGCCTATGTAAATACTGTGCTTAGATCCTTGCTAGCAAATATTCAGATCCTTTTTCTGTTCTTCAGTTACTTGTTTTTTGAGAGTGCACTTTACTTTAAAGTAATGCACTTCCCTCTTCTAAATAGTCTGTTCAGGAATAATAATGAAAATACTTTGTAGTAGGGTAGAGGCAAAGATAGGGAACTCTTCATTTGATATAGTTAGATTTTAGTTCTCTATCTAATTTGCTCTATTTTCTAGTTTATGAAATAGCCTTCCAATTAGCACATCAGTCACTCATAATCTCCAGTTCTTGGAACTAGCCTGTGTAACTTTCTGTAGTTGGTGAACTCTTTCTTTTTTTTTTTCTTGCGTTATGCGGGCCTCTCACTGTTGTGGCCTCTCCCATTTGCGGAGCACAGGCTCCGGACGCGCAGGCCCAGCGGCCATGGCTCACGGGCCCAGCCGCTCCGCGGCATGTGGGATCCTCCCGAAACGGGGCACGAACCCGCGTCTCCTGCATCGGCAGGCGGACTCTCAAGCACTGCGCCACCAGGGAAGCCCGGTGAACTCTTAATTCACAGCGTATTTATCTTGGTATTCAACATATTCTAAGACTCCATTGATATAAAAAGATCTTAAGAGGTAAATTTGCAGTAAACTAGTCTAGAAGCATGTTTTAAATGTCTTTAATATTAAAGCACATTTATTCAGTTGAATTTTCTACAGTTAAATTTTTAAGTGCTACAGATTCAAACAGTAACTGTAGGATATTGTCATCAATTCCCTCTGTTAATATAATTTCTAGAAAAAGGAATTTAAAGACAAGTATACTGAATTTATTTGATACATTTTTTGTTAACTGTTTCCTCCAACATATGATTCCATTGAAAAATGCCAAAAATAAGTAAAGCATTTCTCTTATAGAAGGGGAGAATATGAAGAAATTGTCATTGCCTACATCTAAATCCTTAAAAGTTTAAATATTTCTGTAACTGGTGGATAATCTTAATATTAGGGATTATAGTAAAATGATTGAATCAAAAATGCTGTAAAATTTTTATCATGGAAATTCATCTAAAAATTTTGAAAATGCTGCCTAATCACCTAATCATTATTTTTAGCTACATAAACCTTTTATCTTCCACTAATTACATATTTCTGATGAATCTTTTCTAACACTGATATTACATTTTCTGTAAAGAAAATAGATGAAAAAACCTAGAATTCATAGAACTATTCTCATTTCAGCTACCATCATGCAATATACTTTAAATTTTTCACTGTTTAAAAAATACATCTATATATATATATGATATAATCATACTTATCTCACAGATACATTGCTTTATTCAAACTACTGTGATCAAATAGTACAGTAGAATATTTATGGTGCTTTGAGAGAATATGTGGTGGAGTTTCTTTTTGCTTTTCTTTAGAAGTGAGTGCAATAATAAAATGATTACTGATGCTTGAAGGACCTGAAGAAAGGACTTAGCAGCAGACTCCAGGGATGAGCTTTTTTTTTCTTGCCCTTTTAGGTTTAGAGGGAAGCAACTATATAAAGATTGGATTGGGAATTAATATCCAGCTTCAGTATTGAGGATAAGAAGTCTCTTAAATTCAGGGATGCCTGATGTCACCTGCAAACTTATTTTTAATCAAAAGCATCTTTCTAGAAATAAAGGGCTAATCATCACAGGTGGAGCTGGGCTATCTTCCAGGTAGCATGAACAGGAACACTGACATTTTAGAAAAGAATAACCCAGTGAAGAGATCCCTAAGTTTATTATACCTGTAGGGATTCCATGAAATGAGTTGGTGTCTCATTATGGAAATAAATTACAGTATATATTGAGATATACCAGACATGTTTTAGCTCTTCCTCAGAATCAGTTTAAAAAAAAAAAAAAAACATTGACATTGTAATCCCCTCACTGAGTCCTCATTTGAATTTACCAACACTTAGCCTAATTTAGATTACTAGCTCAAGACCATGAGTATTACACAGTAGTTTCATTTCATACCTTTATGGTAGTAAAAAAAAAAAAAAAATCACATTCTGGTTCAGATAGTGACAAATTTCTCAGGCATCTAGGCATTGTTACCATTAATGTCCCCTCCAGTCCTCAATGTAGCTTAACACATGTTAGAAGCATGCCTCATACAAGGTTTATAACTTAGAATATCAGTTAGTGCCAACCTTGTCCCTGTTGTGTATATTAGCCAAGTTCCCTTCATATGTTCCACCCTCCATGAATTGGACTCAATTTTGTCCTTCATAGTGTTCTCATTTCTACCCTCCCGGCTCACTGGTCTAAGTAAAATTGCCCTGTTTAAACGTTGATGGAATATGTATACATGCCTCACCAATCAAGATCCTGACTTGTTTTTATCTACTCATTTGTCAAATGCTGTCATTCAAGTTTAGGTTTGATAGTAATACTCCAATATTTAGATTCAGTTATGATAACTATAAATACAGGTATTTACCCACTATACTCATGAATAGTGTCAATTCTTTGTGTCAACACAGGCCTCAGACATATCCAGTAACCCAATGGCTTTGTGTTCATCTCTGGAGTTAATTGCTTAAATCTGTTTGTCAATGAAGTAAAGTAATAAAAATCTAGGGCAATAGAATTCCCTTTATAATTATATACCTGTACATTAGAAAATCTGGTTAAAAGTTTAAAAGGCCTAGCTTCTCATATCAAGCATGAATTGAAATCAAGGTTTTCATATTCATTTCAATTTCCCAAATGTATAATGAGGGAATTAAAAAATCATTCTTGGGGACATTTGGAGAACTTACTATAAAGGGCCAATTTTTTGTATAAAATTTCTTTTTCTAAACTTGTTCTCTAAAAATATTTCTATTCCACTCTCTGATTACAGATTTTGACAATAAAATTAAACCTAAATATTTTAGTATAAGGGTTTGAGCATTCATATCTGTGTTGGAATCATTCCTTCTTAAAGAATACAGCAGCCCCTTAGCAGCAATAAAAGCCACCCTTTCTGGGAGATAACAACTCCTTGGATCAAGGCAGAAGTGATTGCAGCAATTTATTTCATCCGCATAAGTCAGGGCACTCAAAAGCCCTGGATCTTTTCTTCCATTTGGACATCTACAGCCAAAGGCCATCTTCTTTGGGAAAGGCCAGAATGCTTCTAGAATGGAAACCATTGTATCCTCCCTATTAATGATGACGAATGAAACTCACAACCCATGTGAATTTGTTCTAGTGGTACCACATCAACTAAGTTTATAAATGCTAAACTACAGAATAATATCAACAGGATAATACCTGGGGTGAGATAAATGTGTCTGGAGTATTCCTTCTATCACAGCCCGTACATAGGGCCCTGGGCTGGGTTCAGATTTGTTCAGGATTGATAAGTGAGTGCTTGTTAAGTGGAAGAAGTTCCACTTATTGAAACATCTATGTACCTCCTGTAATAAAGGAAGAGAGAAAGTTGGGCATTTTTCTTAGAAAACAATATTTAGAGAGTCATGGGGACAATTTCTCCCAGACAACAACAATAATATATTCATTGATATAGGCCTTTCATGCATGTTATTTTTATCATAAAAACTCTCCATGGTATGTGTTAATTCTTCATCTGAAAATAATAAGATTCATTGTTATACAGTTTGTGTAAGGTCACACCGTTAACATTGTATCAGTACTTTGGAAATAGGTATTGTCTAGCTATCTCAGCATGTGAAAAGTGGGACATAGATGCTTTAAGCTGTTGATTATAAATTAATTATGGTATAATGAGGTATTCTGACTTGTAAACCAAACTAGGTTGGGCATCATTTTATATTATAGGGTAATTAAGAGTTGGCCCTTTAGAGGTAAACTGCCAGATTTTTGAATCAGTCTCACTACTAGGTATAGTTATTATTATTAGAATAATACTTAATGTCCAGTCAATCTAGTTTCATGCATCGCAGTTTCTTCATCTATAAAGATAATTGGAGTAACTATTTCATGATCTCTTAGCATGAATTAAATGAGTTATTGCAAAGATAATGCAAGTAGAGCAACAAGTACACTACATACAAAGAGTAATTGAGGTAAGTTATTATCTTTAATTATAAAGTAGAACTTAGAAAATACATAAAAGCAAAACAAAAAACAATCACTCTGTGCCTACCATCCAAACATAGTCTTTTGACGGCTATAGAATGCTTCCTTTCAAAACACTTTTAGGAAGTTTCTCTTAAGAGCATATTCTAGCAGTTGTAATCATAGTCATATATATAGTTTACCACCAGTTTTACAATTTCTGTTGCTACCTGAGCATGTTTAATGTTCTCATGTAGGCTTCAAACACCTTATCCACTACAAAATATTAAACAGTTTTACTCAGTTTGTGGAGCTGGGTTTTTAGACCAATTTTACCATTTCATTTCAACGTATAATGTGGCTAAAGAGCTTTGTACAGCAAGTGGTTTCCATATTTAGGATGAAGTATTTCGTATTTAGGCTGGAGTATTTCTTTGATCCCGTATTAACTTGTGGTAATTGATGTAAGACCCTTGTTTGTATATTCTTTATATTCTTTCCAGTTCTCTTTCGGTTCCACTTAGTGGCTAATAAAATCTTAGTCTAGCCTGACTTACCTATGGCAAGGAAGAATAGGGGGAGGGAGTTTTCCTTCTTGGGAAAGACGTTTTATCTCCCCTTTCAGACTTTTGGCTTCTGGGTTTTTTTCCAACATGAAGGATGCTCTGCAAAATTATTTTCAGTGCTTTTAAGCCACTGTGGGTCATTGTTATTTGCAAAGGAGGAGTACCATTCATGTCTGTATTTTGGCAGCCATGCCTTAAAGATATTAATCTCACGTTTGAGTCCTACTTTTTAAGTATAAAAGTTGACATTTATGTTTAATCTTATTTTTGGCTTTTAATTCTTTGGGATTTAAAAAATGTAATTCTGTTTTTCAGCACTGTTGTCCTAGTGTGTTATATTTGCAAATTTGATGAGCATATTTTCCTATATTCCCAGCCATATTACTAATTAGTGTATTATACTGATTACATTGAAGTATAAACTGAAGGGAACCTCCTAGGGGACCCCCCCATTGTCCTTATTCCAGACTGTTGGCCACTATTCAACAGTTATCAACCTTGTGATAAAGATTTCATGGGAAACTTTATTGGATATCTTACTAAAATAAAAATATAACAATGTCATGTCCAAGATGTACCAGTTATATCTCCAAAGCAGATATGGCATTAGATTGATTTGATTTCAATTAATGAAACTATAATGGTTTTTAGGACCTGAAATTCCCTCTCCTAAGTATTCACAAGCCCATTATTATTTTTTTTTACTTTTTTGCTTTCTTATTATGCCTTACCTCAATCCAAAATTGATTTGTGGTGAATTTTAAAAGATATCGCTTCATATATGTTCTAGGAATGTTGCCAGTAATTTGATTCACACTGTTTAATCTGGACGGACCTCATAAAAGGAAATGAGTCTTGAGCTATGCTTTGAGGAGGAAAAGACACATAGTTCTCTAAGCTCAGTCAGAAAATATATTTCAGGAAGGGTGAACAAAATGGGTTCAGTGGAGTCCAGGCATGTGAGCAAGTAAGTTATTCTCGAAGGATAAGCCTTTCCCTTGCTATAGTATTTTAAGTAACTGCTACATATCATTTATTTAGTATTGATCAAAAATTTTAATAGTAGTAAAAATGCCAGAAAAGTTTCATTATATTATATACTTTAGACAACCTCAAAAGTAAAGAGTGGGACTTCCCTGGTGGTCCAGTGGTTAAGACTTTGCCTTCCAATGCAGGGGCTACAGGTTCGATCCCTGGTCAGGGAGCTAAGATCCCCCATGCCTCATGGCTAAAAAACCAAAACATTAAAAATATATATATATAGTAACAAATTCAATAAAGAATTTAAAAATGGTCCACATCAAAAAAAATGTAAAAATAAACTTTAAAAATTGAAAGTGTTTACCTCATTTTTCAGATGAAGAAAATGAGGTCTAGGTAGGTTTAGTTATTTGATGGGAGTCACACCAGTGGTATAGACTAGAAACAGAATGGAAACCTACTTCTGGCTCTCTTCAGATTTCTACAATGCTCCATTTAGTGCTACAAAACAATATGCAAGTATTTGTCTTCTGAAATGAGATGATGAAAAAAATGTCTGTCTTATAGGCATGTATCTATGTGTTTTTATTTACTCATTTATTTATTTTGGATTTAGGTGTCATTAGGTCTTTCCGTACCCGAGGTTTTATTTAATGAAAGGTTTAGCGAAGTAGGATAAGCATTCCTAGGACATTATCAATCTGATTAGCACTTAGAGAAAGGACAACAGAAGAAAAAGACACATTTTTAATCACTTTATTTTTATCTTCGGATACCATGTAAAATTTTTAGGATTATTTTAATCTTCTGAGATTTTTGGGGGTTGTTGTTTGTTCCATTTTCAATTAAGGTCACAAATGATACTTTGGTGTTTTTTTGCTGCTGCCGCTCAGTTTTGGGTAAAGAGTAGGTGTTGATTTATAGTCCTGCTTTATGTGTGAGTGTGCATGTGTCTGTGTAGGTGTGTGTAATAAAAATTGTAGTGGTTTGCTCCAAGTTGAAAAAAAATATTAAAAGCAGACCCTCTTGCCTTTTTACATATCTAATTCTTTTTTTTACAAATACAGGTGTTTACTAATCACATGCAATTTGAATAAGATTGATATAAAGGAGGGAGAATGTCAATATTTTTCAATAGACATTTTTGCAGCTCTAGCCCTTTAGTAGTTTTATATGAAAGAGACTCTTATCAAGGAATAAATATTTAGAAGTGGAAGAAGAATTATGAAATCTTTTTGTCCTGGTTAGGAATGACGTTTTCTAATAACTTTAACCTTAGAACATGATGTAACTTATTAACTTAGTGTGTCATAAAATTCAGATGAATCTTCTTCAAAGAACTGACACAATTTTATTTTCCTTTTGTTCAGATATGTATTTCATAAGATCACTGTGACCCGCTTGTTGGTTGTGAGATTTCCATCAGAAGGTGATACATTCATTGACTGTGATGTAAACTGTGTGCCCTGGAGTTGTGCAGTGTATAACCTGTTAAACTGTACACAGCTCTGCAGTGTATGTGTGTATGTGTTAAATATATATATAAGTATTCTGATTTCACTTGATGATTAAAGCATGTCTCTGCTACTGGGAGAGTAGGAGATCCAGAAATAAAGACATGCCAATTATGAGAGAATTGGGTTTAATTTAGCATAATGTAAATATTTTTTCTTCTACCATTTTGAATACCTATTCCTAGGACTAATGTAGAAATCTGTAATGTTCCCATATGTCCATACTAACTTTATTTCCTGAAACATTATGAGTAACATTGATTTGCAGATAACATTATACACAGCATAATTTTTCCTTCTTGGAGACTGTTTGTCTCTTTGCAAGAGAGGATCAGCTGGTTTAAAAAACAAAAAAAAGAAAGCGTAGTAATTCTGCCAACTGGATTTTAAAATTAGCCTAAAGAAGTGACTGAAAATGTGATAGAAACTGAGATGTATTGAGAGGACAGCAAACTCTATCATGATGACCCAAAGCAGTGGATCTCTTACGAGAAATAAAAATAAATGGGGTTTTTAACATAGGTGCTTTTGTCTAAGATGTTTAAGTACTGGAAGACAGTTTACTTCTCAGGATGACTTAGTATGAGCCAATGTCAATAACTGGAGCAACATCAACATCAACCAGAAGAGCTCTAACATGATTTGCAAGTGATACGGTGTACTATGAATGTGAGAAAGCACAAGACAGGAAACCAATGTTGCCTGAAATTATGTAATCCCACAGACCTTGGTTTTCTTATATATAAAATAATGGAGTAAACTAGACCAAACTGGGGGTCTACCAGCCTTATTACATGAATTTTTCCCCTTAAGCCAACAATTTATTGTCTTTCTTGAAGTTGAAAAATACATTTTGTATTTTAAGACCTATTCCCACAATACCCTGAAGAGGGTTTCTGACTTTTAAGAAGCTCTGTATCCTAATAAGCAACAAGTCTTTAGTAAGCCACAGCTGGGATGTTGGCAACATCCATATTCAGAAAAACATGTCCACCTAGGAGAACGTGGTTCCCTCCCTACCTAGAAGACTGGCCTTGTGATAAGATTTAGATGAAGACCTGATTACTCTGAGAGTCCAGAGGAAATCTAAGTTCCCTTTCCAAAATGCTTCTATTATACTGCATCTCATAAGTCTATTAGAAAGAATGTTGTCTCTTCCTTGGGGTCATTCCTCCAATGGATTAGGAGACATATTCTGGTCTCACTGGAATTCTTAAAAGAAGTCCCCTTTGAAAAAGGTATGTGTCTTAACTGCTATCACCCCTCTGAGAAGAGGTAATTTCAAATGATTCCTGGGAAGCTCAGAGGCTCCTCTGCTGATCTCTACTGCTGCCACTGTAGTGAGTTGCTATTACTCCTGTGATGAGGTTGCCATCTCTAGGGGCTGCCATAACAAAACACCACAAACTGGATGGCTTTAAACCAAGAGAAATTTATCATTTCACAGTTCGAGAGGCTACAATCTAAAAGGTGTTGGCAGGGCTATTTCCTCCAAGACCTTTAGGAGAGCATCCTTTCTTCTAGCTTCTGGGAGCCCCAGACATTCCTTGGTTTATGGCGGAAACATGATCCCATCTCTGTGTCTCTGTCCAAATTTCCCTCTTCTTACAAGGGCACCAGTATATTGGATTATGGCCTACCCTAATGACCTCATCTTCACTTCAGTACATTTGAAAAGATCCTATTTCTAAAGTTACATTCACAGGTACAGGGGGGTTAAGATTCCAACATATCTTTTTGAGAGACAAAATTCAACCCATAAGAGCATCCATGAGTTTCTTCACTGCCATTGTCACTAGTACATATTTCAGCCCCATGTAGAGTCATTACGGAAGGAGGAAGGCAGTTTGTTTTTGTTTTGTTGTTGCGGTACGCGGGCCTCTCACTGCTGTGGCCTCTCCCGTTGCGGAGCACAGGCTCCGGACGCGCAGGCCCAGCGGCCATGGCTCACGGGCCCAGCCGCTCCGCGGCGTGTGGGATCTTCCCGGACCGGGGCACGAACCCGCGTCCCCTGCATCGGCAGGCGGACTCTCTACCACTGCGCCACCAGGGAAGCCCAGAAAGGCAGTTTTATACTCGGCCTGGGCAATGCACGCCAATTAAAGAGGAGAACATGAGAAACCCAGACTTAAGTCACTTAGCCTTTGTTCCAAGAACAACCTGCCCCTAGAGAGGCTGAGGGAGGAGAGCTCCCTGCGTCTCCAGCATCCCAAACCCAGATGCCCTGTTCCCTCTCAATAGCTCATCTCTTTCTACCATTACATAATTTAGTTTAGTTTAAAACAAACAGTTTCTCAATTTTGACTGAAAGTTAGCATTTTTTCTTTCAGACAGCTCTTGTTTTTAGTGCCATGCTGGCCTTCACAGCAGGTGGGTCTGGATCCAGCTGACGTGCTGCTTCTGCTGGGTTTCCGTAAACCATGGAGATGAGGGTTTCTAAATACTATCTCCATATTTGCTCAAACTCAGACTTTCTTTACAGGCTTTAAGAGATTGGGCAAGTCCTCCTCAAAGTATTCCCCCACAGGTCTCTCCATTCTGACGTCTGGTTATTTTACCCACTTTTCTCTTATGCCACCTGCATTTCATTGCTACACTCTTTACTCTAAATAGTACATTCCAACACACCTATCTTTGTGCTAGGCTTTGTCTTTCAGATGATCATTTTCATTTCTTAAAAAACTCCCAGCATAGAAAATGACAATGTTTCAGAGGTCAAGCCCTTTCTACCTACCCTGGTATACGGCTGGAGTATGGTTAGCTGTACGGTGAGACTTCAGCACTCAAATAGGTATTGGGGGAAAGTAGCTATTTCAGTTGCGGTAATTCAGCTGTTAAAAACAAAACAAAACAAGAAACCAGTCTCTCTACAGACATCAATTCTGGCTGAAAGTTAGCATCCCTTCTTTTCAAATAGCTCCAGTTTGGGAACTGGAGTGCAGGTGCTTAATAACGTATTCATAAGGACTCCCCAGTCTCTATCTTTGTTATTATAAAATGCTTCTGTTTGCTGTTTGTATGGTTCTAAGACCCATTCACCTGCAGTTTGCAGCAGTTGTTATCATCCAAATGGCTTTCAGGAGCATTTCATAATGCTGAGGAGAGAGGCAGAGGGGCCCTTAAGAAATATTAAAAAAAAAAAAAAAAAAAAAAAACCCAAAAAACTGAAACTTACCACAAACACAAATGCCCTGAAACCAAAATAAAAGTAAATGTCATTTTAAAAATAAAAAAAATCATGATCTCATTAAAAATAATTGCCAGGATGAAGCATGTTGGCAATGGAAATTACCTTTTAACTGTTTTCCTTAAGTATCTTTTTATCTTCTGTTTTCAATACAATGTTTTAAATATCTTTTGTATGGAAAGAGGTTCTGGTGTTGCGAAAATTCTAATTGCTAAATAGTCACGAATCTGTACAATTTATATAGCTTAAATTGTTTTCATTTAATTAAATTTATTGCTCTTCTTGTTAGTGTTTTAGTTTACTAGATTTCCAAGGTTGATTATATTATTAGAATTTTTATTCACTGTATTTATTGCCTTTCCTCTGTTCTCCTCCCAGATAATCTAGAGGTTAATTCATTAATTAAAATGGATTCAGTGTTGTCTTTGGCTTACAGTAAGTGCTTAATAAAGGTTTTTTTTTTTTCCTATTTCTAGATCTAATTGCCAACCTCCTTAGCTGGCACTTTGAGCCTCCTTAGTTATTTAAGTCAAGTCAACAAATACTGAGGTCCTACTACAGGCAAAATATTATGACAAGTTCTAGGACTACAAAGACGAGTAAGACATGGTCACTAGACTCAGCGAGGTTGTAATAAAATAAAGGCAGATATATAAAGTAATAAGTGCAATTAAGTACTGTAGGTTCTAGTTTGAAGTACACACAACAGAGACATGGAGAAAAGAATGATCTGGTAATTGAGTATTTAAGAAATGCTTCATAGTTGTCTTGACTATCATGCCAAGACCAGACAGAACATTTACTTGTGTTTAGGCAAGCAGAAAAGAGAGGAGGGCCATTTCGGCATTAGCAAGTGCATGAAGCATGCAGTTGTAAAACTTAACGTATCGGAGAGCCTCCAAGCCAGGTAACTGTGATGGTGTGGGAGTTTATTTCCTGAGATGTAACTGAAAAGGTAAGTGATAGCTGGCCTCAAGGCTCTTCCTTATTCATCTAAGCAATTTAAACTTTATTTTTTAGGCAGTGGGGAGACATTAAAGGGATTTCAGCAAGTGAATAAAGTGACAAGATTTGCATTTGAAGAAGGTCATTCTGAAAACCTTGTGAATGACTAGCTGGAGGGAGTAAGACCGTAGCCAAGAGCTAGAAGGCTAGCGATAGTCCCTGTGAGAGAGCTAAGGCCCCAAACTAAGAATTAAAGCTATACCATGGATCTCTGTTAATTTTGTGTTAGGTTAAGAAAGTCTATAGGGCCAGTCCATTCTCTGTGGGCAGACCTTGACAGGAAGATGATCATAAACATTAACTCACAGTAATAAATGCAGTTCAGGGAACTGGAACCTTGTATTTTCATAACCAAACCATTTACTTGCCATAGACCAGACTGTTGATCTAGAATCAGAATAGGTGGAGCTAAAATCATAGAACATATAACAGCTTTAGGCAAGCATAGCCTGATACAACCATCTTGCTAAAAGTTGTCAGAATACATAGTCCTTGGTTACAACTCCCACCATCCATCTTCACATTAGGTATGGCCTCGTCATTGAAACTGGAATATAAAATATTCTAAGGCCAGCAGCTGAAGTTCTTGCTTTTTTGAATAGTATGTCAGTTAGTGATGCCAAGATCTATCACTTTGACTTTTTCTCTGCTTCCATTGCTTCTCAATCTGCTTTATGATGGACAATTTCTTCAAGTTGCTTTAATAGTAATTCAGGTTGTAATCAAGTCTTCCAACCTGCAATCTGAACAACATGTTAAGGTGACTTTGTATATTTCTGTTGCAATGGCTATAATATTTTCTGCCCCATAATGATGGCTGCTCTGTTTAAAGTTTTCTGAGGAAAACTCTATTGTGCCTTTCTCCTTCCCCCTTTAAATTCCACCAACCTACTCACTATCATTTTTTGGTAAAATCTTTGTGTTTCTGATATTTTTGTGGCTTCACTCTGCAAGCGGAAATTAGCGATAGGAGTAAGCTACCTGAACTAAATTTAAGCCTCAGTTCATGATGCTTAAACAACATTTGTCCAAAAATACTACTGCCTACAGAAAGAAAAAAGGTTAGTAGAAAGCACAAGTGAAAGCTTTCACACCACTTTCCTCTGGGCTTCAGGGAAAACTAGGTGATTTTGTATGCTGATATGGAAAAGTGCATCAGAACAGAAAGGAGCAGTAACTGGATGTAGTTTTCACTTGACATTTTAAAATTTACATGTGTAAGTAGGAGACAAGTTGGATGGGAATCAGGGAGAGTTGAGGGTGTAGCAGACCATCTGGTAGCACCTAGGAAACGTGAGCAGCTCTACCACTATTCTTAACCAGGAATGTGCCTCTGAGCCTCCTAGAAACTTTGCAAAATGTTCAAGCAGGCCTAAATACCATCCCTGGATATTCTGAGCCAGTGTGATCCAAAGCCTGGGGAATATGAATTTGGAAGAAGTTCTCTGGATGACTTTGAAGTATTTTCTCATTTAAAAACCTTTTTGTTTAAAAACCTTGTATACATAAATAATTAAAATGTTCAGTATTAAAATGAAGGGGGGAGCCCTTAGGAAAATCGACTTTGCTTGGGGAAACCACCTTTTTTTTTTCAGTCAGTGACATAATCTCCTGTTTTTATTTTCCTCCCCATGTCCTCCCATGGCCTACACTTTATTTGGTTCTTGTGTTCAAGTTATTATTTCCTAATTCCTGACAGGCTATTAGGTCATAGCTCAATATTTGACCCACTCAAGGAGAACTGACATGTTGAGAAGGAGTCTTTACATTTAGGAAAACCTACAAGTTCCACCCACACCCTCGCAAAAAAAAAAAAAAAAAAAAAAAAAAATTATACAGTGAATGGTGTCCAGCTTGATAATGACAAGTTTTGACTTCAGGTCAGATCATAGAGTGTAAGTAGCCATGTGTGCATAATGTAATTCCTGAGTCTAAAAGCCATGTAATCATGTGTTAAGAGTTATATAAAAGCTTACCTACTTAATAATGAAAGAAGTTTCTTCTAACTCATAAATACTGTATTTAGTAATATTGTTTAATGCTGGCCTTACCTTTTCAGGCATAAATTGTACCTATAAAAATTGATTTTTTTTATTATTTTTTTTTGTGGTACGCGGGCCTCTCACTGTTGTGGCCTCTCCCGTTGCAGAGCACAGGCTCCGGACATGCAGGCTCAGCAGCCATGGCTCACGGGCCCAGCCGCTCCACGGCATGTGGGATCCTCCTGGACCGGGGCACGAACCGGTGTCCCCTGCATCGGCAGGTGGACTCTCAACCACTGTGCCACCAGGGAAGCCCTAAAGATTGATTTTTAACTAGCATAATGGGCAGTTGGGGATAAAAGGACAAAGATGTTGGAAATGTCTAATTTGGAAAAGAAATGCAGAGAGGAGTAGCCTTAAAACGTGGGCAGGGCAGCACATTGTTATTATGACTTTAAATGAGTTAAAGCAGCACTTTCAAACATTTTTGCAAGGAAAGCACTTTTTGCTTTTCCTCCCTGGCATTCAGATATGGTTCAAATCTGTGGAGGACTCAGCTTCTCCCCTTGGCAGCTCCTCGGTACTCCTCGTGCGGTTTGAATCAGTAATGATGATACCAGCAAGGATGTGTCTGACTTTCTGTGCCCAGACCCTGGTTCTCTCAGCCAATTAAAAGCATCTCCCATCTGGAGACTGGACTCCTTGTTTCACGTCTTGTCACAGAGTGGCATCTGAGATGGGGGCTGGATTTCTCGGGCTTCAGATTCTATTAGCAAAGCCCATCCTGGCCAAGCCACATGATGTTTGACAAAAATTGGCTCAGCTGGAAATTGCTCTCACGCATTTCTCAAATGCCTGCCCACGGTTCCCTGAGACAGTTTTGCCTTTGTGTCTGCTGAGTGGAGGAAGAGGGGCATAGACTTCAAACCGCAACTAAATAAAAATGCTTTCATTTAATGCCCGCTCTCGCGCAGACCTTTCTGCTTATTCTGTGAGAGATATGACTTGTACCGGCTCAGTTCTTTGCTAGTTATCAGGCTCTTGCTCAATTGGATCCCACGTAAAGAATTTCTAATGATGATTTTCTATAGAAATGGGTTCTTCCCCCCCGCATTTTACTCCACCTACAGTATCGTGCAAGCATGAACAGAATAGGAAACAAAAATGAAAAAAATAAAATGTGCTTGAAGAACAGTTTGAAACTGTAAATCCATTTGAAGAATGTCTGAACCTAGTAAAATATTCAGTCATTTTAGATCATTATTTTATTGGTTGGCACAAGCCAATCTGCACCAACCCCTTTACAAAATGTGGATTTCGCTCCTTGCGAAGGCCCGCCCATCAGACTTCTTTGGAATTATTATGGCTACCCAGTGAGCAGCACATCCTGAGGCTGCACTGCCACTAATGTACTATCTAACCCTGTGATGTGTGATTTGTGATTACAGATCTCTTTATCCTGAACTTATATTGGCTTTCCCTCGGAAGCGCTGATTTTATCTTTAAAGTCTGTCTACTAAGACTCTCCTTCAAAACTAAGAATGCTTAAGCCAGGATGTTGATAATTACTGAACATTTTAAAACTCAAGATATTAAGCTTAAAAAATAGAATGCCACGGGCTTCCCTGGTGGCACAGTGGTTGGGGGTCCGCCTGCCGGTGCGGGGGTTGCGGGTTCATGACCCGGTCTGGGAGGGTCCCGCGTGCTGCGGAGTGGCTGGGGCCGTGGCCGCTGGGCCTGCGCGGCCGGAGCCTGTGCTCCGCTGTGCGAGAGGCCACGGCAGTGAGAGGCCCGCATATCGCACACACACAAAAAAAAAAGTAGCATGCCACGAGCATTTTTGTTTGAAGTATCAAATAGCATGTCTGGTTGATGCCCCAATGATGTCATGTGGTAAAGCTATCAGGGGAAGCTGTAGGCAAGCGCTTGTAAAACATAAACAGATTCCAGCTGAGGTCTCCTTAACACATCTCCAAATGCCCAGACTCCTTTTGGCTCACCTTGTTAAGCATCTGCCTGAAGCCCACAAAGAACCCACTTGGAGGCTCAGCTGCTGTAATAAGCAGAATGAATACATAGAGACTCTAGCTAACAGATGGGACTTGCTGATTGAGAGAGACTGATCTAGTGTCTGGCTACCTGTTGGCAGACACAGTGCTCCTGGCATCTCCCACCCAGAAAATTCAGAAAGGCAGAAAGAGAACTGATGTTTAAAGGAAGAGATGTAAGGAGAACATGTATTAAGCCAAGCATTTCATGTCAGAGCAGATAGAGCCAGTCAAGGAGGTTGCTTTGCTACAGCCTATGGGATCAGGAGTCTTTCCAGACCAAAGTGAAAATAAATGGTATGTCTACACTATTTCAAAATGGTCTTTTAATCATGATGTTAGTGAGACATCAAAAGTGTTGAATTTGCTTCACTGATACTGCATTGCTACTGTCCAGTTTACTCCTGAATAGGAGGTGGAATGCAGAGTCACGTTTTAGGAATGTGTTTGTGGATCTCTCTGATTTACTGCCAGGGTGATTCAGTCTACAGTTTTCTTAACTTTGGGGTAATAGGAACAACTCGCTTAACTTGGATTTTATCTTTCTTCTTCAGAGCCCTGGGTTTCTACTTGCTTAAAACAGAAAGGAAAATAGAGGAAGAAATCATTCCCTAGGCACTCTCATCCTTTATTAGGAGCTTGTGGAGACTCCCGATTCAAGTCAGACTCACAGTTGAGGGTAAGGTCATGCCCAAGGGCCTGGCACTCCTCTCCTGGGACCAAAGGAGGAGGATCAGGCAGTTGTTGCATCTACTGTCTCATGTTCCAGCCCCTGAAGAGAGGGAGTGAGAATCTTCAGCTTGAACAGACTACTATGTAGAGACGTATTGGGTAATTGAGATGATTTTCATTTTTGCAAGTTCTCTCTGCTCTACAGTCTTTGCAAGTTCCTCTTCCTTAGATTTTTTTTCCCCCCACAGCTATAGCACCTTCAGAAGTTGTTATATCTCTTGAAAAATACTGCCATTCTCTAGACTAGGTTTTTCTTTCCCCCTACTGTAGAGCTGAAAGTACTGTTCCCCAAGGGAAAATCAGTAGAAGTTTCAAAATAGAAAAAGGCTAACGAAGAAAGTGTGATGCTTCTCTCCTTCAAGCCTCTTACTGTGACAACTGGTAGTTTTTTTTTTTTTTTTTTTTACAACGTGGTGTGTCTCTATGGACAGCACTTCTCTTGTCCAAAGCACATCATAGTGTCTTGTCGAATGCAACTCGGATCTTTTCTTTTATAATCCTTCCCTAGGACTCATTTAAAAAGTTTCTCAGACATACAAATTATTGGCTTTGAGATGAGAATTACATATTAGGCCTGGAGAGAACAGTGGAGGTCATCCCATTCTCTTTATTTTAGGGATGTGGAAACTGAGACCAGATGTTAATTAAGGGGCTTGACCAAGATCACACATCTTTTAGGTAGAATTACCAGGGCTGTAATACAATGTCAATCTCCTTAAGTCATACTGCCTCAATTAATATAGCTCCTTAGTTGTTGTACTGGAAAGGTGGCAGGCAGGTTAGCTAGTGAGTCATACTGCAAACCTGTATCTAATTACTGCAGCACAATGCAAAGGTCTATAGACACTAGAGGAAAACATTCCAGGTAAACCAGATTTGGGCTCTGCCTCTTACTGTTTGACCTTGGGCCAATTACTTAACCTCTCTGTTCTTCAGGGTCCTCATCTATAAAATGGAGCATAAGACCCACCTCATAGGGCTAAACTGAGGATTGTTGGGTACATGCATGTGTGGTCCTTATGCTACTCACCTATTGCCAGCTATTACCTTTCTCTAAAGAATAGCTAAGATATTTTTCCTCTGGATTTCCTTTCTCTTCAAAACAATATATTAGCCCACATTCAATTTAGAGAATTAAATCTCTATTAGTGGTTCTGCAGTAGTAACTTTTCCTCTGTCAGTTGTAAGGCTTTTCAAATTAGTGTTAACTGTGCTTTTTAATAAATGTACTACTGATTACCCAATTCTAGGTCACAAATACAGATCTGAAATCCTACAATTTACAATATGTGCTACTTCCACCAAATAACTCCTCATCCTTCAAAATATTTTCATGTATTATTACTTTCCATCTTCAATTTGTCAGGCAGAAAATTGCATCCACTTCAACTTTGTGTCATAAGTTATCCCATCACATGCTTTGTTTAAATGTGTTCCTGTAATCAACTAATTCTGTTACTGCACTGGAGGGAAAATCTATCGAATTTGACTGGTTGGATTTATTTTTCATAAGCCACACTACTTTATTGCTTTTGATTCCAATATCCTCTGGATAGTCGCAGGTTTTTCTTTCATGACATGTATTTATTGGTATACTAATGGTTGATGTTACTGAGGAATAATTTCCAGGCTTGTTCTGCTAATGATGTTTGAAATGGATTATGGTGTTTGGCCTCACCTATTTCCCCAGTTCACTGTAACTTCAAAAATAATGAGTAGAATTTCCAAGTTAACCAACTACTATGCTCCCTAAAATGTATAATACAGGTAACTTTATTTTAGGACCCTGATTTTTTTAAACAGAATCATGTATTATACATTCTTGTTATGAAAGTAGTATATGTTTAAATTATAATTTCTAAAATCAAGAAAAAAAATCTTTTACCTAGAGATAATACTTTTAGTTCATATCTTTTCAATTATATGTATGTTTACGTATTTCTTAAAAGTGATAATGGATCACACTCACTTCATATATTTTGTACCTTTTTTAATCAAACAATAAAACATGAATCTTTCCATACCATTTAAATATTTTTCTGAATGATTTTGAATATCTATGTAATGTTCTATTGGACAAAAGTCATACTTATTTTAGACCATTTATATATTCTAATTTTTCTTTTATAAATACCTTTTTATAATAAATGAGAAATCTTAGCCCATATGCACAAGAATAATAGCTTGCTTTTATTGAGCATCTATTATTTGCTAGGCATTATATATATATATATTCCTTTTCATACGTTCTTTAGTTTGCAAAGTAGGAATTATTACCTTCTCATTATAGGTGAGGAAAGATATTAGATTAAAAATAGATTTTCTTTTTAAAGTTAATCTATGCCAAATACCTAGAAAGTAGAGTAGTTAGAATTCAGAACCAGATAGGCTCATGCCAAGCCTAACTTATTTCTACTTTATCATATTTGCCCCTAGAATAAATCCCTAAAAGTAAAACAACTATTTCACAGGGAAAACCATCCTAAATGATTTGCTATATCATCCCAACCAAAAAGACTATTCGTATTCTTATCTGTATTCAAAAGACTTACTAAAAAAATCCTCTTTAACAAATTGCAAAATCCCCATTATGGCTAATAAAATTCAAATCTTTATTATTTGTTGCAAGTTTAATTACCACATTTAAAAGATTGTGAACATTTTCTATTAATGACACTTCTGAAATGTCTACTTTCCTGATCTCTGATTAGTCAGCATTTCACACCGAGTCGATTACTACTTGGGTAATCAGCAGTGCAGCAATATGGTAGTTCACAAGATTTCTCCCAATGTTTGAAGAAGCTAAGTTTTTAAAATTTATTTTACTTATATATATTATTTTTATTTGAAAAAATTAAAAATAGAAGCCAGAATAAAACCAACATTACTTAAATCTGTAGTCCAAAGATAAGTAAACCTGTTTGGTGTAGCTTTTATAAAAGCTACATGTATGTACTTTACATATGCATTTGTTCACAGATATGAAGCACCGTTATTTAAAAATGATTACAGTTAATCTACTGCATGATATTAAAAAAAAAAAAAACCTAGTACTGTATTGTATGAAATAAAGTTTTCTGGACAATACCATCCCTTCATCCCTCTTTCTGTATTTAGTAGTTTTTGGCCATTTGTTTTTAGTCTTCAGATAGCTACTTTCATAACTCCAAATATTCTTATAAATTTAATGGATCCCCTCACTGTGAAGGAAACTTAAATTTATTCTTGAAAGGCTGATTTGTAGTTTGTGAGAAAACATTAAATTTAATCCCATGGAAAAAATGTTGTAAGATGGAATATCATGGAATTTGAACTTCTTTTTAGCAGAGTGCCAACTCTCACTTAAAGTGTACTAATGCAAGTAAAAGAGCTCAAAGTTAACTGAGGTACATGTGTCACGTTTTCTTCATAACTATAGTGTTCTTAAACTAAATTTAATTTTCTGTAACTGACCAGGAGACATATAAAATGTTGGGGTGGGAGAAAGTATAGGGAACAGTTTCTATTGCTGTGAATTATCCACCTATATTTCCTAGGAATATAATGGGCTTAAAATTAGTAGTAGTATATTTCCATTTAACTTAATTTAATTTTTAAAAAAGGGCACTTCTGAGTGTGAAAGGTACAAATACATGATTTTCAAACACAGATTGTTTTACAAATCTGAGATATTGTTCTGATGAACACAAGACAAAATAATCAAAATTAAACCGGAGTCCTTGTGTTTCCTCTTCTCCCTACTCTGCTGCCATTTCATAAGTTAAAACAAACAAAAATCCAGGAAAGAATGTTTTATTTGGACCAAAGTGACCTTGGTTATAAACATATACATTTGAGTTTTCAATGTCATGATTGCTTGACCTAAAGGTTTGTTGTTCTTCTGCCTGAAATTGGAAAACTTTTCCGTCAGTAGTATACTCTTTAAGGAGTTCATTATGATATACTTCAGTATAATATCTCGCTCAAGTATGTAGTTAAAAATGCATTTTTTTAAATTAGAGCATCTGTTCTTGGTTTTGCCAAACGTCATTATAACAGAACCATGTTTAAAGCGCAAATACTAAGAACTTACAAAAATAGACATCCACCTCAACTCTTTCATTAGATCTTAGGCTTATTCATTCTTATCTAAACATTCTCTCACCTACAATTCTGTCACCAATCTCTTAACCTAAGTTGAGAGACACTTTGTCCTGCCTTATCCCAGACACTATAACCTTGGGACTATATCAGATGTCAAAATCCCTTCGCCTTTGCTTCTACTTCAGCTTTTAACTCCTTAAGAAAGGGAGAGTTTAATTTTAATGCTCATTTTCACTTAGCCCATGGCAATCATTAATATGTCCCCATTGACCCTGCTATTCTTTTACTGCCCCTAACTTTCTGGGTACTTATGGAGAAGTCTCTCTTAACTAAAAAATGGTTAGAAGAAAAGGTCAACTGTGCTCATGGCATTCAGTAGCCTGAACACTATGACTATTTCCTGACCCGAAATTTCCTTTTCCATCTCACTGTTCCTCATCCTTCATATACTATCTAATTTTCATTTATTTCTTCCTTTAGTTTTCTTATCTTTCCTATATGCTTAAGGATTAAATATCTCCTAGTGTTTTCATTTCCTCCAGATCAGTACATTTAATGAGGTATTGTGTGGGGAAAAAAAATTCTGCATGTTTGGTCTTTATCACAGCCACTAGAGCAGAGGGTATCAGCCTTAGATTTTCAGCCTTAGAGGTTAGGTGTGAATTAGGTTCAAATTCCCTTTGTATTAGAGTATCAATTTTAGACATTATCTGTATTATTGGTTTTGGCACAGAGCACATACTAGATGTTGAAGAATAGTGCATTATGAAAAAAATTAATTCTTCCATTTATTCTGAACTTTGATCTTTTAAGTTCCATATCTCTTTCATACTAAGAAATTCAACTCATATTTTTACTTGTCCACGTTCACCATGAACTGTGTGGTGCTAGGAAATTACACCAAATCTAAGCTTCCAAAAAAAATTTAGGATGCCTTATATTTCCAAAAAAAGATGAGTTGCTTTTATCACAAATTTTAAGGCAAGTGAATATGCTTGTAGTTTATTTTCTGTTGGTATGTGTCTAGGGGTTGATTATTTAAGAAAAAAAATTAAGATATATGCTACCAAATTTCATTAAACACATTTTCTCATGAAACATATTTAGGTCAGTTTCCAAAATATCTAGGCCTAAAGGTACATATTTATCTTTCTTGTCTAGCAAAGGTCCTGTCAATATTGAATCTTTCCAGGAATCATGTGACTTTTTCTTCTTTTTTGGGAAACATGAGGATCAGCCATAACTGGAAGCATATTATAAAGTGAGATAAACTTACTGTGTCACTCGGCCCGATTGCTGTTGACATTTTTGGTGAATTTTCAGTGGACAGTGTGAGAATATGTAATTTTTTGCTTCTACTGTTCATTTATATTTTAGGACATTTTCTGGAATGGCCTGGAGGTGATAATTTGAGGAAAGACACTAGTACATTAAATGAAATTATAGGGAAAAAGTTTCCTCTACAGAAGAATCATATAAGTTTTTATCAAGACATCTTCCTATAAGCCATTTAAATACTTTTAAATAATACTTTTAAGAAACAAGGAGCTTTAAAAGTCAAGGCCACCTTTTACATAAAAGACAGTAACATACGTAGTATTCCCAAATTCTATTCAATCTACTTTCTCTCTTTGGTCTCTGCTGCTTATGAATAAATACTTCATTTCAGTTGGGACACTTTTTATATCTGATCCTGAAGAATGTTCCTTAGTTATAGATAATACCACAATGAACCCAAAGAGTTGAGCACATTTGCATCTCTGTAACATGTTGGTAAACTATTTTTTTCTTTAATGTTTATTGAACAGAGATTGATTTTTTTTTTTTAAGATACCAGTAACCCGATAGAAAAAGGAAATGATATTAAAGAATTTCTTAAAAAAAAAACAAGTAAAACCATATGAGCAGATTCTTTAGGACCCTGATTCACTGGAGCCTCTAACTGGTCTGTTGGAACAGAGGAATGGAAAGTCTGGTTTGGTTGTTTTGATGGTCTAGATGGAAGATGTGGTTGATTTAGCATATGGCTATACCCATTTTGGGGGAGCAGGGTGTTTTGCACCATAGCAGTAATTTTTCACAATTTGTTTTGCATCAAGAAAATTTGGTAAACTCAAATAAGTTCAGTATTTTCATCATAGTTTTGCCAGGAAATTTATTTTTAACAAACGTATGGTTTTGCTTAGTTACTCTTCCTAGTGAACAAATGGTCTCTGACCTTAGAAAAATACCAACAATTCTGTCTTTTAAAGAATTATCTCTAAAGTTTGTGTTTAAAATGGAAAATGTGTTTTTAAGTGGCATACATTGATCCGAGTTAAAAAGAATTTTTATAAATTAGCAACCAATGAAAAGATAAAACATTGAAAAATGCAGAAAATCTGATATCTTAAATGACTCTGACTAATTTGGTCTTGTTTCTGAGGCTTTTTACAATCTACCTGACAGTTAAGAACTAAAGTACTAGCTCAACCATTACTAGTAAATTAATACGAAGTAACAACAGGCTATATAGATAAAATAATTTAAGAAGAAAATAAGAGCAATAATGGCATTAAATGATTACTTGAGCATACATTAAAACCAACTAAGCAAATTTTGGAATAAAAGCACAAGGAAAAAAATTTTTGTAAATAAACAATGAAGAACACATTTATAAGAAACATACCCCTTGAAGATTCATTTGTAGTCAATTTCAGCATTCTCTTTGCTTGTGGAGTATAACAAGATAAATATTGGGTGCAGCCCAATGCTATATACATGATTGAATAAGTTTGGAATGAAAGAGAGGCAGCAAAGCTTAAAAGAGACGGTTTTTTCAAACAGTACAAACAATGCATGTAAATGTGCTTCAAAGCTCTACCTCAGAGTTCAAATAGCAGTCAGAGGTTAATCTCATTCTTTGCCTTAGTGATGACAGGATAGAAGCTAATGATTGAACAAATTTATTTGTCACTATTATAATAACTTAAGACGTATATTTTATCTAACAAGTTTTTTTTTGGAAGCATGAGGTTAGCTAAAAGAAAAATAGTATAGCTTTCTATATACATAGAGCTGTACCAATCAGAAGGAAAATTCTGGGAGTGGTAGCCAGTCCACAGCCTGAATGCCTGAGCAACCAATGTATCTTCACTAGAGAGAATGTGTCAAAAGTGCGATTATCTTTCAATGATCTTAATGTGATAATTAAAATTGAAACATAACACATGCATTACCAAGCAAGAGAAATGTACTGAAAATAGTCTTCCAACTCACCATTGATTTATTACTTTCCATATGGGAGAAGGGACGAACATATGTGTTTACGACCTTGAATCAACAAATAAATTTATAGTTCATGATAAGAACTGGCTCACTTAGCAAATATTTTTTTGAGCCTGACAAAATCAATAACTTGAAGCCAAAATTGTGACAATGAAAAGATAGCAATGGAAGTAAAGCTTGAGAGCTGGGTGAAGAAGTCATGAATATTATAAGTTACTGACACTAGTCATTTACATGTAATTAGAATTAGTAATGCTAAAATAAGGAAGAATGTAATTAGCCATCTCTATACTGGAAAAACAATCTTTGGATGAAATACTCAGTAAAAGGAGTGGTAAAAGGTGCAAGATGGATGATAAGAGATATTTTGTCTTCACTTATGTGACAAAAGCAACCTTACTGCTCTAAGAAACTAAAAATTGCTAACAACAGTAGTTCTGAAAATATTATACCATACATTTTCTCCCTGTATTCAGGTCATTTCTCTTTGGTGACATAGTTTACAAAGCAGTTTTTAAAAATGTGCTATTGCCACTTATATCCATGTATTTATATAAACCAAAGTTCTAGGAAAACTGTAATACAAAGTAGATGTGAGAGAATTTGTCTAAACATTGCCCCTGATCTTGGTAATGTTACTGAGTCATGCGCTCACTGCCACATGACAGGCCAATACAACAAGAGATGAGTTGCTAAAAGGGGAGGGGGTGTGGCTGCTTCTTGCAGATTTCTTGGTGCCAGAATCCTGTGTTCTTGCAGCTGTCCACGTGGGTCTGGTCACAATGTTCCTATAAATTTTAAGCAAAACAAATGCTATTTTCTGTTCTGCAACTTTTTATCTCTATATGAATAGAAATGTGTTATACTTTAAAAGTCAGAGCCTTGAGAATGGGCTATCCTGTATATTTCAGGCTATAGACAACATGCTTTTACAAAGGTTGCAGAGTCAGCATGACTAAGCACAGCAGCAGCGCACAAGGGTTAGAGCTAAAGGAAGTGGTCCAATGCAGTCAGGTTTGTTTTTCTGTTATAGTAATAGCTTTCTTTTATCCAGAACAATTTTCTAAAATTTACCTGTTCAGTGCTGGAAAGAAATGACAGATTGCAGCTCTTTGTTTATAGAGGCAATCTGAAACCTTATTTTTGTACACCAATATATTGTGGAGGTGAAGGTAAATTTTATGTGAAAATATCAAAGAGTTTGTCCTTTATTCATTTATTTTTGGCCTAGTCCTTTCTCTTCTCCTCTCATCCTAAATCATGGAGTCTCTTATACCATTAGGCATATGTTTGTAAATGCTTGAAAACATTAGCATAGTCCTTATTTAACCTTTCATGAATGAGCAAATGGAGCCCACAGAAACGAAGTGCCTGATCTAAGACCTTATATTTAGCTGGTTGCCAAGTTGGAACCCTGTTGACATGTTTACTGATACATTGGGTTTCCTACTACATGCAACTCTGTCCTGCTCTTGAGGTAAAGAGTAACTGCTAAGGCTAGATGTCTTTTCAAGAAAATAAATAAAACTAAAACTAAAAGTTACTTAAAATGTGCCAAGAAACCGAACAAGAAAGAAGTTTGCGTTGAAGTTAGTTGTAAAAAGTGTTGCTCTTAAACCCACTTTAAAACTGCTCAACTTATTACACATGTACATTCTTGGGTCACTAGACTTAATATTAGAGAATAGTGATGTCTGTCTGAGATATTCAGCACCCCCTTGTATGACTGACATGTTTACTCATGAAAACATAAAATCTTGGAAAAAATAGTTTATATTTTTTATTATTCACTTGTGAACTTACATTAAATTTGCTTTAATATTTTTTAGAACTCCTGGCAAAATACCCAGTACTTATTTTTAGAATCTTCAGTATAAAGAAATATTTCCTCTTTAGTTGCTGACAAGATTAACCTGTTAGGGTTTTAGTTGTTGCTGTTTCTTTTTAGTGCCCCCCACTTCTGAAGAAGGTAGGCAAACTGTTGAATTTCCTTTATGTAGAACTAATTGGCAGGATGTGAAATATTTAATCAACTCTTACCATGGTCCACTCTTCTGTTCCTCTGCTCTGTTAGAAGGTATGTTGTACCCAGACTAATGTTTTGAGTATCTGAGACGCACTTTCTTATTTTTCTTTTTTTTACCTCCTTCTAGTATAGTTCATTTATTTATTCATTCATTCATTTATTTGGTTGTGCCACATCTTGTGCCACATCTTAGTTGCAGCCAGCGGGTTCCTTTAGTTGTGGCATGAGAACTCTTAATTGTGGCATGCGTGTGGTATCTAGTTCCCTGGCCAGGGATCGAACCCAGATCCCCTGCATTGGGAGTGTGGAGTCTTAACCACTGCATCACCAGGGAAGTCCCCACCTTCCCTTATTTCTGACTGTTTCACACCATTACTACAGAAGATACAACATAATTACAGCATTTTGGACATTCTTTATCCATGACTCTTTTTTTTAGACATCTTTACTGGAGTATAATTGCTTTACAGTGGTGTGTTAGTTTCTGCTTTATAACAGGGTGAATCAGCTATACGTATACATATATCCCCATATCTCCTCCCTCTTGCGTCTCCCTCCCACCCTCCTTATCCCACCCCTCTGGGTGGTCACAAAGCGCAAGCTGATCTCCCTGTACTATGCAGCTGCTTCCCACTAGCTACCTATTTTACACTTGGTAGTGTATATATGTCCATGCCACTCTCTTCGTCCCAGTTTACCCTTCCCACTCCCTGTGTCCTCAGGTCCATTCTCTACATCTGTGTCTTTATTCTCATCCTGCCCCTAGGTTCTTCAAAGCCTTATTTATTTTTTTTAGATTCCATATATATGTGTTAGCATACGGTATTTGTATTTCTCTTTCTGACTTACTTCACTCTGTATGACAGACTCTAGGCATGACTCTGCTTTTGATCCCAAGTCTCGTTCCCCACCAAGGGGTTGAAAAAATGAAATAAATGTCGTTGAGTACCTGAGGGCACAAATAAAATCTTCACAAACATTAGAAATGCTACAGGTGTGCAGGATCATTCCTAGACGGAATCTGAGACTCAAGCAAAGGGGACTTAAGAGGAGTTTGGAGTTGGGGGAAAAACATTCTTCTTTGAATGTATACTTAGTGCCATATACTAGGCTGAACACATTAGACGAGGATCTTATACCTGTGAAACATGGGTTAATGTATCACCAAAGGCAGTCAAACAAGAGAAAGAATGGCCAGATAAGGGCACACACCAAAAAAAATGCCAATCAGCTTGTGGTCTAGGGAGAAAAAGGAAGGAAAATTAGTCCTTGGAAGAATTTTAAGTTTGCTGTCAGGGGTGCATCTCCCTTCCCCCTAAAAACTCCAGAGGTGTGACAATTGTTATTCCTTTCTCTGACCATCCGCCCCTCTCGCCAAAATGCACAGCTGGACTTGGGACTTACAAGCTGTAGTAATTTCTTAGACTCCTTTCCAACACTTTAGCCTTGGCCACAGTGTGTGTTTTCTATGCAGAGCCCTGACAAGGGTACAGTATCAGCATATATTCCTCTACCTTCTTTTTTTCATCAGCTTCACTGTCAGGAAAACTTGAATAGCTGTCCAAAGAGGCTAAAAATTACTTGTCCCCTATGTCTCATAGAAGGAGCCAGATCAATTATACCTTTGTTTCAACATTAGTCATGATTATATCTTTTCATCAAAGTCTCTACTTATTTTGAAATTTAAATTGTTACTATTTTCAGTAGTAGCAATAGACCATACGCTTTGCTAATAATTAATAGTGTACGAATATACTGAAAGTGAATTTAATATATCTGTCCCATGACCTGGGACAAATGCTTTGATCTGCATTTCCTTTATAGAGAGGAGTTGTCCTTAGTTTAAAACCAAGGTGACATTTAGTACCTACTGACTTCTTTATAGACAATCTCAGAAGAAGGACCCTAGATTGAATCAGCTTTAACTGCTGTTTTCATTTAAGATACATTGAGTTATATTGGCAAGCCAAGGTGGCAGGAGCTGATGCTGCCACTAACCGTGGCACCTGACATTTAAAAGGCACAGGAGCTCTGCCACTGGATCAGCCAATTTAACACTACTGATCAACTTGAGATGCTCTAGAGGAAAAACATATTTTCAACCATAAAGAGCAGACATAAGAGCAATCTTTCAAGTACACTAATATTACCCATCCCCTAACATTTGACTTTTTCAGTAACTAAAATTTTAAAAGAACTTAGTCCAGAATAATAATAATTACAAATTAGTTGCTGAGAAAAATTGCTTTCTGGGTTAAGATAGAGTAGGTCCTTTGGGGTTGATACTGGACAGAGATTAATTTTTATTGACATTTATATCATACCTCTGAGCTTTCAGAAAATAAAAATGGAATCAAATCAGGTCAAGCAAGTACAAATGTAGAAGATACTGCTGAGAACTGCATGAGCACCTAAACCCAGATTAAACACAAGCAACTCTGAATTGCAGCCCCACCTGTGAATCATGCTGTGGGAGAAAATACAGAGGGTTTACTTAGAAAGTCTTGGCAGTAGGAAAGTAGGGGGAAGAAAGCTTCAAAATTGCTAATTTATTTTGCTAAGGAGCTCATCCAGACTAGTAGACACAGGAAGGATTTCAGACTGTCTCATAAAGTGGCTTACAATCAATTGCAGAGCTAGACATATTAGTCTAGAATCAAAACGTTATTGCTTTTAGTCGCTGAACATAACTGAGCACAGCATGCTATAGAAAGATTGCAGGCCGCCAGAACTACTTGGCTTTAGCAGATCTTTTAGCTTTTGCAAATGACAAAAACATGCAGAGCAGCAGCCATCCTTTCAAGCAAGTTCCTGTTAGCTGATCACCTTAAATTGCAACTTAGAACATTGTTGCTGAAATAGTTTATTTTCCTCCTGATGCTTCCTGAAACTCTCCCTCCCTACTTTAAGTGATGTATTTCTCACCAAGCATCATGTTCATACTGGAATTCCAGCACTAAAACAAGTCACTTCCCCGGGATGGGGGTGGTGCATATTGTCACTTTTGCAAAAGAGATTTTCATTAAAGCACTAGCATCTGTGACTCTCAAAAGTGAAATTAAATAGAAAGCTTGCTAAGGCATAAAAATACCTGTTCTCCAAATTACAGGACTTCAGCACTGCAATTTTGCTGCCGTGGCTGTTGACCATTTTAAGGAGTGCTTCTAATCCCTTTATAGCTCCGTGCTGAATGCAGAAACACTGTTCTCTGGTGAGAGTCACCTTAGAAGTGTTAAAAAGTGTTAGTTGGCTTTTGTAAGGTTATGGAGAACTTTGTGAACTTCTTTTATTATTGTGTCCTACCCCAAAGATGTGTGTCAGCATTGGTTGAGGGATCATCTATGATTCTAACCCAGATCCCCATCTTCAGAGGTGAGCTGCTGAGTTCCACCTGAATTCAAGTTCCTTGACTTTGACTATCAAACAAATAGTCCCTGAGTAGCTATATAGTGGAAGTAAACTTTGCACATGTGGGGGAAACTATTTTAGCAACCACAGTCTTTGAAGCAAGAACCAGTTTTTGCTTCAGTACTGCTCTGAGGTAGGCTGCTTTCTTATAAATGGAGACACTATGGGGACTGCTAAATTTGATGTTGATTGTGAGTCAAACAAGAATAATACCTCTGAAATAATCTACTTGTCCACTTTGGTCACTGTTACAAAAAAATGTGATTCTAGAAACTAACTTGGGTCATGCTAGTCCAGTATCACCAACCTTGAGGATTCTGTTAGTGAAAGAATGCCTGAAAAAACAATTAGTGTAAAACAAAAATTATAACCAAAATGCCTTAGGTATTTTGGAATTATTTCTTCAAGCTTGTTGAGGTTTCTAGCTGATTTCCTACATAAAACAAATTTTTTAAAATAACACAACTAGGGCTTCCCTGGTGGCACAGTGGTTGAGAGTCCGCCTGCTGATGCAGGGGACACGAATTCGTGCCCTGGTCCAGGAAGATCCCACATGCCACCGAGCGGCTGTGCCCGTGAGCCATGGCCGCTGAGCCTGCGCGTCCGGAGCCTGTTGCTCCGCAACGGGAGAGGCCACAACAGTGAGAGGCCCGCGTACCGCAAAAAACGAAACAAAATAACACAACTAATACCTTATCCTCTCCATATACATCCGAACCCATCACATTATTCTTGGATATTTCCAATTTTAATCTGATGTAGAAAATCAGGGCTGCATTTCATTTTCTGCTAACACTATGGGTCATTTGGGCCCTGTCCTAATTTGCCTGTCTGAAAGTAGTTTGCACTTTTCCTCTGTTCCCAGCTCTGATTCCTGTTCAAAATGCAGCTTCCTACCAGGTCATAGGATTCTTAAAGTCTCTGCCTATAGCAACTTGTCTGAAGCCTGAAGCTAAAACTTAGGGGTTTCTTTGAAGAACAAGAAGTATAACTAAATAGGTACATTCAGATCAAAAAAGAGGAGGAATTGGCAAATAAAAAGGCATTTAATATGAAGTTACAAAACCTAAATAAATACTCAAAAGAGAAACTGCCTAGAGAGACAAGCTACTTCAGGATTAAACAAACTGTTTACCACGGAAACAAAGGAAGCAACACTGCTTATGCAGAGCATATTGTGTTGTAAGTACTAATGGTCATCAGCAGTACCATTCATTATTCATCTATTCATCCAGCAGATGCCTGATGAGAACAATTTTTCATTTCATTTAGTGCATCTAAATATAATGAATTAAACCTAGATATCAAAAACAAAGATTACATACTTAGTGTAGTTATTCACATTGTGGGTTGAGCAGGTTTTACTCCAAATTTTACCACCTGTATTCTTTCTTCTAATCTTTGGTGATTCTATAAGTTCACAGTTGCACTTGCAGACCAAAGAAGAAAGGAATGGAAGTTAAGGGAATGACTGTGGAAATAGTCTGTAGCCCTGTACTGACAAATAGCACTGCTCAATGTTAGCCAGCAAATCAAATAGGAAATCTCCATTGCTGAATAATATCTAGGCACCAACATACGTCTGGGCACAAAATATCTATAGTTTATGATGCTAAGGTGAGAAAAGACATTGGCATACAGCTGACAAGGATCAATTAATTGGTAATTTGATTGATCTTCAAGGAATTAAAAAAAACAATTATATGACTAAAAGTATCTTTACCCAATGTTTCATGAGAATAGGAATAAGATTATTTGAAATAAATACATTCTTTTTCTATATTGTGAAATCTCATTCAATTAAATTTAAATATTTGGATGGCTTTATTACAGCCATTTGGCAATTTGCTAGGGTAATAAAAATTCATTTTAACTAATAACTGCTCACAAAAGGTCTTCTGCATGAGTTGAGTTTTATTGAATTTGAACCTGGTCTGGCATTAACATTGCTTTTTAACTGATATACCATTACTATGCTGTATTATACTCATTGCATGCACATTAGCCCTACCATTTCCTCAAATGCACTTTGGAAAAGTATTGAAAGTGTTCATTTGTATAAAGTATAGGTTTATTTCATAAATAGCTTTGTCACTGAATTAAAAGTATATTAAAATACAGGGCTTCCCTGGTGGTGCAGTGGATAAGAATCCACCTGCCAATGCAGCAGATGGGTTTGAACCCTGGTCGGGGAAGACCCCACATGCTGCGGAGCAAGTAAGCCCGTGTGCTGCAACTACTGAGCCTGTGCTCTAGAGCCCATGTGCCACAACTACAGAGCCCGTGCCACAACTCCTGAAGCCCACGCACCTAGAGTTCTCTTGCTCCACAAGAGAAGCCAATGCAATGAGAAGCCTGTGCACCGCAACGAAGAGTAGCCCCCACTCGCCCAAGCTGAGAAAGCCTGCGCACAGCAACAAAGACCCAACACAGCCAAATATAAATAAATTTATTAAAGATAAAATACAAATTTAAGAATGACTTGGCCATTTGGCAAAGTAGTCTTTGGACTTCAAGAAGATTGAGTCAATTCAAAGCTGGATTAGATTCAGCGTCTTTTAAGGACTCATTATTTCCTGTCTTATTACATGCTTAAGAAGACCTTTTAAAAATTTAAGAGGAGGGCTTCCCTGCTGGTGCAGTGGTTGAGAGTCCGCCTGCTGATGTAGGGGACACGGGTTCGTGCCTCGGTCCAGGAAGATCCCACATGCTGCGGAGCGGCTGGGCCCGTGAGCCATGGCCGCTGAGCCTGTGCGTCCGGAGCCTGTGCTCCGCAACGGGAGAGGCCACAACAGTGAGAGGCCTGCGTACCACAAAACGAACGACAAAAATTTAATAGGAAATATCTTAAAAAAAAATGTTAATAGGATTTATTTTTATATGTCCAAATGGAATTAGGATAATATGTCCAATGCACAGCATTTGTATATTACAATACCTTGAACATGTGTAATAATAAAAATAGTTAACACCACTTACTATGGGCAAGCAACTCTTATGTTTACATACATTATCTCATTTAATCTTTATAAAATGAGGTAGGTACCAATTATGCCCATGTTGCAAGTGAGAGCAATGAGATGTGAAGTGAGGCCAATATGGTGGTTTGCTCAGGATAACATAGCTAGTTCTTTGTGCTAAAGATAACACGATCTGGGCTTCCCTGGTGGCGCAGTGGTTGAGAGTCCACCTGCCAATGCAGGGGATACGGGTTCGTGCCCCGGTCCAGGAGGATCCCGCATGCCACGGAGTGGCTGGGCCCGTGGGCCTTGGCAGCTGAGCCTGGGCATCTGGAGCCTGTGCTCCGCAACGGGAGAGGCTACAACAGTGAGAGGCCTGCATACTGCAGTAAAAAATATATATATATATTAACAACATCTTTATTTGGTACAACTGTACATCACAAATAGTAGCTGGTCTGTGGAATTTTTAAATAACATATTAAATGAAAAAGATGCTATTTTAGGGTAGTAGCTGACCTATGTGAGTCCCAGGAATCTTCAATTTTCTGTTTACAAATTTTCTGAGTTCTAATTGGCATCCTATTTTAAAATTAATGTTCCCAAGTAGGAAAAGTTAATGTTCACATTATTATATTAAATGGAAAATAAACACTATCCATATGCTTTTGGTTTTCAAGTGAATGTGGCAGCCCTAACTTCTCATGTGGATGGGGTAGGCAAGCATATATAGGAATGCAAAGGGACTAATTACAGTCCATTGTTCCCACAGCCCCTCGCATGTGCATGTGCTTATGCGTGTGTGTGTGTCTGTGTAAGAGATAAATTATACAGTTAGAATGTAAATGCCTTTGAGACAGGTGAAGTTGGTTTGAAGTCACATTAAGCTGTATGTGATTGTGAATGGGAGTATGCTTTAACAGAGGAAATGGGAACTGAGCAATATATCCCAGGGTGTCTGGATGGAAAGATCTAAGGGGGAAATCAGAACACTTTAGTGTCTGAGAGAAGGGGAGCCTGTGAATGTCACTAAGAACTTTTATGGATTTTGTATTATCTAAGTTTAATATCTATATTAAAGGAAAATTTATTTTAAAGCTGCAGGGGGATTGCAGGAAACTCAAAGAACAGATGTGTTTCTAGATAGCTCTAAACCAGGAACAAGGGAACTATGAATAACTAAGGCAGGGCTTCCCTGGTGGCGTAGTGGTTGAGAGTCCGCCTGCCGATGCAGGGGACACGGGTTCATGCCCCGGTCTGGGAAGATCCCACATGCCGAGGAGGGGCTGGGCCCGTGAGCCATGGCCGCTGAGCCTGCGCGTCCGGAGCCTGTGCTCCGCAACGGGAGAGGCCACGACAGCGAGAGGCCCGCGTACCACAAAAATAAAATAAAATAATAATAATAATAATAATAATAATAATAACTAAGGCAGCTACTTTCTCTTGCTGGGTGTTGCTCTCACTCTTCCTTGCTCTCTCCCTCCCTCTCTCTCTACCTGCTTCATCTACCTTATGCTGAAGACTGGTTTTCTCTGCTTCTGCATTTGTTAACCAAATTAATCTAACTAGCAGAATTCGTTGTTGGTCTAGTTAAGCTACTTATTATCTCCTTGTTCCTCTTCTAGCATTCCTTGGTGAAAATGTGGTTGGTAGCTAGACTCAGATGTATGCTACTTGTCAAATCAGCTGTGGTTGGGTTGGCACATTATATTTGGGTGGTTCCAGGGACCACCCATGGGGTTTGAGGTACCAAAATGTTTCAAGTATAGTTTGTCATTGAGTTTAATGTCCTGATGAAATTATAGAAATAAATAAGAGACAGTAAAATTTGGGTAATTGACAAGGTAATTTTCTTAAAGACCAGGGATGAAAGGTTAAGGATAATTCCCAGAAAGACAGTCAGTTAGATTAGCTAGGTGTAAATATGGGATAAATATATATTTTTCTAGGTTTCTCCTGGAACTTATAAGAAATTTAATGACAAAATCAATATAATGGAGAAAATGATCTTTTCTAACTTGACTGATAGTTTATTGATATACAATGGATGAAAGTTTACTGATATAGAATAGATGAAAGTAATCATTAGATTGAGTCAATCTGAGCTTTGCTAAGCTGAAATTAATGAATTTTCTGATGATCTGTTCATAGCTATATTCAAAGGTGACTTTCAGATTAATTCTGTTTACTCTGTAGTCTGTATTTGTAGGTCTAAGCCTGAGCTGGAAATATTTTCACTGTATTTTGTTTTTCCTTTTATATCTGAATCTATGACTTGAATAAAGTTTTACTGGGAATTCTAGAGAGCATAAGCACTTACTCTATGATACAGATCTTTTTGCAATGTTCATAATGATTCTTTCTCTGGCTGTTGAGCTAAATTATTTTAACCCGTTTTGCCTAAAACAACAGATGCTGCAATTAAGAGGAGAAAACTGATCCTGAAATGTTTCATATGTCTATGCTCAGAAGCCCACTGGAATTCTATAGTTTACTGTGATGATCATAGGGTAGCTGCTCTTTGCTCTGTAACCACTGAAGACATTTGGTAAGAGTAATAACAATGTTTAGAGTTTTTTGACAGGGTCCATTTGAGGTTTTCCCAATCAAAAATCAGCATCCGTATCCTTAATTACATTTAATAGATAATGTAGAAGAGGAACGTTTAAAAAAAAAAAGATATTGAGAGGAGTTTAAAAAAAAAAAAAAAACTAGGAAAACAGGGCTTCCCTGGTGGCGCAGTGGTTGAGCGTCCGCCTGCCGATGCAGGGGACATGGGTTCATGCCCAGGTCCGGGAAGATCCCACATGCCGCGGAGCGGCTGGGCCGGTGAGCCATGGCCGCTGGGCCTGCGCGTCCGGAGCCTGTGCTCCACAACGGGAGAGGCCACAACAGTGAGGGGCCCGCGTACCGCAAAAAACAAACAAAAAAAACTAGGAAAACATTCAGTAGGTTGAAGAGGATTGTGATGATAGTGTGAGAAAAATAGTGTTCAGTTTGAATTTTAGAAATTTTATTTATGCAAAAACAATGCTGGTCTTATTGAAAATGGTCAGGTTGCCACAGTCTACCTTCTAGCCTTTACCTCCCTCTTTCTTTTGTCCTTTTGGGCCTCTTACCCCATCTACCACATACCGTGATTGCTGTGTGGCTTTCCCGTCTTCCCTTCAGGACTTGTTTCATCAAACCACTGTCAGGAAAGGGTATGATGACCTGATGTACAACTAATAACTTACTAATAAGTCTTAATACTTTTTTCCATCCCAGTACATTTCAACAGTGAAACCTTAAATCAAACAAGGGATCTCTAGTCTTGGGCTTTAACAGATACTTTAAGAAATCATTAGTACTTTCTGGAGATCTCTAAAAAAAAATGTATCTCTGCCAGCTTATAACCAGACCATAGTTGAGATGAGTTGGGATGAGAACAATTTGTTTTGGAGAACATTATCCAAAAGGGATCACTTTTTAACAATTCTTAAAGGTTATGTGTTGATAGGATGATGTATGTATTAGCTTGCTAATGCTACCTTAACAAAATATCACAGGCTGGGTGGCTTAAACAACAGAAATTTATTTTCTCACAATTTTGGAGGCTTGAACTCTTAAGATCAAGGTGTCAGTACGTTTGTTTTCTTCTAAGACCTCTTCCCTCGGCTTATAGACAACTGTCTCATACTGTGTCCTCACGTGGTCTTTGTGCACATGCACCCCTGGTGTCTATGTGTCCAAATTTTCTTCTTCTATAAGGACACCAGTCAAAATAGGTTATGATCCACCTTGGAGACTTTGTTTTACCTTAATCACTTATTTAAAGGCTTTATCTCCAAGTAGTCAGATTCAGAGATGTAGGGAGATAGGACTTCAGCATATGAATTTTCAGGGGACAAAATTATCGACTATGATAAGACATTAAAAGAAGCACTTTAGAAAATTTAAAACATCAGTGGACTTTGAAATCTCAGAAAAGTAGTCCAGAAATTGCATCTTCAATTATTTTCAAACATTTAAAAAAAGTATACATTTGTGTGCTTATATCAGCCATGGGTGAATCTATCAGCTCCCACCCTGCCCTCACGTTCTGCTACTTGTGAAGGCAGAAGCTAACACCTACTGCTAGTTATTTGATTCCTGTTAAAAGTAGCCTGTGAGAAGGAATTCTTTGTGGCATTCTGAAGATTTGTGTGTCGTATTGCTGATACTATGATATCATCGATAAAACAAGGCATTCCAGAAACTAAAGCCTTTATATATATATATATATATATTTTACATAAACATTTTGAGTGGGTGTTGGTTGTTTATTCTGGGGAACATCAGCAAAAACGTCAAAAAGTAAGGTATGCCTGCCTTTTTCTTTGACCTTCCCATTTTCTTAACATTGGAGTTCTGAGAGGTGCCTAAACGAACATGGCAATTAGGTGGCATTTTTCTTCAGTATTTCAAAACTGATGATTGAAGCAACACAAAGATTACTGCAAATGTAGAAAAAAGTTGTCTGCCAAGTGTTGGAAGATTTTCATTTTTTTTTTTTTTTTTTCTTGCGTTATGCGGGTCTCTCACTGTTGTGGCCTCTCCCATTTGCGGAGCACAGGCTCCGGATGCGCAGGCTCAGTGGCCATGGCTCATGGGCCCGGCCGCTCCGCGGCATGGGGGATCCTCCCGAAACGGGGCACGAACCCGCGTCTCCTGCATCGGCAGGCGGACTCTCAAGCACTGCGCCACCAGGGAAGCCCAAGATTTTCATTTTTTAATTTAAAATTTTTTGTGTACAAATTTAGCACCTAGAATAATGCTTATCACTTTGTTGGATCTTCATAAATACCTGTGATTGAGTGAATCAGGTTGTCTCCTGTACTTGCGGGGTATTTTGCACCTGCCTCTCTTACAGCATTTAGTACATTGCATAAAGATCATGCGTTGCCATGTTTGTCACCCTAACTAGATTGCACACTTGATTCATTTCTGTCTCCGCAGGCTATAATGAAGTGCTTGACACATGGCAGACACTGAATAAATATTTCTTGACCAAAGGACATGAAGAACCTATATTTTCAACAGCAGTGTTGACACAACTAGCTTTCCATAGCCCCATGTGTGAAGTAATTGCAGGAGTGCCTGTAGAAACTTGACACAAATTTTCTCTGATGCTCCAAATGCCTTAAACAGCATACCTCTAATATTAGAGGTGGAACTCAAGGACCAAATATTCTCGGGGATGATAATACTATAATATAAATTCATAACACAGTATGGTTAATTGGTATCAGATCCTTTCTACGAATGGATTTTGATGGCTCAGTTGAGAAGGAACAGTAAGACCTCTTGTGCTTAGTCATTGAGTGCTCATGACGAGTAGAAAGGTGAGATCCTTGGCAGGTCTTGAGCTTTGTCTTTCTCACTGTCACTGTAGGATTTAGCCTGGAGGAAGTCCAGTGATAGTGATATATAAGAGGTAGTGAGCAGTAATCCAAACTGTCACCAATTCCAGAAGTCTGTATAAATATCTTCATTAACCTAAATGCATTTAGAATGCACTTATTTTCTTAATGCTGGTATGTATTCAGAGACCTTTAATTTATGGCTTATCCATATTTGCTTGGCCCCTGAATTTCTTTTGTTGCCTCTGTGTTTTGGTAATTTGATTGTTAATAAAAAGATAGGAAAAGAGAAAAAACTGAAATTAAATCTGTACAGCATATAAGTTTGCTACTAAAAAGTTTGGTAGTAAAGGATTTTATTGCCTCATGGGGTTTAGGAATTATCAATAGGACAGTAGAATAGAATCCAATATTATAAGTATTTAAGCAGTGATTGAAATTACATATTAGTATAATTTATAGATATAATGGATTTAAAGGTGATTAAAAGTATATATTCCTTAACTTTTTGCAGTCATGGGAATTTTACATAATTCATACTTTTCTTGGCTCAAGAAATAAGGAAGCAATATCAAAGAATTGAAAAATTATAATTATGGGTTAAGATATCATTGCTTTCTGTGTTTAAATGCATTTTTTCCACATGGAAACTCCAGGGATGATGATTTTCAGTAAGAAATTGAGACATGGAGAACTTAACTGATTTTTTCCATTCTGCCAGAGGACTTAGAAGCAAGCTAGTATAATGGGAAACTCGCCACTCTAGGAATTAAGAGTCGTAAGATTTAGTCCAGTGCTGTCACTGATGATTAACTATAGAGAATTCATTTAATTGAACTCAAGAAATGTTTACTGAGTGTTTACTATACACCTTGCATACTGCAAGGCACTGAAATATAAAGATGAATGAGAAGCAGTCTCTCTCCTGAGTCCTGTCATCTGCCTTCTTGAAGGATGTGAACATTTTAAAGTGGTAGAGCAGGCAATCCAATCCAGAATCATAGCCTGGGCAAAGACTTGAAATTGTCCTAATTTATTCATCAGTATTGGGGTAAAATAAGTATTCTATTAAGAATGAAAGATACAATACACTAAAAATGATTGCATTGTAGTTAAGTGTGATAGTATGAATGGTCTTGAGAGTCATTCTAAAGATTCTGGACTTTATTCATGCAAGCTTTCCTAAAGTTCAGCATGCGTGTTTCTGGATATATACTTGGTCATGTTCTGTTTACCTTAAAGAAAAAACAGGTTTTTATCGAAAGGTGAAGTTGAATCCATTACTACTAAAAGAAAAATGAAGCTGGAAATGTAGATTGGGACCTCAAATTCCATGCTATATTGTTTAGGTAGCCAATAAATGTCTTAAGAATGGACATGACAAGATTAGCTCAACAGAATTGTAAATATGGAGGAATGTTTAAAAGCATGGAGTCTGTTTGGAGTCAAATAGAAATGCATTTCAGTCCCTGCTTTTCCACCTAGTAGATGTGTAGCCTTGGAAGAGACACTTCAGTTCTTTAAACCTTCCTGTCTCATATGTGAAACAAAGACAACATCTGAGTTAGTGAATAGTGCCTGGCACACAGCTAGCACTGACTAAACGGTAGTTAAGGTTTTTGAGTTATTCTTCCTAAAGGAGTAACTGGGAATGAAGTGAATTGGTGGAAGAACTTTTACAGAAGTAAAACTAATGCACTGTGTTAGTAAAATGGATTTGAGTAGGAAAACCAATTAATTAAGCACTACCTGTATGTAAAGGTAGGGTGGCCTAATTTCAGATTTGTCCAGGAAGTTCTTGAGATGGGGGACTTTCAGTGCTAAAACTGGGAAAGTCTTGGGTAAACTGGGAAGGGTTGGTTACCCTATATAAAAGGGTTTCTTCACAAAAAACCTGTGAGGAAATATGCTTATCCAATCCACAGATGAAGAAACTGAAATTCAAGGAGATAAGGTCAAAGTCACCCATTAATAAATAGCAAAAATTAGGGTCCAAACCTAGATTTTCCTGATTACAGATAGGATGTCAATGTGTTTAAATACAGTGGGTTTAAATACTGGCACACCATCTTATATGCTGTACATGGCTTTAAGGACGTTAATTAACATTTATGCTTAAAATGTCCCTATAAAATGAGATTTTTAGTGTATTTTCTCATATGTAATTATAAGGATTAAATGAGGTAGTATATGTTTGAAGTTTAGATCAGTACTTGGCACATAGTAAACTCCCAAAGAGCAGGCGTTATGGTAAATAAATGTATTCTATTGTGTGTAATCAGTACTCTGCACAATACAGCTTTAGGGTGAGAAGACATAAGGGGCTCAATTTTATGTCCTTTGAGTTCCAGTCATCAGGTAGGTACTAAATGATCATGTTCACTAGGAAACTGAAAATAGGAATTTGGAGCTTGTATGAGCAGCCTGAACTGGAGATACAGGCCATTAGACCAGCTAATGGTTGGTGACATGGCAAGATATGAGTAGATCCCTGAGTGGCTATGAGAGAAGAGCATGTAGTGAGAAGAGGCTACTGCCAGGGCACCAGTGATATCAGGAAGAAAGTAAGTATCAATTAAACGCTTTCAGGCATCTAGTGTGGGATGACGGCTAAGCTGATTTTTAACAAGGGAGATAAAGTGTGGGCTCAGTATGCATCATGCATGTTACATAATGCTTGGAGATGAAGAGGTGGGCTGCAACTGATAGCAGTGGGGACCAAGAAGCAATTGAACTTAGATGATTCTCCAAGGGCCTTAAAAGTTTAAGGCTAAATTTCAAATTCAGGAACCTGGAGGGTTTTATGTGTTGATAAAATACGTACTTCTTTGATTCATAGGGCACTTCAAATGTGCTGTATTTCAAGTTGGTTTTTTTTTTAACCACCCTTACATAAGTTTAGAACTTCTGGTTAATAAAGCATTTTAACCGATCATTTCTTTAATATCTTTATTGGAGTATAATTACTTTACAATGGTGTGTTAGTTTCTGCTGTATAACAAAGTGAATCAGCTATACATATACATATATCCCCATATCTCCTCCCTCTTGCATCTCCCACCCACCCTATCCCACCCCTCTAGGTGGTCACAAAGCACTGAGCTGATCTCCCTGTGCTACTGATACCATTTTGAATAAGAGAAAGGTCAGTAAATGAAACAGAACAAAAATGCAATGGAATAAAATCCCAACACATCATGACATTACACGTACTTTGAAAAATATTCCTGATCTAAGCATTAAAGCATTAATGCAAATAACTCATTCACCAAGAACATTATACGACTTAACAAACCTTTGAGTTCACCATTTTTCATTTTTCTCATTAAAATGGACTACTTACTTGGCTTTAAAAAAAAAATGAGCCTGAGTTTCTGCCATTAAGCTAGATGTAAAGACTCATCAGAATTACCAGGGACCTGAAAGCAACATATGGAGGAGGAAATGTTAACAATGGTAGGGCTGGGGGTGGCAACTTCAGACATCCTTTGTAATGAGAGATTTTCTTGCATGAGAGTATATGAGGATAGTTGAAGAATACTCTGGCGAGAATTGAAACCAGCTACCTGAAACCAGCATAAGCAGCTCATTTGCAAATGAGCAAAGGCCAGTTAGGCCCACATAACCCCCTTCCCTCACACCTGGGTTTCCTTCATATTCGTCCTCAACAATACCATTGTGGGAAAGTGCTAAAATCAGTGCGTGATTAGGGATGAAACGACTAGTTGATTTTGCTGCCTGCAGGATTCATTTCAGAAGGCTCAAGACAGGTATTGGTGTGTGAGAGTTGAATGAAAGGACTCGAAAATTAGAAATAATATTCCTCTAAAACTCAGAATGAGCCAACAATCAGAAGTGGCTTGGCACAGGTCTGTAATGGTTTTCTCTCTGTATTGGGAGTAATGCACATCGTTGCTGAGTCGACTGATGTTCTGTGAAAGCTTTTAATTTCATAAGAAAGAAATACCCATAATCATTGTGTTATTAATACATAAAAACAGACTACCATGAGCCATAGATTAGCCATTGCTTTTTAATGTAACACCCTGGAGAGGAAAAGGCAGGTAATTATGCTTTATCACTGAACAGGAAGCACGGATTTGTCTTTCCTGGATGTCTTGGTAACAGCATGCAAAATCTTCAGCCAGAAGGTTCCTTATAACATCTCACACATTTTACAATGTGATATTCTGTCCTTAGGTTGGAAATGATAGCTGCTTATTTATGCTGTTTATAATTTTCAAAAGCCTAAGTGCAAGGATGACTTTTCCTGAAAATCATATATGATTGTACTTACTCGTTTGCGGACATATAAGAAATAGTCAGGACTACTTAGCACAGATGTCGAAAATGTTCTGTTTATCCTATTATGTATAATCAGATTAACCTTTCCTTTTGTGCTATAATTATTACACAAAATGGCAGGGTTCATTTGGTGAGACGTGGCTTTCTTTTAATGAGCCCAGTTATGTAAATCTCTTGATTAAAGGAGAAATAAGAGAAATGGGAGCAATGAGCACAACTTGGGCAGACAAAAAACTAATTTGAATCAACTAAAATTAGAGAGGGGCTCAAGTGGCTTGCTTTGAACCTTCCATCACTCCCTTTACAGTCTCACAACTAACACCTTAGTTGGGGCCTTAATAGTTCAACCTGGATTAAGATAATTTCTAAATTGTACATTTTGCTTCTCAATTCTTTTGTTTTCAATAATCCATCTTACAAACAATATTCTGGAACAATCTGCTTAAAATATTCCTGAGCATGTAACACTTCTGTTCAAAAGTCTTCGATGGCTCCTTACTAATGTATGAATTATAAATGTCTCACCTGGTAATTAGACCTATGCATGGCCACTTCAAACTTTTCCAGAAGTTAGAAATTGGCAGCCAGAGACAACAATCTTTGGCAAGCATAATTTGTTTGATCTACAGTGTTTTAAAAAGTTGAAAATAGTCCTATTTAAAAATCAGAAGAGATCTCATTTTTAAGCACATGTTCTAGCAACATTGCTACCCATCCCTGTAGGACAGTAGTTTTATTACAGCTGGGGGATGGCCGCCTCCTTTGCGCAGAAAGTTTGCCCAGACCCCCACGTTCTTACTGCTTAGATCTGATCTGCTTGCTTTATCTACTTTACCTGCCTGTAAATGGTGTAGTTTGCAACCACTGATTTTTAGTAAGATCCTACAAAATCCTTCTGCATAAACCCCGCCAATCTTACCATGATCATCCCTATATACCATCATTTTACTACTGCTTCCAACTTCTCCTTTTTCAGGAATATTTCCCAGTTCCTTCTCTCTTCAGGAATTGTGCCTCCCTTGACACCTCATGTTGTCTTTGGTCTATAGAACTCATTTGCCATTTGGTTTTGAAAACAATTAGCATAGTTCCCAATGTTCTCTGTATAATTTCCCAAAATACATTATAAACTGCTTGAGGATTGAGACAATTACATTTATCTCTTTATAAATCCAGGGGTAGCACCAAATTATATGAATAATAGGCATTAAATGAATGTCGAAAATTGAATTATGTTGGATACTGTTTGGGGTATTAGACGTAAGAATAAAACACTGCCTTTTCCTATGTTAGTTTATAACCTAGCATGGATGAAAAGGGCAGTATAATATGAAAAAGCCTATAGAATGTTTTTGAAAATAATATATCATTTATTAAATACCTACCTTCCAGGCACTGCTCTAAGTAATTTCCTTATATTAGCTCCTATAATTCTCACAATTCTATGAGGCAGGTTCTGGAGAAACTGAGAGTTTAAGTACTTTCATCAGGATGTCTAGGTTGTAGGTGATAAAGTCAAGATGTGAACCCAGACACTGAGTCAAGGGGCCTAGCAATGGAATGAATTGTTTCGTATTGTGAATCTAGAATGGCTTCCTAGAAGGGGTCGTGTGTGGAGTGGCCTATGAGTCCATCATACTGAGAGAGGTGAAGCACTCCAGGAGCAGTGTGTGCAACATGCTTAAAGGTAGAGTGGGTGGAAAGTGTCTGTTGTGTTTAGGACATGGTGAGCAGCTAAGTATAATTAGAACACTGGATGTTGCAGAGTGAAGTGAGACGTGCTAAGGAATTTGGGTATTTTCCTGTGGAGGATGGAAAACATTGCAAGTTTATAAAGGTAGAATGCGATCAGATTAACTTCTGCCAAGGCCAGCATGATGTACTGCATCTGGCTGGGTGACCAACAAGGATGCAGAAGTACAGGTCAGACAGGTGTGAATTGGGCAGTAAATTCAGATGTCAATCGGGAAACAGAGTGTTTGATTTTAGGAAACTTGGGGAGAAAAAGGTCTGATAGGACATCAAAATTTCACACTTAGTTACTTATGCTATTAATAGAAGTGGGGAAGTCAGGAGATTTGAAGCAGTAAGAGGTGGGGAGCAGACTTTGCAAATGCATCTCAGGTATCTTGTCAGCAGCTTTTATTTTTTTCTTTTCTACTCAGCTTAAATTGAACCCATAATTCCCTGAGAAAATTCCAGTTCTTCTTGGCATCAAGCACAGGTTCTCCTTAAAGGATGCAGGCTCCCTCTATCAATTAATCTTACTTTCTGGTTAGAACCCTTTTGAGTGTTCTGTAAGTACACATATGCACATGTTAGTAGTAACTCAAGAATCTGTCTTAATAGTCTTCTAGATCACAGAACTCATGACACATTGATTATGAAGTGTATTGCTGGTATTTCCAGAGAGATTTTTACCAGCTTTCTTGTAGAATCCCAGGAATAGGGGCTGCCCTTTCTTATTATCTAATATGTCCCTTAAAATGTTTATGAAAGTCAAATGTCCAAAAGTTTATTACTACACTTAAATTATGTAAGGGGATTTGACCATATAGAAAACTAGTTCCAGTTATGGTGTAATTTTATTATATATATGCACATAATATTATAGATTAAATGTAAAAATTAGAATGTTTTCAAAGAATATTTAGCTCAATATATTATTCTTTTAGGCCATTTGAGGTTGTAATTTTAGAAAAACTAATTTGAACATCAAGGATAAGGCATTCTTGTGTGTTTTCCTTTATTCTTTTGATAAATGTTTGTGGAGCATACATTCTGTGATAAGTGCTGCTTTAGGCACTGGGGATATGGAAGTGAATAAAATAGGTATCTGCGCTTGTGAGGTTAGAGTCTACTAGCCAAGACAGCCCACAGACAAAAGCCAGCCTTTGCAAAGAGTTTGAGTAGAAAGTTGCAATAATGTTGAAGATAATGGTATCTTACGAGGTTCTTTTTGTCAACAGAAAATTAATAACTACACTATTTTCCTTAAGTTTTCTTTAGCAAGCTGTATTCTTATCAAAAGCTAAATGGACAGGAGGAGTTTAGCTTCAGATTGCAAGAAAAATGTGTTTATATTTAAAGCAACAATTTTAATTCTTTAATTCTTCACAGACTAAACCTCACATTTAGCTTCAATGGTACAGTTCCACATTAGTATGTTCTTTTGTTTACTCTTTTTCTTAACTTTCTTAACATACAATAAACTAGCCGACTTCAAAGGAATGTGTTCTGGAGACTAAGAATATACCTCATTTGCCCCACCTAATAATGCCATCTTTGCTTCAATTTTACCATGTCTAGTGTCAACACTCTAATTTTTCTACTTGTCATATTTTTAGAATGTAACAGAGTTCAAGATACAACATACCCATATGCTTGTGAAAACACTACTAGAAAAGCTATTTTAAAACCTGATATCATTGAATACATGCCAAGCACTGTGCAACAGAAAATTATATAACACCTCCAAAATAGAACTTTTGACTGGAAGGCCATGCCACCATGCAAAGCATATCTTAGTATTGGACAGGTGATCTAGGGGTGGTAGCAGATTACAGGTTAAATATATTTTTAAAAACCCACACAATTTGTATTGGGGATAAAAACAAAACAAACCAAAAATAATCATAGGCATTGAATTAAGCAGCTCAAAATTGTAATCCTGACTCTCCCTTTAGGTCATTGATCAGTCTTTAGGCTTACTATCAATATTTATAAACTACATGAATATTAAAATATATATGTCTATTTAGATATATACATGGATATGTGTTTATAGATATATTCTATATATGGATATATAGATATGAAAGCTTTTAGCAAAGGACCTGTAACAGTGAATACTAAATAACTTCTTTCCTTTTGCTTGTAACTCCACCTCCCCCATTCCCCCCACCCCCGACCTCCATGCATATTAGAATCTCCAGGGAAACTTAAAATACTGCTAGGGATCGCCTAGTCGGTCAAAGTCTAGAGGGACTGAGCCTGAGTGTCAGTATACTTTTAAACGTCCCCAGGTGGTTGCACTGTGTATCCAGGCTTGGGAAGTACTCTTCTTTCTCTTGCTTCTCTCTTCTTACCTATGGATAGGGTTTAAGATATGTACAGAGAAACCTCTTCACAATCCCTTGTGGCTTGAATAGGACGTTGATGGAGAGGGGAAAACCAGAGAGTAAATTATCTCTGCTGTCCCCAACAAGAGCTGCTACCTCTGTATTTAGCACATCCTTTAATTTAGTGTTTCTCAAGGTGTGAATTTGGAACACCTGCATCAAAATAAACCGGGGCCCTGGTTAAAAGGGCAAAGTTTTGAGCCCTGCCCCAGATCTCCTGAGTCAGAGTTGCAGTAGAAGTGGTGCAAGGGCAGAAATCTCAAAGCTTATTAAGCACTTTAGAGAATATCATGCACCCAAATATTGAGACTTACCGATCTAAGTTAGTACCCTAAGCTCCCATGAGTAATGTTTTTTTTCTTCCTTAAATTTTTCCTAACCTGGGCACAGACATTTTGCGGTTGCTATTAAATGTCTGATTACAATATGTATCAGCTCAAATAATCAGAGAAAAAGAAGGGGTTCTGTTGAGTATGGAAATCTTTTAGCTATTACTGAAAGCTCAGAGAGAGGTGTATTTCATACCCCATTTACCATTTGGTTGACCTAACGGGTTAAATCTGTCAAAAGCAAAAATAAATTCAACACTTTTTTTAAGTGCTCTAACTGATTTTATACCTGGGTCTTACTTGGAGATCCACTGAGCCCTTTTGGTTTCTGCTTCCTCACCATTTTCTCAGAAAGGCTTTCCTTGATCTTTGGATTCATTAGACCAACTAGCTATAGGTTTTCCCAGCACCCTGTGCAGCACTCATCATTCCTTACTATTATCCTTTGTTTAATTTTCTGGACTCCCTGCTAGGCAGGATGATGTGTGACAGCACATCCTCATTTGTCTTACCACTGTCCCCTCCCCACTCCCTGCCCCCTCTGTAGGAGTTCTAAACCCCAGGGAGACACTCCTTAAGTGAATAAGAAATGGCACTGCCCCCCAGCAAAAGTTTGAATGTGCTTGGAAATGTAGGCACAAAGTAAGAATGTCTTCATGAAGCCACTGACCTTTAAGGATTTCTGCAGAGAAGCAGCACCTATTCTTAGACAAATTATTAGCCATTCTGTGTAATAATATGCTATCTCCTCACCATATTTGGGACCATACAGCTTAGGAATGTAAGATAGTGGATAAGCTTGACAAGGGTAGAAGCACCATAAGTAAAAACTAGTCATTAGCCCCATAATAATCATCATATTATAGTGTATAACAGTTAAGGGCGCCATACTTAACTTTCTGATATAGTATGCTTTTTGCCATTTAATCTTCTACTGGTTTTGAATGCCACTTGTAGCCAGTTTTATGTAAACGGTGCTAATCATTTTTTTGTAGAGGAAAATCCATACTGCTGTAGACTCTTGACTCTGGATTTTTTAAAGCGTGTTTGATATCCAGGTGGCCAGAACAAACTGACACAGCCTGAGTAATGTATATGTGCAACATAACCAATAAGGCTTAAGGGATTTAGGATGTAACCAGGTACAAGCCTCATATTACATTACCAGTTTTGCTATCATCTTTTTTGGAAAACATTTAAATTTGTTGTGTATTTTTATATTTAGATCACTATCATTACTTTACAGTACTGCTACAGGTAACCTAATTTTTTTTTTCTGGACTAAATCCTAATCTCTACATACATTTCAAATGTAATATGAAAGTAACAAATGTTGTATTTACCACCTCTTTCCACAACATTAAAAGAGAGTAAATGAGATTGAACCTAACAGCAGCCCTATACCTGTGAGAGGAATGCTGTACTGCACTGTTTCCGTGATTCACTGTTTTATGATCCTTAGTTTACAAATGATTAGCTAATAGTTCAGCTAATACACATTCATTTTTAAGCTGAAGTAGGAGGGGTTGACAACTTATATGCTGATTACTGTGTTTATTTTTGGATCACTAAAATAAAGTAGAAAAGAGATGGCTGAGTTTATCAACTATAAATTACTGATTTTGAAAGAATGCCATGTTAAATATTTTAATATGACGGACAAAAATGGAAAAATGATATATATAACAAACATGTCTGATTACCAAAAAGAAAAGAAAATGATATAATTACTTACAAAAATGATTGCCTTTGATATTAAAACTTGATGCAGGCCAGAATGCTGTATTAATCCCTTTTATTTTTTCTAAGATTAGTCCTACAATATATAAAACATTATCATAAAATTACTATTTTTTATTACGTCTGAATGTTTCCTTTAATTCCTATTGCCTTTTACCACATGGTAAACCATTGTTTTCCATCTTTGAAGATATCCTTCAAATAAGACAATATTTACCCATAACTCTTTGCAGTTGTCTCTAAGCCAAATTATACATATTTAGTTCTTAAGCTTCACTCATAATTGAATCTCTTCAGCTGCTTAATCATTGTAGTGATTCATCCAATTTTTCTGCTGAGAAATGGTGGGGGGAACTTGATGAATTATATTTTAATTGTCTTGCTCCTAAAATTTCAGAATGGAAGGTTAAAGTACGAATATGTACAGATATATTTTTTTTCATGAAGCTTCTGGTGTTCAGATCTCCTTTGAGTCTTGATCTGCCCCCTTCCATTAAAATAATAAAGTACCCAAAATGCTGAACCAGAATTAATGTGGAGATGAAAATCTTACTTAAAAAACTATACAAAAAATTTAAAGCAGGAACACAAGGTATATTTTGTTTATGGTTGCAGAATTATCATTTCTTTTATCCAATAATAATTAAAAGTAACTCGGTTTCTTTTTATATCATGACTGTTTGATTTCATGCAATTATTTCCTATAATTACTTTATGCATTTATATTTTACATATCAAAATATGTACCCTGTATTTGATTCTGCATTTAGTTTGACAATGTTGCACTTCTTACTCGAAACCTACTTTTTAGTAGCAATTTGTCTTTTTTCAGAGTTGTCCTGAGTCAGTTAAAATTTTTCAAAGAGAGGAAACAATTGATAGTTTTATCTAGAATACATATGCAAGTCGACATTGAGTTGGGGTCTCTGATTAAAATATATATATAGATATATGTATATATCTCAAACGGCATTTGTGAAGAATAGGTTTATAAAGAAAAAGGTTTAGATTTAAGTAAGATTTTTTCTCAAAAGGTGGAAATACAGGTAGTTCAAAGAAATCTAACCACTCTTTTATTTCAATCCATAAACAGAATTTTCATTTACAAAGTTACTCTATAGTGCAAAATAAATGACAGAATATACAGGACATATCTAGTTTTTTTCTCTAGATTTTGACAGTAACTGAATCACTGTAACATTGGATCAACAAGTTTTACAGTGTTTTCAGCAGACCTCTGCCATGGGCCTTTGTATATGATGATATTTTGAACTTCAGTATTTATATTTTTTAACATTGCAGTGGCATTACAGTTATTAAGTGGATATATGTGTTTTGGTAGGATGATCTGGGAGGTGATCACTGTCTAATCTAGCTGCTTTTATAATTATAATATCTGGATGAAGTCAGGCAGACCTGGTTCAAATCACAGCTGCACACATCAAGAGCATGATAATGCCAAATTATAACCTCTAAGACTTAATTTCTTCATCTTCAAAGTGAGGCTAACAATGCCTACTTCATAAATCTGTTGTGAAGGCTAAGTTAATGCACAAAGAATTTATAATTGCACCTGAAGACATCATCATCATCATCGCTAGATAGTGTTGCAGTGATCCTTTCGGCAGACCAGGCATATTTTTATGTTGGACTACTGGGCAGTTTTCAAGAAGGCAGACTAAAGCTTGTCTTTTCCATGTCTCTCTCTTTTTTTTTTTTTTTTTTTTTGGTCTCTATTGGAGTATAATTGCTTTACGATGGTGTGTTAGTTTCTGCTTTATAAAAAA
>NW_006797697.1:516629-534933 GCF_000442215.2 Lipotes vexillifer
GGACGCGCAGGCTCAGCGGCCACGGCTCACGGGCCCAGCCGCTCCGCGGCATGTGGGATCTTCCCGGACCGGAGCACGAACCCGTGTCCCCTGCATTGGCAGGTGGACTCTCAACCACTGCGCCACCAGGGAAGCCCTCCATGTCTCTTTAAAAGTACAATAAATTTACCCAGAGGCATCAGAAAAGTGACAGATTACTTTATTATGCACTTCCTCAAATGACTAGAACAGATCTTAACCTAAGTTAGGTTAAATGGGGAAGAGAACAGTTGTAGGGAATTATATGCAATAGGGGTAGTATTGCATACTAATATTGTATGGGGGAAAATAAACTACACAAAAAAGACAACTTGCGTGGTACAAACCCAGCTGTGAAGAGTCCACAGTTCACTGTGGACAATCATTCCACAATGTGGCAATCCTGGCATTAAATAGCCAAACATTGTTTCTTATAAAGTGTTATAGAATACAGGATTTAGGAGTAATGTTATTTTATTCAATCTGCTGAAAGAGAGACGTAAGGCATTGTTTTTTTAAAAGAACTATCAAGGGGCTTCGCTGGTGGCACAGTGGTTGAGAGTCTGCCTGCCGATGCAGGGGACACGGGTTCGTGCCCTGTTCCGGGAAGATCCCACATGCCGCGGAGCACCTGGGCCCGTGAGCCGTGGCCGCTGAGCCTGCGCGTCCGGAGCCTGTGCTCTGCAACAGGACAGGCCACGGCAGTGAGAGGCCCGCGTACTGCAAAAACACAACACAACAAAACAAAACAAAAAGAACTATCAAAAGGAATATCAGAGATGATGAGTGTGCAGAACAAGGTCTGTGAAAAATTATTTAGCAAGAAAAATAAAAGGCAGAGATGGGATGTAATCATGTGCAGGAATAGAAGGCTCAGAAAAGAAGTAACAAGATGCTCTTCTCATCCATTGCCATTTAATATCTCCTTTCCTCTTCGAATTTTGTTAAGAATTACATGTTTATGCTCATTGTAGTTTCTAAAGAGCGCCACTTGTTTCCCTACAGATGTCTAAAAGAGAAGATTGAGATGATGTGTTTTCCTTTGTTTTTTTCAGGAACAATCCAATGGTAACGAGCCCACATTCTTCAGTATGTAGTTTTAGGGATTTTGTAATCGTGTAGACCTAGAAAAAGCCGGAGGTCACACTGAATGATTTCAGATTCTAAACCTGTCACTAACTAGCCAGGCAATTTCACTTCCCAAACCTGTAAGATGAGGGTGAGAGTAACCTTGCTGTGATGTGTAAATGACCTACACGCCAGAAGCTCTTGAAACAGGGCTTTTGCCACATTAAGCCCTCCACATGTGATGCTGCAACATGGCTGGGTTAGCAGGACAGGCTCGTCCTTAGTCCCCTGCGTGCAGGGTGCTTATCTCGGCCAGACCTTGTTCAGTGTCCTCCCTCCTTTCTTTCCACTTAAGTGAATCCCCCGCAAGGTCCTGCCTTTTCAATTCTGAGAAGCAGGTGATGGAATGGTAAAGCTCACAACCATGGAAGCTGTAGAATCCCACTATATCACCACAGATGAAGAAACTAAAGCTCAGAGGCTGAGAGAGAAACAGGTACTTGGGCTGCTTAGAAATTTACATTTCACAGCCTTGTACTCCATTCAACATTTGGATAATCCTCCTCTTTCTGACAAACTGCAGTGTGGACAGGTTTTCAGGGCAGCACAAGAAAATGTGAGGAAGGTAGAATGAATCTAAAATCCCAGGTGGATTTAGGAGAGGACATTGATATAAATGATATTGGAACATTGATCCTTTAGGATTAAGTTATTTAGGTTAACAAATTAGGGGAGGAACACAAATGGACAAAATATGAAAGAAAGAAATTACCTGTCTATATAAGTCTAAATCTAGTGCTCCTTGAATGTTTACATACAATCCACAAAAGTACTGCAGTACTTAACTGTTGAAGCTCCCTGGGCAACATAGTGAAACCTATGTTCCACTGAAAGACTAGGAAGGATTACAATAATGATTTGTATTTATATTTAAGTAAATATCTATGATATATAAATTATAATTACATATATTTGTCATATATAAATTGTATATATATAATATATATTGTTAGTCACTGCTCTTATTAAAAATATCAGATTTTATAATGCATGCCCTTAGCTACTGTCCTGAATGACCTTGGGAGTAGTTATGCATTAAAAGAAGCTTAACATTAATCCTAGCCCTGGAGACTCCCAATGACAGCATCTGGCCTAGTCCTCTCGTTTTACAGGTATTAGCAGAAAACTGATGCCCACATTGAGACTTTCTTTCTCAGAATGGAAGATTGAATCAACAGATATCTTTGGATCAGCTATTATGGACAAGGAAAATGCTAACTGCTAAAGAAAAATGGGGAGTAGGACAAGGTCCCTGACTCTGCTTTCCAGGAGCTTAAGAATTAGTAAGCGCTAGAGACATGTAAATGACAATGAAGTGTACTCTCAGGGTATGTTATGAATGTATGACCTGTGCAGTCACAAACTACCCTATACTTAGAAGAGCTCTTTGTTAAGTGCTCTGTTCTCACCTTCTTGAAATTCTTAACTTTTGAACAAGGGGCCTCTCATTTTCATTTTGTACTGGGCCCTGGCAAATTATGTAACCCATCCTGTGTACTTACTAAAGTAGTACAGTAGGTAAGAATAGGTTACCCTGGGAACACTTAGGATGGACATAGAAGCCAATCTCTGGCTGGAGAAGGCTTTATCCAGGAAATAGTCACAAACAAATGTGTGCTAAAATGATGAATGGGAATTCGTCAAATGGAAGAGAGAGTAGGAGAAAAGAGATATAAGGAGAGGGAATAGTTCTATGCAAAGGCTGTGTTGAGTAAGAGCACGGAGAATTCATAGTATGTTAGTGTACTTTAATTTTAGAGTGAGAGGTAAGAAAAGATGAAGAGCACACATCATAGATAACTATGCAAGTCATGATATAGATCATTTTATTCTGAAAGTTTTATATCATTGAATGAATTTAAGTGGGAGTGAATTTATCAAATGTTTGTTTTAGAAAAATGGCTCTTAATTGCTTTGTAGAAAAACCATTAAGGGGCTAGTTAGATGACATTTCCATTAATTTAAGCAAGGAAAGATGACTTGAACCCCAAGGTTCTGAAAGGGAGATAGAGAATTCAGACAACGTACTGGTGGACAGGATTTCTGAAGGAAGGGATGAGGACTCAGGGACACTGACTGCATTTTCAACTGGGAAAATGAGTGAATGTTCATAATGTTTGCTGAGATATCAACTACTGGACAGGGAGTGGGCTTATGCAGAAGATCATGATTTCCATGTTAGAAATGATGAATTCAAGTTGTCCATATGACATTCACATACAGAGATCCAGGGGCAGAAGGATAATTGATTCTGGAGTGTGGAAGACATTCATGTCGAGGAAAGAGTTTGGGAAAGAAATAGAAGCCATGTGAGTGGAGAATTTTGTACAGGTTGCCTAAAAACAAAAACAAAAATGTGGAAACAACCAAAAACATACATTCAGGCATTCCACAGAACAGAATAATTAAGACTTTCAAATGCTGTTAAGAAATCAAGTAAGTCAAATACCTAAATGTGCCCTGGTGCATTTAGAGTTAATATCATGCAGTACAGAAATTAATGGACTCCTACATGTGCTTTGACTTCCTAAAAGTATAGGATCCTTAGGACCTGTGACATGCCTTATGATTCTGTGGTAGAACTCAAAGCATCTAGCAAAGTGCCTTGTAGCACATACATGTGTGTGTTGGCTGATTGCTTTGTTGATTATCTTTTTCTTCTAACTTGAGCAGAAAAGGGATTCTGCTTCCATCTGGTCACTGGAACATTGCAGCCTACAACCACTGAATCACAGAGCCATAAATTCTGGGACTGAACCAAGGGGAAACTAGAAAATATCTCAAGTTCTCTTCTGTTCCTATACTGAATATTCATTATAGAGGTGTATTTTTCTCCCAAATAGAGGCATCATTCCTTTCCAGCAGATACTTTCCAGCAGCCATCTGAGTATAAATGGACCAGGTTAAGAAATGACTGCTTGGCAATCTATTAGTTGAAGTAAACAGTAAGGAGGTCCTTTCAGCAATTACTACTCTCCTTCTTGAACCATTGGTTTTCTCATCTTTTATTTCAGAAATCAGTTCAAGTCTATCCAATATTGCATTCTTAAAAATGCTGGAATGTCAAAAAATTCTTGTTGGCTTTCCCCTTAAGAACTTAAATTATATGCACTCTTAGAATATATCTTTTTTTCCTCTGTATGTCCCATGTGGTCCTGATGGTGCACCTCATAGAAATACTTACTATAAAAGAAAGGGAAGTAATGAATACATCTTTTAATTTTATATGATGGAAGCCAACTGAATGCATATGAACTCTGAATCACACTGCCAGGAAATGTTTCTTATTGATTGATGGCTAACACTTTCCCCTAGAATTTAGTATTTTTAATCAGAATTTGACATAGACACTATACCAGATTTTGGGATCAGAATTAGAGTTCTGCCAGTTTTAAACTAAAATATAATTATGAGATTTGCAAAGATAAGTGTAAAGTCCCTAGTTATTGATGTCAGCTACCCAAATCTATACTACTACTATATTTGTTGATCTTTTCAGTTGACTCTGATTTTACCTCATCCTCTGTCATGCAAACCAGGTTGTAAAATGAAAATGCAAACTAATGTTGGAAAAAAGTAGAATCCCCATGACCAATTTATTTAGGCTTTTGATTACATATATAAATTTATAGATGTAATCATTTTTCTGGATTTAACATATTTTTCTTCCTAAAAATATAATTAGCTTGAACATATGGGACCCTTGTACCACAGCATGGACTAAAACATTCAAAGGGACATAATTAATTGGAATACCAAGGGACAGCATGCTTGTACAAGCACAGCAAAATTCAAGATAATCATTTTAGCCTAGTTTATGTTCTAAATATTTGAAAGGTGAAAATGACTGAAAAAAACATTTGGAATTCAAACTTTTGCCTTCAAGCAAATGTTTTGAAATTCATTGATAAAGCAATTCTCATAAAAGCATAAAACAAATGTATAAAGTAGGAAAGAATGTAACTAAAAAATAATGGCAGAAATTCCATTTTTCCTATTGCATTATTATGTTTACCTTATGAAAGACTTGTAACCTTTTTAAAATTAGTCTTCCAAGTGTTTACAGGAGTAGATAATGCTGTTAATGTGTCCATATTTTTATTGTAGCTATCAGAAATCTTAGAGAAATTTACCTTTCAATCACTCTTTTTACACTGGAGACAGGGATGATATTTTCATAATAAATTTTTATAGCTGGTTTAAAAATAAGTCAGCTGACTAGTGTTTATTCTGTTGCTAAAACAGACATTTATGAGGTGGAAAAACTGCTGGCTTAAAACTTAAAGGTGTACTAAATTAAACAAATTTTATCCAAAGAAGTTTTCTAAGGTTTTATGAAAAACTACATTTCCAGCATTAATTAGAATCATTTGCAAAATAAAATGGAAGAAAATAACCTATTATCTCATTTTAACTTTGGTTTTTAAAGATCTTGAGCTGTTTCACATTAGGAAAAAAAAAAAAGAGGGCTGCATGGAGACAGCCGTCCTTAATGTTTCACATTAAGGTAAAGTTTGTTTCTCTAAATTTCCTTATACACATATAACACAAAAGCAATAGCGATGCATCCCAAAAGTAATACATACACATCAAAGGGCACACATCATGTATGTGTTTGTGCTTGAGGTACACTAAATTGTTTTACACATCAAAGGGCACACATCATGTATGTGTTTGTGCTTGAGGTACACTAAATTGTTTTCAGCCTCATCCACATGTGAAGAATGGAATGTATTTGTGTTTTTGTGTAGCTGTGTGATTAAGTGGACACAGGAAAGTCTTGAGGCCAACTGACCTGAATTTGAATCCTGGGTATGCCACTTACTAGCTAGTCTGTCTTGGATACCTCACCTATTCTTTAGAATTTTCCTTATGTATGAAGGGGAATACTTGCTTGGCTACATTGTGTTGTGAGGAATAGTGATGATATACACAAAGTGCCTAGAACATTGAGTAGCACATATGATGTATTTTATCTGTATATGCAAATACAGCTTCAAAGACCAAGGCAAATAGTGATAACAGAAGTTAGTTTGTGCAACACCTGTGGTTAGGATGGAAAATTCCTTAGGGAAGAGTTATATTGCAAGGAGGGTAAGACAGCACTTTAATTGATAGCATCTACAGTAGATTTTATAATTTTATTCTGAGAATTGATGGTTAAGGGAGAAGGATTTGGAAATAATCAACAGGCCGGGCATGATTTGAACTGTATGTGCACTGGGTAATGGTTTGGCTGAGGAAGGTGGTAGATTAATAACTTATCCTTTAGTAGATAAGTATTTTATCATTACCCACCCATCCTTGGTAAAAGGAGAGGCATTTGATAGCCATGTTCCTTTCTGTGGCCCCTTGATTGAAATATTTTTTGATGCATAGGTGTAATGACTTTTGCGTAGTCAGTGGTTCTAAAAAGGCAAATATCTAACAAAGTGGCAACGTATTGAGTGGACAGGACTGTGGTTTCTAGAATCAGATGACATGGGTTGAAATTCTCACGGAACTACTTCCCAGTTGTTTGACTCTCGCTAAATTATTTCAACTCTCTGTGCCTTAGTTTCTTTAATTATAAAATGAGGTGTGTGGAGATTATTATGAAGATTAAATGATGACTTCTGTCTTCAGGTTGCTTTGGTCCAAATTCCTGTGTACTGTTTATTTTATTTTGATTTTGGAAGAGTGACTTAGTATCTGTGTCTCAGCTTTTATCTAAAACATAAAATAGAGATATTAATAGAACATACCTATTGCTGTAAGGATTAAATATGTAAGTCAATATAGAGTACTTAGACCAGTGTTCGGGACATATTCCATGCTCAATAGCTATTAGCTATTATTATTAATACAAACACATGAAGGAGACCATACCCTATGTGTATGTACTGTATGTAGGAAAACATCTAGATATGTGTATGTATGTGTATATGTATAAATTGGAATTAAAATATTTGTTAGGAAGAAAATTGACAGGAGAAAATGTAGAATTCCTAAGTTATATTGTGCATCACAATGTTTCTATGGAGAACTTGTCCAGAGTACCCAGCAGTCAAGAGCCTCTATTTAAAAATGTCTAAATTCCTGAATCATTTACTGACTATGCTTTAACTCTCTGAACCGTAAGCTGTAAATATGCCAGATCAGTTCTAAACCAGAGGTCTTAATGTTGAAGTTTAATTGGTAGAATTGATCATTTCAGACTCTAGTAGCCTGCAGATTTGGAGTAATGCTTTACATGGAAGAAAACATTTCTTGGTCTATATCTCAAGAGTAGATATGAAATTGTATTTTAAAAGATTAAATGGAGCCGTAGAACAGGAGAGGTTTGCCATCAATCTACTGACACTTTACTCCTCTACCTTAAAAAAGCAAAAGAAAACAAAACCAAAAAAAAAAAAAAACCCCAACCCCTTTTATTCACCTTATTTTATGTGGTCCAGGGCCAACAGCTATGAAATATCAAGATGTTGTAAAAGTGCAAAATAATTTAATACTTTTTCTGGTGAAAACTATAAGATGAATGCATGACTATGTAGTAAATTAAATAAGAATGTAGTGGAATTACTTAAATATTTTGGACCATTCGTCTTTAAAATTAGGATGTTTGGCTTACAGATATGTTATGAAATTTAATAGGGTAATTATTGTAACATTAGGTTTTCATTGACAGTGGATAATAATTTTATCTAGAGAGTCTTGAATTTGGCAGACTGTATTTGTCCCAACTATGACTTCCCTGGTTATAACAAAACGGTGCTAAAGTTTAGGACTGAGTTTTGAGGGGTTTTTTTCCCATTTGCCCATAATGTATTAGAACAAAATGAACATTGGGACAAGTAATGTTATTATTGCATTTAATCACAGGTAGAGTGTGGTTTTTTCATATTTTTAAAATTACACTTCTTATCTATATTGGGAAAATATGAATTCTTTGAGATGATGGCAGAAGCCCTTTCCAAATTCAGAGGGAAACAACATGGCATAATAATCTGTGAGCTTTAATAGTAGCAGCCCATTGCTGACAACTATCATAGACATCTCTAAGGCCGTGAGAATATTACTAAAATTCCCTGGAAATCAGCTATCATATTTGTGTTAGCCATTGTTAGAACTAGCAATAAGGTATGTATATATATACCACACAGCAATTTCTGGGATATGGGAGTAGTCTACAACATATATAAAATTATCATAATTATTAACACCGGACTGTCCCAAACAATTCTTTTATTTCTCCCTTTATATCGCCTGTCTTTTCACACTACAGCATGACATATGGTATATATTCATGCTATAAATTAAAATGAAGTATGAGTTTTTGAGATTTATATTACATGTTGAAATAGCAGTTAAAATATTTTGGGTTCTGAAAATCAGACATAGGGCATTGCTTCTATAAGAGATTATTAAGAAAAATACATAATTACAATGAAAAAACCCTTAGGTGACATCTGAGAGTCTTAAATTTAATGTGAATTTTTTTTTAATATCCTCGTGACTCTTTCTTGATTCTAGATATAACCGAATCATTCTCTGTTTATTTTTCCATGTGAAAACACATGATGCTTACCTCAGAGCTTGTTTGGATAAATACATTATATGTACTTAAGTATTTTACAACGCTGTCTAACTGGAGTATGCTATATGTCATTTGTAAATAAGTGAAAATAATCTTTGAATTAATGGACTAAGAAAAAACATACTGCATAGTTTCCTATTGGCTGGGGGCAAAAATCAAGGTGTCAACAAGCTGGTTTCTTCTGGAAGCTTCAGGGAAGAATCTGTTCCTTGTGTTTTCCAGCTTCTTGAGCCTACCACCTGTCCTTGGCTTATGACTGCATCACCGTAATCTCCACTTCTGTCAGCACATTGCCACCTTCTTTATCTGACCTTCTACATCCCTCTTACAAAGATCCTTGTGATTACATTGGGCCCCTCCCACATAATCCAGAATATTCTCCCTACCATAAAATCCTTAATTTAGTCCCATCTGCAAAATCTCTTTTATCATTAAGGTAATATTCACGGGTTTCAGAGATGAAGATACAGACATCTTTAGAGAGTAGACATCATTCAGCCTGCCAGAATCTGCCCTCTGGCCCCTAGAGATTCATATCCATCCACATGCAAAATACATTCAACCCATCCCAACATTTCCAAAAGTCTCAACCCATTACAGCATCAACACAAAGTCCAAATTCTCATCTAAATATCATCAGTTCAAAAGACCAAAACATCACCATCTAAATCACCTAACTCAAGTGTAATTGAGCCTCTATATGATTCATCCTAGGGCACAATTCCTCTCCATCAGTGGACCTGTGAAACTATAAAACAAGTTATCTGCTCCATAAATACAATTGTGTCATGGAAATAAGATACACGTTGTAGACATTGCTATTAAAAAGGAGAGAAAATGAAAGGGGGAAAAATAGCTCACTGGTCCTAAGCAGATTTAGAAATGCAAGTAAACAATCTCCATTAGGTTTCAAGACTGGGGAATAATACTCTGTGGCTTTTGCCTCCACCATCTGGACCCACAGCTCTGCTCTGAGTCATTCTTCCTTTTTCTTGAAAGGGTAGTATATGTTTGTAGCCGAGTAGTTCTATCAACCTTTTTCCTGCCTTTATAGTTTTGGGAGTCTAACAGCCTTCTTTCATGTGTGCTGCCTTGTCCCTTTTAGTTTATGCTGGTAGTGCTCCTGCTGATATAACATCCTCAAGAAGTTTGTGGGTCTCCCACGTATGTCACAGGGATTCACTCCATTAGACAAGAGGCTTCTCCACAGATCTTTTAAAAATGATCCCATCTCTTTTCCTGGCCTCTTCTGAGATGGCTGAGCTACTTGGCTAATCTCTTCAAAGCATCCTGTATGTGATTGAATATTCTGCAATTTTTATCCTTTCAAGGCACTAGCAAAGGATTGTTGAGTCACACCCTTGGCTTTCTATTCTAGAGCATACTTTACTGATAGTGAATCTCCGAATTTCACATCTTTTGAAATCAGGATAAGCTGATAATTTTCTAAATCATCAAGAAGTAGTTCCATTTTCCTGAACAGTTCTTTTCTCAATTTGTCTTTTTTTTCTTTTTCATTTTTTCTTTTACATTGTACTATAAGCAGAAAGAAGAAACCAGGCACACCTATAATATTTTGCTTGAAAATCTCTTCAGCTAAATAATCATTCATTGCTTATAAGTTCTATTTCCATATAACTGTAGGGAGCAGTACAGCTCAGCTTCCTTCCACGATATAGCAAGGATCTCCTTTCTTCCAGTTTCAATAATGTGTTTCTCATTTCCTTCTGAGCTCTCACCAGAAACACACTTAACATCCGTATTTCTACCAACTGTTTATTTCAGACAATTTAGGCATTTGCTAAGATAATGTAAGTTTTCTCTACCATGCTTCTCACTTCCTTCTGAGCCCACATCTGCAGCTCCTTTAACGTCCATATTTCTACTAACAGTCTGTTCAAGGAAATCAAGGCTTATTCTATCATGTTCCTCAGAATTCTTCCAGACTCTGTCCATTACCCATTTCTAAGGCTACCTCCACAGTTCAGGTATTTATTACAGCAGAACCCCACTTCCAGGTACAAAAAACCTGGAAGTGGGGTTCTTTATTAATTTCCTGTTGCTGGAAGCTAAACTCCAGGTGTCAGCAGAGCTAGTTCCTTTTGGATGCTCCAAGGGAAAAAATTTACCCTGTCTTTCCAGCCTCTACCATCTGCTGGTATTTTTGGGTTTGTGTCCATATCCCACATGCAGAGTGAAAAGACAAGCAAAGCTTCCTATCCTCATGCACACAAGACATAATTCCAAGTAGATAATATGCACGAAAACACTGGATCTGATTGCTAAAAAAAAAAAAAGGCACTGTAAAATCAAGTTGATCATTATTCTCATAATATATCTTAAATGAGAAGAGATTGCCATATTAAAAAAATACTCTCATGTGACTTCATATTTAAAACAGTTTAACATTGTCCTAAGGCACAGATAAGCAGTCCTTCTGTTACATGTCCCATTAAATATATTTTCCAATCAAGTAAGTTATGTAAGAAAATGCTCCCAATTCCCCAAATCACAAGACAAGATGTATTCAGTTATGCTTACCATTTTGAAAGGACACATGTACTTGAAAAGCTTCCTAATCAGTCTTTCTGTAACTCCGACATTGAGCCTGGTTATGTGAAGATGGAAGGGAAGTTTGGCATTTGTTCAGCAGAGATATGGTTTGTGAAAGGGAAAATTACCAGACCTTTACCAAAATAGAACTATTATATTCATGGAATATTAAGTTATTTTCTCATACTTCACTTATTTTCTAAATGTCAGGTCAGTTGTTACTATTACACATCAATAGGCTAAGTATAAGGCCGATTGCTTAGTGCTCTCCTAGAATCTTTCTTTGCCATCTACTTTTGATTTTCCTGAAATTCTCATCTCTGATTTATCTAACACTGTTTTTATAACAGATTAAATAGTGCTTATAAGCAATGCTAGTTGATAAAACTGAGGCTAAGAAGATTACAGATACTATTGCTTTTTAACTCTCATCTCAACCCAGTCTTTCTCCATTCTAGTTCATTGCCATCTACGTCTTTTCAGGAAATTATATCCCCAAAGCTGAAGGAGCACCCATTGCAGTCAAGACACCAACTTGAATACACGCATACTTTTATCCCCTTTACTTCACTCTGATTTTTACCTCTATCTACTTTTGCTTTTGAATTCTTGCTGCCTCTAAACCTGAAAAGAAGTAACTAGGTTACAGAGCAGACATCGAGAGCACAAAGACAGTGATGTCAAAGAGATGCTGTTAATCCTCCACACAGCCTGACTGTGCTGAGGGCATTTCTCATTATATAGTTGAAAATTGGAAATATCTATGACTTTATTAGGACTCTGCTTTCCCAAATTCTATTGAACTGAAGAAGAGTAGGAAGCTTAAAAATGGTAGGATTTGGAAGATCATTTAATTTAATCCTCTACTTTTGTAGACAAGGAAATCCAGAGGAATTGAGGGACTTGCCTAAGATAGTGCCAGGATTGGAATATGAGCTTAATAACTCAATTAAGTATTCTTTCTGCCACACTTTACATCCTCAATCAAATTAAGAATAAAATCAACTTTGTTCTGACGCTCTACTTGCTGTCTTAGATGATTTTATTCTTAAATCTTACCTTCAGGAAATCCAAATGTCACATATATCAAAATTATTTAGTAACATATCTTAATGCTCTAATAAAACATACATAAAGTAGTAGGATAAAATTAAGGAAATATTAAATGTAAAATTATAAATTATTCTAGTTTTTTCTTCTACATGATCTAGAAAACTTTAGGGTTGATTTGTTATTGTTAGCCAGGTCTCAAGACTGTATTAAACTCTCTGAGAACTGTTGATTTAGCACTTTTTTACTTTACCAAGAAAATCAAAAATTTAAACAATGATATTTTTAAGATTATGAAAGTTTACCCATGCCTTAGATGACTTTGGGTTTGTGGCAAAATGCAGTGCATCATATTCTTACAGTTAAGCTTGGTATTTAAATACTTGAATAAAAAGTACATTAAACAAAAACACCATCCCAATCTTCCCAAGCAACAAGATTACAGTTTTAATTTATTTAATATGTTAGTTACTACAAATGTTTCTTTCATGAACAATTAGGTGAGTTGATAACACCGTAGATTCAGTTGAATCCTTAACACTACCCAGAAATCTTGCAACTTTTCTTTATTGAGTTCTCAGACTCATTCTCTGCAAATAGTGTTTCTTAGCTTCTCTCCCATCCTCAAATTGCAAACTGTCACTTCTTATCCCTCTATTTTTATGCATGTGCCTCATATTTCCAATTAATCATCGTCTTAACATGAAAATCATTTTCCTGAATGTGTCCTCATCTTCATCCTATCTTATGTTAAAATGGGAGAAATATCAATGACTAATTTTGCATTGAGTCCTTCCTATGTTCTCAGAGACTTTACTTTGCTCTCTTCTTTATCCCCTTTATTTACTGGACTTTCAATGTCTATCTCAGAACAAGTCACTCCCATTATCATCTACATGTATTCTAGTTTCTTCCATTTAAAAAATAATAAAGAAGCAATTTCTTTCTTGCCCTCACAAGTTCTTCAGCTACCTGTAATGTTCCCATCTCTTTCATAATCAAGCTGCTTAAAGTGTTTGCTATGAGCATGGTCTCTATCTGAGTCAGATTCACCATTCCTAAAGTTTAAAATACTGTGAAATATTTCAAGCAACATGAAAAACAGAACAATGTAACCTATAGCCATGGACCACCTACCCCCAGATTTAATTAATGTAGTTCTTTTCTTTCTTTCTTTCTTTCTTTTTTTTTTTTTTTGCTATATTTGCTTTGGATCTTTTTTCAAGGAAATAGTATATTATGGATACAATTAAATCACCCCTCATTTAATTCCCACTCCTTTTTTCCAAAGGTTGACTATTATATTAAGTAGGTACGTACCATTTCCACTCTAATTTCTATACATTATAATATTTATACTTTTCCTTAAATTATATGTGGTATTTATATATTTTATATCTACATAAATCATCCAAGTATTAATATACTTTTGTACTTTAACATGTAGAGGTCTAGTTAATTTGTTATCTTTAATATAGTGTTCCACAGCATGAATATAGCAAAATTTATTTACTAATTATCATACTGATGAACATTTAGGTTGTCCAGTTTTTACATAATCATGTAAGACACTCATACGGTAATCATGCTTATCTATATTTCTTTGCTTGCATGAAATTGTTTCATTAGAAGGGAAATTGATGGCCAAGGATACAGTGTCTTCAGTTTACTAGGGGTAGTCAAATTGTTTTCAATGCAATTGAACCAATTTATACTCGCATCAGCAGTACATGGATGTTCCCTTTTTCTCCACATTCTTATCAACTCTTGTTTTAATCAAACTTTTAGATTTGTTGCTTACTGAAGGGCATAAAATGGTCCTTGCCTTTGTTATTTATTAGCGCATGGCAAATTGCCCCAAAATGTAATAGCTTAAAACAGTAAACATTTATCTTATAGTTTTTGTGAGTCATGAATGCAGCCTTGTCTGGGTATCTCTGCCTCAAATTCTTTCACAGGTGGCAACTAAGTATTAGCTGGGGCTGTGTTTTTATATAAAGGCTTCATTGGCGAAGATTGACTTTCTAACCTTATGGCTGTTAGCAGGGGTTAGTTCTTTCTATGCTGTTATACTGAGGATCAGACACAGTGATCCTCATTGGCTATTGGATAGAGACCTCCCTCAGTTCTTTGCCACATGTGCCTTTGTATAGGGCAGCTGACAGTATGGAAACTAGTTTCACTCAAAGCAAGGAAGAGATTTAGAGAACATAAGCATGAGGGAAGGCAGTCATTTTGTAACTTTATCTCAGAAAGATACATCTCATCACTTTTGTCATGTTTTGCTAATTAGTAGCCAGTCACTAGGTCCAGCTCACACTTAAGGGAAGGGGATTATACAAGGGCATGAACAACCAGGAGGCAACAAATGTCATCGAAGGTCATCTTAGAGGCTGCCTAACATGGTATTTCACATTGTCACATTTTCCCAATTATTAGTTGTACACCTTTTCATGTTTTAGCCATTAAGGCTTCTGTTTTGTGAACTGTTCTTATTCTCATTTTTCAATTCAGTTAGGTCTGTTTGCTCTTCTCTTAATATGTAGATATTATGTATATATTCTGGATACTAATCTTGGTTAGGCTTATGAGCTGGAGCCCACTAACTCTTCAGCCTGCTTTAATTTGATATCCTTTCCCACCCACTTCCCCAAATCCCATTATCAAAACCACTCTCGTAGAGTCATCATTGATTTTTCATATTGTTAAATTCGATGGATACTTCTCAGCTCCCATCTTAATTGACTTGTTGGGAGCATTCAGTACAGATAAGTAGTTTCATTCATCTTAAAAATATTTTTTGAATCTCACCTTTATGTCAGGTATACTATTTGTTCTCCACTTTCATGACACTATCGTATATTAGTTTTTCACCTTCCACTATGGCTGTTATTTGTCAGACTCTTTTGCCAGTTTTTCTACCTCTACTTGACCTCAAACTCTTTGAATTTATTGGTATTATTCCTGATATTCTCTCCCTGGTGATCTTATTCAGTCCTATAGATTTACGTTTATCATTATGCTAACAATCCTCAAGTTTATATCTCTGGAAGCACACCACCAATCTCCTGCATAATGTATTCACTTGGATGGCTCACAGGCCTCTCAAACTTAATAGGCTTAAGTCTGAAATTTTGATCATCCCTGTTCCTTGGTTGCATCACAAATTTCACTCACATGGTAATACCAGAAAACCAGAAATTATAATACCTCCTTGTCTCTATAAACAGGAAGTCCTGTGTATTCTACCAACTCAAACCTCTTCTCTTCACCCAGACCACCCCCCATCTCTACAGCTCTCACCTTATCCAAGCTACTTTTCTCTCTCCCCAGGGCTTGAGGAGGTCTCCCACTTTCATTTTGCTTATGTTACCCACCTTTTTTTTGTTAACATAAAATTCATAGCAGGATTTATTTTAATGTAAAAATAATGGCATAACTTCCCTGTAATAACTTTCTAAAGGACTGATTATCCAGCAAGATTCTCAGTCCTCAATGAGAGACCTCACTGATAGACAGTGGACATAGTGCTCCACCTAGCTTTCCTGTCATTTTCATCCTCAGTTTCCCTTCACTCTGTTGCTCTAATCATACTGGGTTTCTCTTTTTATAAATTGAAGTATAATTGACTTACAATATTATGTTAGTTTCAGGTGTACAACATAGTAATTCAATATTTTTATAGATTATACTCCATACAAAGTTATTATAAAATATTGACTACATTTCCTGTGCTGTTAATGAAATCCTTGTAACTTATTTATTTTATACCTAGTAGTTTGTACCTCTTAATCCTCTTCACCTATTTCACTCTTCCCTGCACCCCTCTCCCCCCAGTAACCGTTAGTTTGTTTTCTATAAATGCAAGTCTGTTTCTATTATAATTCCTTTGTTTTATTTTCTTAGATTCCGCATATAAGTGAAAACAACAGTATTTGTCTTTCTCTGTCTGACTTATTTCACTAAACATTATACCCTCCAAGTCTATCCATGTTGTGGCAAATGGACAAAATTTCATTCTTTTTTATGAATGAATACATTCACATGCCACATTTCTTTATCCATTTATCCATTCATGAACACTGAAGTTGCTTCCATATCTTGGCTATTGTAAATAATACTGCTATAATATTGGGGTGCATATATATTTTCAGATTAGTGTTTTTGTTCTGATAAACTCTCAGTAATGCAACTGCTGGATCATATGGTGGTTCAATTTTTTTTTTGAGAAAATTCCACATTGTTTTCCACAGCAGCTGTACCAATCTATGTTCCCACCAACAGTGCACGAGGGTTCCCTTTTCTCTACATTCTCACCAATACTTATTATCTTGTCTTTTTGATGATAGCCATTCTGACAGGTAGGAGGTGGTATCTCATTATGGTTTGGATTTTTATTTCCCTGATGATTAATGATGTCAAGCATCTCTTCATGTTTCTCTCTTCTGTCAAATTGCAAACTACTTTCAGGAGCAAATTGTTTGAACTCGCAATTTTATGCATGAAGAAATCTTCTCCCACTTTGCCTGCCTAACTTGTACTCATTCTTCAGATTTCAGTTGAAATGTCACTTCTTTGAAAAATTATTGCTTTCCCTCCAGCCTAGATGAAATATTCTAGTGTTTATTTCATGGTGTTAGTTTTCCTTCATAATTTTTATCACAATTTTAATTACCCAGTCATTACAGTTATTTTTTGTAGTTGTTAAAGTCAGCTTTATCCATAGGCTATGGTTATATAAAAGTCAGATATCTGTAGTAGTTTCACACTGCTAAATTCTAGAATATTGCTTGGCCCATAGTTGGCACTTAATATTTGTTCAATGAATTGCTGAATCTACTGCTAGTTCCAGCTCTAGAGGAGCTTTTAACCACATTGGTACAAAATTAGAGAAATACAAAATTGAAAAGTAAAATGTGAGCCATGGTCATTAAGAGTACTCAGAGGGAAACTTTCATAACCTCGCTAGCAATTCGTTTCCCCATTATTAAACGAAGGCTTTAACCTAGATCAAGTCTAAGATCATTTTTACCTCTAAAATTAAATAATTCTAACTGCTGGCTCAGGAAGAAAGAGAAATCAATGTACTCCCAAATAGTCCAGGAGAACTTCATGAAGAAGCTTTTAATGATAAAAGCTGTAAAAGATGGGGAGGAAGTAGAAATCAACATAGGTATTCTGAGATAGTGAGATGGACCAGCTGCCTGGAGTAAAGGACTATTTTGGGTTTTAGTGGGAGACATTATTTGCATGGAGCCTCTCTCTGAGGTATCTAAAAATGAGGACAAGGGTTTGGAACTTGAGTAACCACAAGACATTGTGGGATTTTGAACAGTGGTGCAATATATCATTACATTATTTTAAAAATAATTTCTACTCAATTCAGTAAACATGTATTGATTTTTGGCTACATGCTGGGAACTCCTAGGCACCAGAGTTACAGACATGAATGAGACATGGCCCTGGCCTCTGTGTACCTCAAAGTAGTTGGATGACAGTCTTAAAAAATGAATAATATTACAGAAAAGAATGTTTAAAAAGGATATACATAACAAAATATGAACTATAATATGTTCATAAGCATTTCATAACAAAAGGCAGGGTTGTATGGCAGAAAGCTCACGTTTCATGTCCGTATTCTTTGAAGAAGTAAGACCACTTCTATGAATCCAGGCATTTTGGCAAGATGTAGGTGTATATTTCAGATCATGTATGACTGTGTAATTTTATCTCTTTACATCACCTCTCCAAGTCTATTTCTTCATGTGTAAAACAATGATAAAAGATTGAAAGTATCAGAGCATAAATATTAACAAATGTTGGAGAACAGATCAATATACAAATGGAATCTGAGTGTACAATTTAAGTAAATCAGTGAGGAAATGATGCAAAATTTAGTTTTCAAAAAAGTGTAGGGCTTCCCTGGTGGCACAGCGGTTGAGAGTCCGCCTGCCGATGCAGGGGACACGGGGTCGTGCC
>NW_006797697.1:535080-561554 GCF_000442215.2 Lipotes vexillifer
AAAAAAAAAAAAAAAAAGTGTAATGGCAATTGCTTCCCCATTTTGGAAAAAACAGATCTCTAACTTCTGCTAAGACAACTATGTGTATATATATGTTGAATTTAAAATAGGTGAAAGCTAATATTTGAGTATTTTATCCACATCAGGCATTTTTAAGCACATCATGTGTATTAACTTGTATAATATTTGAAAGATCCCTATAAGATATGTACCATCATTAGCCCCATATTGAACATGAAGAACTGAGACACTAACAGGTTCAGTAGCTTGCCCAAGGTAACCCAGCTCATTATGATTTGAACTCAAGGGCTCTGGAACCTGAACATGACTGTTTTTTCATTTTTATTTTTTATTGAAGTACAGTTGAATCACAATGTTGTGTTAATTACTGCTGTACAGCAAGGTGACTCGGTTATACATATATATATAAACTATTTTTCATATTTTCCTTTATGGTTTATAGTTCTCTGTGCTATACTGTAGGACTTTATTGTTTATCCATTCTATATATACCAGTTTGCATCTGCTAATCCCAAACTCCCAATCCATCACTTTTCCACTGCCCTCCCCATTGGCAACCACCAGTCTATTCTCTATGTCCATGTTTCTGTTTCATAGGTAGGTTCATTTGTGTCATATTTTAGATTCCACATGTAAGTGATACCATATGGTATTTTCTTTCTCTTTCTGACTTACTTCACTTAGTATGATAATCTCTAGTTGCACCCATTTTGCCGCAAATGGCATTATTTTGTTCTTTTTTATGGCTAAGTAGTGTCCCATTGTATATATGTACCACATCTTCTTTATCCATTCATCTGTTGATGGGCATTTAGGTTGTTTCCACGTCTTGGCTATTGTGAACAGTGCTGCTATGAACATTGGGGTGCATGTATCTTCTTGAATTATAGTTTTGTTTGGATATATGCCCACAAGTGGTATTGCTGGATCCCATGGTAGCTCTATTTTTAGTTTTCAGAGGAACCTCCATACTGTTTTCCACAGTGGCTGCACCAAGTTACATTCCCACCAACAGTGTGGGAGGGTTCCCTTTTCTCCACACCCTCTCCAGCATTTGTTATTTGTAGACTTTTAAATGATGGTCATTCTGACCTGTATGAGGTGGTACCTTATTGTAGTTTTGATCTGCATTTCTCTAATGTTAGCAATGTTGAGCATCTTTTCATGTGCCTATTGGCCATCCATATTTCTTCCTTAGAAGTCTCTTTAGGTCTTCTGACCATTTTTTGATTGGGTTGTTTTTTTTTGTTGTTGTATGAGCTGTTTGTACATTTTGGAAATTAAGCCTTTCCAGCTGCAGCATTTGCAAGTATTTTCTCCCATTCTGTATGTTGTCTTTTTTGTTTTGTTTATGGCTTCCTTTGCTGTGTAAAAGCTTGTAAGTTTGATTATGCCCCATTTGTTTATTTTTGTTTTTATTTCTATTGCTTTGGGAGACCTAAGAAAATACTGGTACAAGTTATGACCATGGCTTCTTAATACTATGTTCTATACCCTCTATAAAGATTGAATTAAAAGTCTATAAATGTTGGATTAAAGGTATAACATCAGGAACAACCTATGAAATTTTTTTATAACTTCGTGGATAAAAATCTCCTTAAAGCAAGCATCAAAGCCAGAAATGTGATTTCAGAAAATTTTTAATAAGCATTTTACTGTGCATGATGCTTAAAACATAATAAAGGAAATATTTGCAGTGCCTATAGTAGGCATTGTGCTATTATATGAAGAGTTTCCACAAATCAATAAGAACACAAATCTGAATAAGAAAAATAGTAAAAGGGCAAAGATAAGAACAGCAATTAACAGAAAAATAAAAAGGTACCAAATCACTTTCAAATGCATGCTCAAATTCACAAGTGAGTGAAAATACAAATCAAAACAAGAAAGATACAACAAATACAAAATGTTAACAGTATTCTGTGTTGTTGAGGGCACTAACACACATTACTGGTGTGTTTATAAATGGTTCCATGCTTTCAGGAGGGTGATTTCAAATATCTATCGAAATGTTGAATGTGTGTTTCCTTTGATAAAGCAAATTATTTTCTGGAAATCTGCCCAGTACAGTTTAGTGGTTAAGGACTTCGGTTTCAGAAAACTCTGGATTCAGTTTCCTACTATACCATTACTATATGTGTGCCCTTTAAGAAATTCCTCACTTTCAGAGGCCTCACATTACTCATTTGAAAACAAGATAGAAAGAGCAAAATTGCCTCACAGGGTTGTTCTGTAGATTAAATGAAATCGTGCATGTAAAGCAATTAACACAGTTTAGGAGTTAATAAATGTTAAATATTATTATTATTATACTGTATGTCTCAAGTGTGAAGGGATAGCTTTATGAGAATGTTTATTGTTATCAAAATAATAATTTCTATTAATAGTATTTAATGTAGTCTTAGAATCACTGCAATTATCTTTGTAAAACTGTGGAGAATAAACTGATCCTCAAAAGACAGGAGATGCGTAAATGTTGCTCTGAGTAAAGTAACATATATAATAGGTGCAGATTCAGAAAATTTATAGCCGTCAACGGGCAAGCCTTAAAATGATTAAGTAGAGATCAACATAAATTTATAAAGAAAATGTCAACTCTCTCTACATGAGGGAAGTGCTGGGTTGTCATTTTAAAACATCTTTGTTTTTATTTCAGGAAAACATAAGACATTTCCCCTATCTGTGGGTAACACTGTGAAATATGACTGGGCAATAGGGTGCTAGGAGACTTGGATGTATTACTAACAATAGAGAGGACGGGATTTAAACACAGGATGGTTCAGATACTAACCTGAATGAGATGTGTCTAGTGGACTGACTGATGGTTCTGCTAACGGATGTATCCTGTTTAACATTTTTATCAGTTAGGAGCGTTATTAGAGGTGCAATTCCTAAATTTGCAGATCTCAGAGAATTGCATAGGTTGACTTATATAGATGATGGAATCAAGATTGAAGTGATCTACGGAATGTAAGGCACTATGTTAGAATCGGCAAGATACTACTTAATAAAGAGAAATGTAAAAGTTCAAAATGTCAATTGCACAATTACAGAAGTTAATATGACAAACTATTATGTACGAAAAACATGGTCCCAGGGCTTCCCTGCTGGCACAGTGGTTGAGAGTCCGCCTGCCGATGCAGGGGACAAGGGTTCGTGCCCTAGTCCGGGAAGATCCCACATGCCGCGGAGCGGCTGGGCCCGTGAGCCGTGGCCGCTGAGCCTGCGCGTCCGGAGCCTGTGCTCCGCAACGGGAGAGGCCACAACAGTGAGAGGCCCGCGTACCGCAAAAAACAAAAACAAAAACAAAACATGGTCCCAAATAATGAGGCAAATGTTACATACGCTTATATTGTTTTACCAGCTTGCCATTTTTTCAGTGTTCAGATTATTGTATTCCATTTTGGGAACCACATTTTAAGAGAAACCTCGACATATTGAAATATGTTACAGATTTAAGAGTTGAAGGAACTAGGAATGTTTTCCCTGGTGAAAAGGAAATGGAGGGGAGATGTGATAGGTCTACTCAAACATCTGAAGGGTTTTCTTGCAGAATAAGGAACAGAATTGAGATACCTAGTTTAGAGCACAGCTGAAAGCTGAGGGAAGGTGAAATTCATTTTAGAACAGATCTTTCTCACAATTAGATATGTTCAATATTGCAGTAAGCTTTTTTAGTAGTAAAACCCTCATAGCTGGAAGTACTTAAGTAGACAGTAGGAAAACTACCTTCAGGATTGTGGAAGAGGCTTTGTTTATAAGGGAAAGTTGGATTAAAATATTTCTGATTTCTTTCATGAAAGAAGCCTGGTAAAGTGAAGAGAATACTAATCTTGAAGTCAGAAGACTTCCAGGTCAAACTTACTCTACCATCACTCATGTTTGAAGGAAATTTAACTTACAGGAATGTGCAAGATTGTTTTTAGGGTAGGAAAATGTCAGTTCACGATACCCAAAATGAGACTTTTACGATAACTCTGCAAAACCAGGTTTGCAGTAGAGTGGCATATTAGGACTCTTCTCAACTCAGGTGAGAAAGGGAATTTGAGACAGGAATCCTTCTTGATATACACAACTTCTTCCATTGTTGTATCTCCAGCTGTATTACTTATCAATCCTATTCACCCCGATCAGCTATGCCTTATTTTGTAATTCTTTAATAATATCGTAGAAGCAAAGGGCTGAAAAAGTCTTTGTGGTTCAGCCTACTTTCATTTCAGTCGTCATGTGTCCTATTTTTATGCATGTTCCCCTAGTTAATACACTTGCTAAGCTTTCTCAAGAGAGTACTCTGCTGGCCTCTGGGATTCCGAAAAAATAGAATTGATATACTTAACTCTAGATGGTTTTACAAACCAAATTACCTGAATCTAGGTACAGAAGATTTTCATGAGACCCGGGCATTATTATTTCAGTCCTTTAAGCACAAAGGATGTTTTTCCATTTGATTTTGTAAACTCTGTTTCGGGAACGAGCTCGGTGGACTAGAAATAACATCATGGAACTGGTGACATTTCAACCCTAGCACCTCCATGCATCTCATGATGACTTCCCTTCCCTTCCCTTCCCTTTTTGTGTCCGCAAACCCTTGGTACCTTTAAGCTCTCTCACTTCAGAAATCTTCCTGAGTGGCTACTGTGATGGGGAGTGGAATTTTTTTTCCAGCCGAAGCTCATCTCTTTTCTTCCCTCAAAGAAACCTTGTTTACTGTTACCTAGATTCACATAGTAGAAGCTGCCTCAGACACTGAAATACATGGAGTCTTGAAAATTGAGAGTTGATGACAATCTTAATGTTTTCTGAAAGCCTTCTGTCACCTTCCAGATAAGATTAGGTTCTAGTTCATTATATGTTGTCACCCTCTGCTTTTATTTTTTTAGCATTTAATCACAACTAGATTTCATTAGCTGTTTATCAGTATAATTTTTAATATCTGCTCCTCTGCAAAGAATGAGTGTTACAGTGTCTGCCTCCATGGATCTGTCTGGTTCAGTGCTACAATTCCAAGATGCATCCCAGTGCCTGGGACACGAGATATAGGAGATTCTCAATGATTATTTACTGAATAAATAGAATTTTGTTTATGAAAAAAGGATTTGCTGGGTGGGATAAGAAAGGACTTGAACATTTAATAACATTCACTTAAGTACATGTATGTATATACTATATATAATATTACATATCATCTATATTGCCTATTTTATGCCAGGTAATATACTAGATTCTAGGAATACAAAATTAAGTCTTTGTTTTCACCAGCTCAGAATGATGGCTTAAGGTCAGGTTTGTATCGGAAAGAATCCTAGAAGAACACAATGTATCGATGTGAATTAGTTTTTAATTATATTACACCAGAAGTGCCTTATTGTCCTTTCTCCTTCCACCCACGTTCAGCTTCCCCCTCCTCTGCATATTTAACCACTGACAGGTATGAGTAATCCCTAGCCGTCTTGCCTTGAATAGGGCTCACTTGAGGCTTAACATGTTTCCGAGTTCCTCAGTGCAATCAGGCTGACATCACCCTCTGCAGGGCTTTGCCTGAGAGCCATTCTTGCTTGGCCTGCTTCCCTTCCCTACTCAGCCTCTTTCACTTCCTTACCAGTCTCCCAAGAGAGGTCTTCTTCAAATACTTGCACATACGTCCTCAACTCATGATCAGCTTCTGGTGAACCTGAAAACTTTTTTCCTCCTATTTACAGTAGTTTGATTATCTTATACTCGGTTCTTCTCAGTAGCAATTATCAATAAAATCATTACCTCTCAAGGATTATTTTAATTCAAGAGCTAGATGTTTTTTCAAAATTCTTACCTCACTAATTGATATATAGTCCTATTAAATCCCGAGTATTTCTATATGGCACTAGTCTGCACAAAATTAGTAGAAAAGAGTCTAACAGAATTCATCTGCTCAGATGAAGAGGTCTCAAACATTACTGGGAATAAAGGCTAAACTAACCACAGCACATGATAATGTTAGACGTTAGCTTTAGTCTAATTGAAATACCTTTTAAGAGTCCAATATGGAATACATTTGGGCAGTGATAATGTTGAGAAACATGAGACTGTAGTGTTCTAGATAGCTCCAGTCATAGTTTATAGCAGTCTGACATGTGAAACTATGACACCAAGAGATGACCCACTGGGACTCAGTTGAGAAACTTCACACCTAATTTCAGTTGAGAACTAAATGCCAAAGTTTCCAAGGCAAGAGATTCCTTTTCTTTCTTTTCTTTTCTTTCTTTCTTTCTTTTCTTTCTTCCTTTCTTTTCTTTCTTCCTTTCTTCCTTTCTTTCTTTCTTTTCTTTCTTTCTTTCTTTCTTTTTTAAAATTGGTGTATAGTTACGTTACAATGTAGTGTGTTTTCTGTTGTGCAACAAAGTGAATCAGCTTTATGTATACATATATCCCCTGCCTCTTGGACCTCCCTCCCAATGCCCCCACCATCCCACCCATCTAGGTCATTACAGAGAACCAAGCTGAGCTCCCTGTGCTGTACAGCAGGTTCCCTCTAGCTATCTACTTCACACATGATGGTGTATGTATGTCAATCCTAATCTCCCAATTCATCCCACCCCCTTCCCCCACACCCATGTCCGCATGTCCATTCTCTATGTCTGCATCTCTATTCCTGCCCCGCAGATAGGTTCATCTGTACCATTTCTCTAGATTGCACATGCATGTGTTAATATATGATATTTGTTTTTCTCTTTCTGACTTACTTCACTCTGTATGACAGACTCTAGGTCACTTTTTGTTTCAGTGCACAAACAAGCTGTACTTTTTTTAACATCTTTATTGGAGTGTAATTGCTTTACAATGGTGTGTTAGTTTCTGCTTTGTAACAAAGTGAATCAGCTATATATATACATATACATATGTCTGCATATCTCCTCCCTCTTGGATCTCCCTCCCACCCTCCCTATATACCATCCCTCTAGGGGGTCACAAAGCACCAAGCTGATCTCCCTGTGCTATGCTGCTGCTTCCCACTAGCTATCTATTTTAGGTATGGTAGTATATATAAATTCATGCCACTCTCTCTCTTTGCCCCAGCTTACCCTTCCCCCTCCCCTTGTCCTCAAGTCCATTCTCTATGTCTGGGTCTTTATTCCTGTCCTGCCCCTAGGTTCTTCATAACTTTTTTTTTTCTTTTCAGATTCCAAATATATGTATTAGCATACAGTATTTATTTTACACTTTCTGGCTTCACGCTGTTTCACAGACTCTAGGTCCATCCACCTCACTACAAATAACTCAATTTCATTTCTTTTGATGGCTGAGTAATATTCCATTTTGTATATGTGCCACATCTTCTTTATCCGTTCATCTGTCGATGGACACTTAGGTTGCTTCCATATCCTGGCTATTGTAAATAGTGCTTCACTGAATATTGTGGTATATGACTCTTTTTGAATTATAGTTTCCTCAGGGTATATGACCTGTAGTGGGACTGCTGGGTCATAGGGTAGTTCTATTTTCAGTTTTTTAAGGAACCTCCATACTGTTTTCCATAGTGGCTGTATCAACTTACATTCCCACCAAGAGTGCAAGAGGGTTCCCGTTTCTCCACACCCTCTCCAGCATTTATTGTTTGTAGACTTTTTGATGATGGCCATTCTGACTGGTGTGAGGTGATACCTCATTGTAATTTTGATTTGCATTTCTCTAATAACTAGTGATGTTGAGCATCTTTTTACGTATTTGTTGGCCATCTGTATATCTTCTTTGGAGAAATGTCTGTTTAGGTCTTCTGCCCATTTTTGGATTGGGTTGTTTGCTTTTTTGATATTGAGCTGCATGAGCGGCTTGTAAATTTTGGAGATTAATCCTTTGTCAGTTGCTTCATTTGCAAATATTTTGTCCCATTCTGAGTGTTGTCTTTTCGTCTTGTTTATGGTTTCCTTTGCTGTGCAAAAGCTTTGAAGTTTCATTAGGTTCCATTTGTTTGTTTTTGTTTTTATTTCCATTTCTCTAGGAGGTGGGTCAAAATGGATCTTGCTGTGATTTATGTCATGGAGTGTTCTGCCTATGTTTTCCGCTAAGAGTTTTATAGTGTCTGGCAGTACATTTAGGTCTTTAATCCATTTTGAGTTTATTTTTGTGTATGGTGTTAGGGAGTGTTCTCTGTCCAGTTTTCCCAGCACCACTTATTGAAGAGGCTGTCTTTTCTCCACTGTATATTCTTGCCTCCTTTATCAAATATAAGGTGACTATATGTGTGTGGGTTTAACTCTGGGCTTTCTATCCTGTTCCATAGATCTATATTTCTATCTTTGTGATAGTACCACAGTGTCTTGATTACTGTAGCTTTGTAGTATAGTCAGAAGTCTGGGAGCCTGATTCCTCCAGCTCTGAATTTCTTTCTCAAGATTGCTTTGGCTGTTCAGGGTCTTTTGTGCTTCCATACAAATTGTGAAATTTTTTGTTATAGTTCTGTAAAAAATGCCATTGGTAGTTTGATAGGGATTGCACTGAATCTGTAGATTGCTTTGGGTAGTATAGTCATTTTCACAGTGTTGATTCTTCGAATCCAAGAACATGGTATATCTCTCCATCTGTTTATATCATATTTAAATTCCTTCATCAGTGTCTTATAGTTTTCTGCATACAGGTCTTCTTTCTCCTTAGGTAGGTTTATTACTAGGTATTTTATTCTTTTTGTTGCAGTGGTAAATGGGACTGTTTCCTTAATTTCTCTTTCACATTTTTCATCATTAGTGTATAGGAATGCAAGAGATTTCTGTGCATTAATTTTGTATCCTGCTACTTTACCAAATTCATTGATTAGCTCTAGTAGATTTCTGGTAGAGTCTTTAGGATTCTCTATGTATAGTATCATGTCATCTGCAAACAGTGGCAGCTTTACTTCTTCTCTTCCAATTTGGATTCCTTTTATTTCTTTTTTGTCTCTGCTGTGGCTAAAACTTCCTTTAAACTATGTTGAATAATAGTGGTGAGAGTAGGCAACCTTGTTTTGTTCCTGATCTTAGTGGAAATGGTTTCAGTTTTTCACCATTGAGAACGATGTTGGCCGTGTGTTTGTCATATATGGCCTTTATTATATTGAGGTAAGTTCCCTGTATGCCTACTTTCTGGAGGGTTTTTATCATAAATGGGTGTTGAATTTTGAAAAGCTTTTTCTGCATCTATTGAGATGATCATATGGTTTTTATCCATCAGTATGTTAATATGGTTTATCACAGTGATTTGCGTATATTGAAGAATTCTTGCATTCCTGGGATAAACCCCACTTGATCATGGTGTATGATCCTCTTAATGTGCTGTTGGATTCTGTTTGCTAGCATTTTGTTGAGGATTTTTGCATCTGTGTTCATCAGTGATATTGGCCTGTAGTTTTCATTCTTTATGACATATTTGTCTGGTTTTGATATCAGGGTTATGGTGGCTTTTTAGAATGAGTTTGGGCGTGTTCCTCCCTCTGCTATATTTTGGAAGAGTTTGAGAAGGATAGGTGTTAGCTCTTCTCTAAATGTTTGATAGAATTTAGCTGTGAAGCCATCTGGTCCTGGGCTTTTTTTGTTGGAAAAATTTTAAATCACAGTCTCAATTTTAGTGCTTGTGATTGGTGTGTTTATATTTTCTATTTCTTTCTGGTTCAGTCTCAGAATGTTGTGCTTTTCTAAGAACTTGTCCATTTCTTCCAGATTGTCCATTTTACTGGCATATAGTTGCTGATAGTAATCTCTTATGATCCTTTGCATTTCTGCAGTGTCAGTTGTTACTTCTCCTTTTTCATTTCCAATTTTGTTGATTTGAGTCTTCTCCCTTTTTTTCTTGATGAGTCTGCCTAATGGTTTATCAATTTTGTTTATCTTCTTAAAGAACCAGCTTTTAGTCTTATTGATCTTTGCTGTTGTTTCCTTCATTTTTCAGTTATTTCTTATCTGATCTTTGATTTCTTTCCTTCTGCTAACTTTGGGCTATTTTTGTTCTTTCTGTAATTGCTTTAGGTTTAAAGTTATGTTGTTTATTTGAGATGTTTCTTGTTTTCTTTTAAATTAAATTTTAGTTTTTTACAGCAGTTTCGTATTAAATATTATAAACAAGTTATTATCTTGCTCCTTGAGGTAGGATCGTATTGCTTTAAACGTTCCTGTTAGAACTGCTTTTGCTGCCTCCCCTAGGTTTTGGGTCGTTGTGTTTTGTCATTTGTTCCTAGGTACTTTTTGATTTCCTCTTTGTTTTCTTCAGTGATCTCTTGGTTATTAAGTAATGTTTTGTTTAGCCTCCATGTGTTTGTATTTTTTTAGAGATTTTTTCCTGTAATTGATATCTAGTCTCATAGCATTGTGGTCAGAAAAGATACCTGATGTGATTTCAGTTTTCTTAAATTTACCAAGGCTTGATCTGTGACCCAAGATATGATCTATCCTGGAGAATGTTCCATGAGCACTTGAGAAGAAAGTGTATTCTGTTGTTTTTGGATGGAATGTACTACAAATATGTTAAGTCCATCTTGTTTAATGTATCATTTAAAGCTTGTGTTTCCTTATTTATTTTCATTTTGGATGATCTGTCCATTGGTGAGAGTGGGATGTTAAAGGCCCCTACTATGATTGTGTTACTGTCGATTTCCCCTTTTATGGCGGTTAGTATTTGCCTTATGTATTGAGGTGCTCCTATGTTGGGTGCATAAATATTTACAGTAGTTATATCTTTTTCTTGGATTGATCCCTTTATCATTATGTAGTGTCCTTCTCTGTCTCTTGTAATAGTCTTTATTTTAAAGTCTATTTTGTCTGATATGAGAACTGCTACTCCAGCTTTCTTTTGGTTTCCATTTACATGGAATAGCTTTTCCCATCCCCTCACTTTCAGTCTGTATGTGTCCCTAGGTCTGAAGTGGGTGTCTTGTAGACAGCATATATAGGGGTCTTGTTTTTGTATCCATTCAGCCAGTCTGTGTCTTTTGGTGGGAGCATTTAATACATTTACATTTAACGTAGTTATTGATATATATGTTCCTACCACCATTTTCTTAATTGTTTTGGGTTTGTTATTGTAGGTCTTTTCCTTCTCTTGTGCTTCTTGCCTAGAGAAGTTCCTTTAGTATTTGTTGTAAAGCTGGTTTGGTGGTGCTGAATTCTCTTAATTTTGCTTGTCAAGGTTTTAATTTCTCTGTCGAATCTGAATGAGATCCTTGCTAGGTGGAGTAATCTTGGTTTTAGGTTTTTCCTTTTCATCACTTTAAATATGTCCTGCCACTCCCTTCTGGCTTGCAGAGCTTTTGCTGAAAGATCAGCTGTTAACCTTATGGGGATTCCCTTGTAGGTTATTTGTTGCTTTTCCCTTGCTGCTTTTAATATTTTTTCTTTGTATTCAGTTTTTTGATAGTTTGATTAACATGTGCCTTGGCATTACTCCTCGGGTTTATCCTGTATGGGACGCTCTGCACTTCCTAAACTTGATTAAGTATTTCCTTTCCCACATTAAGGAAGTTTTCAACTATAATCTCTTCAAATGTTTTCTCAAACCCTTGCTTTTTCTCTTCTTCTTCTGGGACCCCTATAATTCGAATGTTGGTGCGTTTACTGTTGTCCCAGAGGTCTCTGAGACTCTCCTCAATTCTTTTCATTCTTTTTCTTTATTCTGCTCTGCAGTAGTTATTTCCACTATTTTACCTTCCAGGCCACTTATCTGTTTTTCTGCCTGTTATTTTGCTATTGATTCCTTCTAGAGAATTTTAAATTTCATTTATTGTGTTGTTCATCATTGTTTGCTCGTTAGTTCTTCTAGGTCCTTATTAAACCTTTCTTGTACTTTCTCCATTCTATTTCCAATATTTTGGATCATCTTTACTATCATTACTCTGAATTCTTTTTCAGGTAGACTGCCTATTTCCTCTTCATTTGTTTGGCCTGGTGGGTTTTTACCTTGCTCCTTCATCTGTTGTGTGTTTCTCTGTCTTCTCACTTTGCTTCACTTACTGTGTTTGGGGTCTCCTTTTTGCAGGTTGCAGGTTTGTAGTTACCATTGTTTTTGGTGTCTCCCCCAGTGGCTAAGGTTGGTTCATGGATTGTGTAGGCTTCCTGGTGGAGTGGACTAGTGCCTGTGTTCTTGTGGATGTGGCTGGATCCTGTCTTTCTAGTGGGCAGGGCTGCATCCAGTGGTGTGTTTTGGGGTGTCTGTGAACTTAGTATGACTTTAGGCAGCCTCTCTGCTAATGGGTGGGGTTGTATTCTTGTCTTACTAGTTGTTTGGCATGGGGTGTCCAGCACTGTAACTTGCTGGTCGTTGAGTGGAGCTGGGCCTTAGCATTGGGATGCAGGTCTCTGAGAGATCTTTCACTGTTTGATATTACATGGAGCCAGGAGGTCTCTGGTTGACCAATGTCCTGAACTCAGGTCTCCTACCTCAGAGGCACTGGTGTGCCACCCTGCCGGAGCACCAAGACCCTGTCAGCCACACAGGTCAGAAGCAAAGGGAGAAGAAAGAAAAGAAAGAAAAAATAAAGTTATTAAAAAATAAACAATAATTATTAAATATAAAAAATATTAAATATAAAATTAAAAAGTAATTAAAGTAATTAAAAGTAATTAAAAAAGAGAGAGGAACCAAACCAAGAAACAAATCCACCAATAATAACAAGTGCTGAAAGCTGTACTTAAAGAAAAAAGAGGTCAGACAGAACTGTAGGACAAATGGTAAAAGGAAAGCTATACAGACAAAATCACACACCAAAGCGTACACACACACACTTGCTGAAAGAGAAAAAGGAAACAAATATATATATATACTTGCTCCCGAAGTCCACCTTCTCAATTTGGGATGATTCGTTGTCTATTCAGGTATTTCACAGATGCAGGGTACATCAAGTTGATTGTGGAGATTTAATCCGCTGCTTCTGAGGCTGCTGGGAGAGATTTCCCTTTCTCTTTGTTCGCACAGCTCCTGGGGTTCAGCTTTGGATTTGGCCCTGCCTCTGCGTGTAGGTCGGCGGAGGGCGTCTGTTCTTCACTCAGACAGGACGGGGTTAAAGGAGCCGCTGATTCGGGGGCTCTGGCTCACTCAGGCTGGGGGAGGGAGGGGCACGGAGTGCAGGGCGAGCCTGCGGCGGCAGAGGTCGGCATGACGTTGCACCAGTCTGATGCGTGCCGTGTGTTCTCCTGGGGAATTTGTCCCTGGGTCACGGGACCCTGGCAGTGGCGGGCTGCACAGGCTCCCGGGAGGGGCGGCGTGGACAGTGACCTGTGCTCGCACACAGGCTTCTTGGTGGCGGCAGCAGCAGCCTTAGCGGCTCCCGCACGTCTCTGGGGTCCGCGCTGATAGCCGCGGCTCGTGCCCGTCTCTGGAGCTCCTTTACGCAGCGCTCTTAATCCCCTCTCCTCGCGCACCAGGAAACAAAGAGGGAAGAAAAAGTCTCTTGCCTCTTCGGCAGCTTCAGACTTTTCCCGGACTCCCTCCCGGCTAGCCGTGGCGCACTAACCCCTCAGGCTGTGTTCACGCTGCCAACCGCAGTCCGCTCAGAGCTGAAGCCGAGGCTCAGCTCCCAGCCCCGCCCCTCCCGGCGGGTGAGCAGACAAGCCTCTCGGGCTGGTGAGTGCCGGTCGGCGCCGATCCTCTGTGCGGGAATCTCTCCGCTTTGCCCTCCGCACCCCTGTTGCTGCGCTCTCCTCCGTGACTACGAAGCTCCCCGCTCCGCCTCCCGCAGTCTCCGCCCGCGAAGGGGCTTCCTAGTGAGTAGAAACCTTTCCTCCTTCATAGCTCGCTCCCATTGGGGCAGGTCCCGTCTCTATGCTTTTGTCTCTGTTTTTTCTTTTTTCTTTTGCCCTACCCAGGTATGTGGGAAGTTTCTTGCCTTTTGGGAGGTCTGAGGTCTACCGCCAGCATTCAGGAGGTGTTCTGTAGGAGTTGTTCGACGTGTACATGTATTTTGGATGTATCTGTGGGGAATAAGGTGATCTCCGCGTCCTACTCTTCCACCATCTTGAAGGTCTCCCACAAGCTGTAGTTTTATTTAGAAGAAAATATTTATTGTTTCAATGGGTCTGCGAAAGGCTTTGATTTTTACCAGAGGAGTCCTGCTCTTCATCCAAGATGTAAAAGGCATACTAGTTCATCACACTGTTAGAAGAGATATGTAAATATTTAAAGGGCTACTTCTCATCCCTCATCTCTGGCCCCTCCCCAGCCACTGCACTCTTCCCCCCCGCCCCCAGCCTAGGTCAAGTGAAAATTATCTGAAGCCCTTGGTGTAAAGTTTTAGAAAATTCTTCCTGTAATCCAGCTACCTAATTTTCTGCATTATAGAGAATTTGCATACATCTAAAAAAAAAAAAATCAAGTGTTCTCTTTTCTCATATGTACAATAATTAATATGTGATATTCAAAAATCATTTGCTCATTTATTTATTGATTCAATAACAAATATCCTGTGAGCACCTACTAGGTTCCTTGGACTGTGCTAGGTGGTGGGGTAAAGTGATTTATGAGACACAATATCTGCTGTCAAGGAGCTCAAGTTTTAATGAAGAGGCTGACATTTCTAAAGGCAGTACCAAGACTAAAGCAGGAAAAATAAAAATGCATGCAGACCACAGATTTTTTAGTTTATCCATTGAGAGCAGATACAGTGTGGGTCTTTTTTGTTAACTTTGCTTATTAATGTTACTTAACAAAAGAATCGCAATGAAAATGTTGCACTGTTTATAGCCCTGATAAAAGTATTGGGAATATATTATGGAAGTAGCACTCTTAAAACAATTTCCCCTCTTTCATCTGGAAATTAGATCTCAGTTCTTAATGTGAAGTCTAGCCTGATTATCACTGTGGAAATGGGTGATTACAATAAAATGCAGTTGTTCTCACAGTGGCAGGAATAGAATGATTTGAAGACCAAAAGATGGCAAAGCAATTTCTCTGCCTTGGGACTGGCTTCCCAGGGAAGGGGCTTGATCTGGGACTTGTGTTCAAGCCCTCTGCATCTGGGGACTTCATGCAGGATGTGCATGTAAAATCGTCATAAGTTAGAAGATGGGGCAAGGATATTCCAACAGCAGTGGAGTGCACAAAGAGAAGGGGGAATGAAAGGGTGTCTGTATTCAGCAATGGTGAAACGTGGAAGGCTGGTGGAGGTTAGGAATGTGGCTAAGTGACCCATTCTGTAAGTGGCATGAACCTTTTAGTCTGATTTATTGGACATGGGTGCCATGCTTCATAGTCATCATTTCAACCACATTCTGTGCTGGGTGGTTAATATATCTATTATATATGTATGTGTGTGTATATATATAATATATATTAGATAAATATATATGTATATATATATTATATATATATATTGTGTGTGTGTGTATATATATATATATCATCTCTAATACCATAAACACTTCAAGGTATGTTTTATTTTCACCTTAATTTACATAAGGCAGTGAAAGCTCAGAGAGGTTAGCTCTTTCATCCATCCATCCGTTCATTCAACAGATATTTGCTGTATGCCTCCCACGTGCAGGTACTACATGCTGGTGTGAAAAGAGTGAAAAGACAAGTATAATTCCTGTCCTCACAGAGCTTAGACTCTAGAGCAAAAAACCTTGATATTAAATCACTAAAACGTGAAGTGTGTAGTGAAGAAGTAGAGATGTCTACAGGTAGAAAAAGGACCCAGAAGGAAGCAAAACTGAGGTTGAACACGTGTTTATCAGGCCTAAAGCCTGCTCTTTTTGTAATTCTTTGGCACCTCAATTCCCACACGCATGATTTTCCAGAAGGGGAGGCCTCTCCTTTGGAGGCCCAGGAGCATCTTTAGCTGGTTCAGAAAAATGCATATTTTTCTAATAAGTATATATTCAGTTTACCTTTTATTTTTGTCAAGTGATATTGTTTACCATTTATGGAAACGATATAATGTCTCTTTAAAGATACATATATTTAAGCAAACACAGTGATCCGATTTTTAAAAACATACCAAATAACAGTACAAGAATATGCATGGATATAACCAAAATCATAATTGAAATTTAAAAATTTTCCTAGTTGTGCCAGTTCTGCAGTTGCTGATTTCTCATTCTGATTATTGCTTATTTCTGATTGCTAAAATGGATCCTCTAGTATTGACCCACTAAACATTTGGTAAGTACAGTATGGTAGTTCATTAAAGTGTAAATTAGGTTAAGTGCTTCGGAAACTTACAGGGGAATGTGTAAATAATGAAGAACGATGAGAAGCGATTTTTTGCCCTCCAGGAACTTTGCTTCTCTAATAGTTTGAACCTTATCCATAGTCATGAATCTAGCTAGGAAACACTCTCAGTAAAAAATGTGGAAATAAAGCAAATGAGCTGAGGGCAGCAGTGTGAGACTTCAAATGACACCAAAGGATAAGAAAGCCATCAGAGAATGGTATTGTATTTAATGAAGTAACTGTACCAGGGTTAAATGATTTCAGTGTTTACCCCTAATTGGATCATGTGGCACATTAACGTGTTTCTCGTAGTTTGTCTTTCTGGAAATGTGTAAGTCAGGGCTAGATATGTTCAAGAGATAGAAAACTGATTATACTAGGCAATAGAGGCAATAGAGTTTTCCCCATTGGTTTCACACAAAAACATCTCTAGGAAGGATTCTTATTGGGTCACACACTCATATCCAAACTGTTTCCTGAAACGAGGAATTCATTTTTCTCAGCCTGTATCACCTGTGGTATATATAGACAGGTAGAAAGGCAGTACAGAAGGTTATGCAGGTGTATTGGCAGATTAGAAGAAAAAGTCACTGGGAGAACTCAGTATGTAAAATAACTTAAAAGAATGGAGCAGCAGGGAAACCGTGGAATTTGCCACCATGAGATAAAGCTTTAATTTTGTGAACTTGTGTTATAATCAAATCTCCATCCTTCTCTTCACCCTGGTCTTCCCCAAATCATTCAAGATAACATTGTGGCCTAAAAGGAGCTGTCCAAGGCTTCAGCCTGTTGCTGTTGTCCACAGTAGTGGACGTCAACAAATGCCCCTTTTCTGAAATATACTTCTTTGAATCCAGGATACCATTCTCAATGGGGTTTTTCCTCTGATAACCCCTCTGGTCTCTTCTGATCATTTCTCTTCCATCCCTCTGCCCCTTAAATAAAAATGTCCTCAAGGGCCCTGTTTTCGATCCCCACATTTTCTCACTCAGCTCTCTACTGATAATACAATTGTAATCAGAATCATGACTGACTTATGTCATCTTGTTATGGTTTATTATCGATTACTTCCTACATGCCAACAGTGTAATAAGCATTAGAAGCTTAGAAAGGTGATTTGATCCTTTTGCTCCTGGCTTCGAGTTCCACCTACATGCAATTGACCCCCAAATGTATGCCTCCCAGATCCGGTCCTGAATACATGTATTTCCAAGGAAGTAGAGTACACTCTTCTCCTAAGTGACCCACTTCAAACTCAAGGTGTCCCAAACCAGATTCACTCATAACCTCCTTTGCCCCTGTGTTGCCTATCTCAGTAACCACTAGTGTCATTTGCTTGGTCATCTAAACTGTGAGTCATTCTTTTTTTTTTTTTCTTTGTGGTACGTGGGCCTCTCGCTGTTGTGGCCTCTCCCGTTGCGGAGCACAGGCTCCGGACACGTAGGCTCAGCGGCCATGGCTCACGGGCCCAGATGCTCCGCGGCATGTGGGATCTTCCCAGACCGGGGCACGAACCCGTGTCTCCTGCATCGGCAGGCGGACTCTCAACCCCTGTGCCACCAGGGAAGCCCCTGTGAGTCATTCTTGATCCTTCTTTCTTTCCCAGTGGCCATAGTACATTGATTCTTACTCCAAAATGTTATCTGTCTTCTGTTTTTATTTCTTCTGCCTTTGCTTTAGTGCAAATCCAACAAAATGGCTGTTTTTGTAAATAACGTTTTATGAGAATACAGCCATACTTATTCATTTCCATATACTCTATGGCTACTTTCATGATATAATGGTAGAATTGAGTAGTTGTAACAGAACTTATGGCCAGAAAAGCCTAAAATATTTACTGTGTAGCCCTTAACAAGAAAAGTTTGCTAAATCCTTCTCTAGCATAAACACTCATTATCTCTTATCTGGACCAGCGCAGTGTGCAGGGGTGGTCAGCGTTGTCTCTTAGTGTTCACTCACCCAGGCCCCAGTCTGTCTTCAATATCTACCACCATTTATATTTGCAAACTCAATCCTTGCCGTGTTACAGCCCCAGTTAAAGAACAAATAATGGCACAATTTTGAACTCTGACATCAGTTATGTATTGCTGCATAACAGACTACGCTAAAACTTGGTGATTTTGTGAATTGACGGGGGCAGTTCCTGTGCTGTTCTCACGTGGTGGGACTTGTGTGGCTTCATTCAGCTGACAGGGAAGATACGAACTAGGATGCTGGGATGACTGGGCTTTTCTTTCTGTGTACTTCTTACAAGTAGACCACCTGGGTTTCTCATATCATGGCTGGATTCTAAGAGGCAAGCTCCAATGCACATTCATATATCAGTTTTTATATCACATGTGCTGCTAGCCCAGTGGCTGAAGCAAGCCGCATGCCAAGCTCAGAATCAGTATGGGAGGGGACTACCAAAGTGCCAGTCCCAAGGAGGCATGAGTCACTGGGAGCCAACCAGTGTTAGTCTGCTGTATCTCCTTAGCATACCTTCAAGGCTTTTTCTAATCTGGCCTCAGATTATAGTTTTCAATTTTATTTATGCTTCATCCCACCAAGCATACCTATCTAAGGGGCTGTGAGCTCTTATTTGAACAAAGTCCCTGAATATGTCATGCATTTTCTTACATTTACGCCTTTACTCATTCTTTCCTCTTTAAATTTCTTTCCCTCTCCTGCTTTGCTGCCACAAATCATGCCTGCCAATCGTAAGAATTCTTGAATGCACTTCAGATGTCCCCTCTTCTCTGAGGCCTTTTCTGCTCTTCATGCAGACTTGATTCTGCCTCTCTCCCAGCATGTAACCACTCAAAGCTAGCAAGACAGTTATCACCGTATGACACCATTTTTTACACCTTGTAAGAAAAATTTGAAGACAGTAACTTCGTCTCAGTCAAAATTGTATATGTTCAAAAACTAAAATGGCATCATCTGTTTTAAGACACCTTGAACTCCATCAGTGACCAGAGCCAGGAAGTACAGTGGCAACCTGGCATTGTGAGTCTCTAAGACAATATAAGAAAAATTCCAGTTTCTCTTGCTGAGTAATTTCTAATTATATGGATTTTTTTTTTTAAGAGTGTATAACGCGTGGTAGTGTCAGAGGGTAAAATTGTGAGCTTTGTGTCGAATCACAGGAAACAGATGAGGCCAAATGCGTTTGCACATAAAATGGAATAGGATTATGAGCTTATTCAAACTGGGAAGAAGGTTTTATGTGATAATGCCTTAGTGTTGAGAAAAATAAAGGTGATTTCTTGTCAAGCAACACGGACATTGAGAAAACAATGGACACTTCAGGTTTTCATAAGCCTGAAGTTGTTCTTTTTTATATTAAGTATAAGCAGATAGCTTCAACTTAGCAAGTATTATTAAGCACTTTCTGTTAGGTGTGTGGCAATGTGGCAGTGCCTGGGAAAAAAATAGGCACTTTTTTTGCTAACAATTCCTACATTTCCTAGATTCCTACAATTGGCATCTAAAGGTATCTCTGTATCCTTAAGAAGTAAAGTTTTTTAGGGAGGGAAATATTATAAACATATAGATATGACACAAGACAAAGATGACCAATTCCTGCCCCAAGAGAGCAGGAAGTCCTGAGAACAAGAGGAAGAGAGAAATTCCAGACCAGAATTTGTTCTTGACTATAATTCCAAACATCTTCCTTTAGGAGATGAAGCTTATTATAAAAATTACAGAAAGTACAAAATTTTGACTAAATCATAACTTTAAATCAGATATCTCACACGACCAGCCCTCACGTAGAATATAGTCTAAAGACATATATGGCCTGGATAAAGATTTTTATTGGAAAACTAGAATATTTCAAGAAAAAATTTGGACCTCTGAGTTATTGTAAAGTATTGGAAATTTGGCAGCACAGCGTCTACATTCCCTTTTGCCGTTGATTGGCTTGAGCTGGTTATTAGCTTCCTTTTAGGCAGGGCAGGCCCTTCCCAGCCCTCTTCTCCACGACACACTCCAGGACGTTACACCTGCCCCACTTTATGTGGTCTGGTTAGCTCTTGTAAGCATTGGAGTTAGAATGCCCTGAAATGCTTAAATTCTGTTTGGAAAACTAACTCAAGTGGAGATCTTGATAACGTCAATATCAAGATCTATACTATTGCAACATTCTCAAATGTAGTTCTTTTACCAGTTAACTATTATCTCCAAGGTTGTGTGTCCAGGTTATCAGAACTTATAGCAGAGAAGCTATTTGTTGATATTCTTGAGAATTTTCTTTCCCCATAAAATGAAAGAATTTCTTTGACCAGCTGTCTTGGATCTGAATGTAAAATTAGAATTACACAAGAGGGAGTAAATTCGTGTTTTGGCAAGAATACATTTTTGTTTTGTGTACTGTATTTAAGGCAGTTGCTAGACCAATTTGTGGATGATGGAACATTGTAGAACATCACTTAAACTTTCTTCATTTAACGGCGAGAGTTGGGGCAGAAGGTAATATCAAAAAAGGCAGGGCTTCCCTGGTGGCGCAGTGGTTGACAGCCCGCCTGCCGATGCAGGGGACGCGGGTTTGTGCCCTGGTCCGGGAAGATCCCACATGCTGCGGAGCGGCTGGGCCCATGAGCCATGGCCGCTGAGCCTGCGCGTCCGGAGCCTGTGCTCCACAGTGGGAGAGGCCACAAAAGTGAGACGCCCGCATACCACACACACACACACACACACAAAAAAAGGCAACATGTGAAATACTTATTTGAATAAAGGAGGATGCTTTGGTTAACAAGATTATTTCAGAAAGACAGTACATTGTTACATGGAAAGTTATAGTATTTTTAAAGATATGGATTGATCAGATACCAACAATAACATAAACATTATGCACAGTTAATTCCTAAATTCACCAAAAAGAGCACAACTTTTGACAGCCTCCAGTGGTATCCAAGTTGGACTCATACGTCTTTAAAATGCAGCCCTTGTTTCAGCTGAGATTAGTTATAAATTACTGAAAAGAGAGATGTGTAATTGAAGCAACAATGACAGGCTTTTACTAACAATAGTGTGAATAACTTAACAGGGGCCCTTGAAATTTGGTTAATTTGAATTCTAATGGATCATCATACCTATAGAATATAATTCATTTGATGGCAATTGCTATTCGTAACAGGAACTCTTTATGAAACTTGGATATTTGAGGTAAACTACATTCATAGCCAAGAATGAAATTTATTTGATCCATAAGACAGACTTCATCAAGAATTAAATGTTCAGTCTTAAGCAATCTACATTAGAAAATGGATTATGAATAATCTTTCAAGATTGAATTTATTATACATAACTTTACATTTCTTTTGGTCGTTTACTACACCCTATAATTTCTAGAATCTTAGACACAAACTGTTTGTATTGGTAATTAGATACAATGTATGCTTCCTTTTGGTTAAGTAGATATATCCTGTTTATTTGGGGCCTCAAAGAACTTCCTTCTAAAATCAGAACTAGAAGAATTTTGCTTTATAGAATCTCTTTAAAACAGAAGTTTTATATAAAGCATATGAGGCTTTAATTTACTATCCCAAATGGTGTAGAAATCCTAATTTGGCATTACAATTTATAATATTTATATAAATAGCTTTTCTCTTATATTGCAGCATAAAGATGAAGTGCTGAATTATATATGCTTCTGAGTCCCCCCTTCTATTACCACACCCCCGTATGCATTTAAATTATGTATCTAATATGGGTCTATACTAGTATGGAGCATAGAGCTAGACACATGGTAGATACTCAAAAGGGGATTGTCAAAATTCAATGGCTATGTAATACTTACTTTATATATATACATATGGATTTTGTAAAGTTCTCAGCTCATATAAACTTTAATCACTTAGATTGTCAATACAATATGAACAATTTTGAAATGCCATTTAAAAGCAAACATATTTAAACCTGGGACATTAAACAATTGCACTGCTTTGTACACTATGCAATTTGGTAATTACTGAGGACAAAACTAACCTTTAATTAGCAACATTTAAGTCAATAATAGATGTAGAAAGGAAATGCTCTTCACTTTAAAATGCATTATTTCCAATATCATAACCTGATGTTCAGGTTTCCGTATTGAGACACACATGTTTAAACACTGCCCAAGAATAATTTCAGTGAGATTGCAATACTTATAGACAGTGGAACAGAGATAGAAGAACCATTTATCTCTAATGTCCTATGAAGGATCCCTTCATATGACAGGAAATTAAGTGATACTTCAGTGTATTCTAGAAGAACCTATAATGGGAAGGATGGTTGTATCCGATTGGCATTATTTGTCCGACATCCACATATTATAGCTAAAAACTCTTGTTTAATTTTAAGGAAGGCAACATCATGCTGTGTTGAAGAGTATGACTTCTGCAGCTGGAGGGCTTGACTTCAGCTATTGGCTCAGCTTTGTACTAGCTGTGCAGGTTTAACAAGGCACATAAACCCTCTGCGCCTCAGTTTCTACATTTACAAAATAGATATACAAATTGTACCTAATTCATACATTTTCCATAATAATAAAATGACTCAGTATATGAAAAATGCTTACAACAGCACCTGGTCCTTAGAAAGTCCCATGTGTTTCATCAAAAAATAAGGCTTTTTTGTAGGTCTATATTCGTTTTAAAAGGACCCATTTTCATCCTCAGAACTGTACATTTGTGCACACAGTAACTTAGAAATATATTTCCTACTAGGCAAAGTAATAACTGAATCCTAAGAACAAATGACTGTGTGACCTTGGGTAAATCATTTAACAGTCCTAAGCTCCATTTTCTCTAGCAATAAATTGACAGAGTTGGTCTACATGATTTCTAAAGAACCTTCCATCTTCAAAAAAATCTGATTCTATGTGATCATTCTGCTACATTTAAGCAGAATATTCTGTATTAACAGTAGATCAATAACAAGTGATTCATTATGTTTATTGATAAATAACAGATGACCCAAACTACGATGGAAATGCATGCTCACATCTATCTTTATTTTCTTATATTGCAATTTGAATGGACAGAGACACAATATCAACTGAAATAATTAGGTATAAAACTGGGCCCAACCATGTGTTGATTTGAATAGTCATTGCAGTTTTATGCAAATTGGAAGCTTTCAGCTTAGTCTGATAGCATCAGGAAGGGTTCTATAAAACTCAAATATACATTTGTCTTAGCAATAAATATGACTCTCCTTCCTTATTATTCCACCAACACGTATACTTAATGAGAGTGAAAGACATTTAGATCTTGTGAAAATCTGGTTTTATTTTATCTTATTTTATTTGGTACGAAAAGCCTGAATGTAAAATTATCTTTAAAAATGGTGACCAAACAGATCAAATTTAGGTGACATGTTAAAGGTTGTAAGTAAGTCAATTTTACTCAGTATACTATAAATCAAACCCCTTTCCCTCTTCAATTTATTGATGCACAGGGTTTGGAGTTTGGGTTATTACTGTTAGTGATTATTAAAGTACGTGTAGAGCATTTCCTATATATATTTCTGTAAAACCATTCTAGGTTATCAGCAATCTAGCCTCTGCACTGTTAAATTACAAAAACTACAAAGCAGTAACATCAGATTGACCACATTCCTAACATATAACCATCTTACTTTTGTCCTTACTACTGTAACACCAAGACAATCTATCATTAATATAACTTGAAGATTGAAGGAGAAGCTTGACTAAAGTCTTTCTAAGATCCACATTTATCATTTCTTTGCAAGTCTCTTTTAAGGATAGGTGGACAGAATTAAGGCAGTACTTCTATTTTTAAAAGAGAATTGTAAAGAAATGATACAGATGTATCTTTTTTTTTTTTTTTTTTGCTGGACGCAGGCCTCTCCCGTTGTGGAGCACAGGCTCCAGATGCCCGATCTTCCCGGACCGGGGCACAAACCCATGTCCCCTGTATTGGCAGGTGGACTCTCAACCACTGCACCACCAGAGAAGCCCATATCTTAAGTGTTGTGACACAAACTTTCAACTTGGGATACACTTGGGTCCAGAGCTGGACTAACAAGACCTTTCCCAGACTTACTGAACTGAGAGAGAGCTAGATGCAAATTGAGGTTAGGCTCTAAGATAGGCCTGGGGAGAAATGCAAGTGAGCTGGAAGAGCAAGCAGATGGGCTGGGGGAGCAAATGTGACAGATGCAGGAGAGCTTCTCAGGATCACCAGACGCCTCCAGCCCCTGAATCTGTTCCACAGGCCCAGGAGCACACCTGTTCCCTGCCTCTTTCCAATAAATTTCCCCTTTAGCTTAAGGCAGCACAAATAAGGTTTCAGTTGCCTTTCAACCAAAGGAGCCCAAACTTAGGTCACATTTGTCAAGACACTACTCCTCTGATATCATAGTGACTATGTAGCCCCCTCAAATTTTCAGCTGCTTGTAAAACTATTTACAGAGGGTCTGATTTATATATTCTATCCTAAATAGATAACCAGTTTGAAAAAACTTCATGTAATAAAATAGGCTTATCTACCTTTTCCTCTTTGCAGTTTAGGGTCTATTTGCAACTTACTGGATTCTCCCAGTCCTGCCTAAAGTAATCACAGGATTTCGAATGTAAATTTCTCTAGTTGACCGTTCTAATTCTCAGCAGTATTTCAGTTCCCTCCCAAGAGAATTTTGATGTACTTCCTTTCCATCATGCTTAGAATATGTCTGTGATGGAGTCGCAAGGAGCATTCAGCATTCAAAAACACCTCTGATTGTTATAATTTAAGGAATACATGATGCCTTAACTGTAGCAAACATTCTTGTGGAAAAGTTTTGTGGAAAGTAACTTTACAAAGTATTATAAACCACAAGTCCTGTAAATTTAAAATTGGTCCTTAACTGGATTCTCAGCCATTTTATTGATGGTTTACCTAAGTCTCTATCAGATGCATTCGTATCTTAAGGTAATTTAACCTCAACCATCTGAGTCTGATTCACTGCCACAGAATTAAGGTCACTTAATGCCATGAAAACTGCCTGGCATATCTTAAACTTCATTCAGATTCACTGTAGCCTCAGTGGTCCATTCCTTTGCAAAGCCTGTTTACTAGAATATGTAAGTGGAGCTTCCAGAGTTTTAACTGAGAATTGATATGTCTGACTGGATCTGTAGATATTTCAGGACATGCATTTACAGTGTTCTACTGATGCCAAGAGCACTCTGCCTGCGTTATGAGCAGAATTCATATTAGGAGTTACTGCTTTCATTTCTAGGACATGTACTGATACAATCTCTCTGGTCTGGGCTTTTTTTTTGGCCATTATAAATTGTCAATTTGGCTCAGTCTCTAGTTCTTATTGGAGGGCTTCATCATGACTCTACACATGATGATCTTGCAACATACTTACTAATAAATCCTCTAAATTACAGCATTCAGAAAAATGGCACAGATCTGAAATAACAGCAGCAAAGTCCTCACCAAGCTGTGGATTCAGTTGGTGAAATTTAAGTCTCAGAACAATAACTAATAGTGCTGCTTTGATGTGAACTTCCAGTAACCTTACAGATTTATCAAATGCCTTGTCTTTACCTAAGGCAAGGATATTGAGGGATCATGTAATAACATTGTACAATTCTGATTAAAGCCATCTAAGTTTCTATTCTATAAATATTATATTATTGGAAATTAAAATAGAGAAGTAACAGCAGTCCTCACAACTCTAATAATTATTCTGCCCCACAGACACCTTTGGCATTTTGTGTACCACGTCCCTTAGCATATAAAGGAATTATATGAAGCCAACTGTAAAGGAACCCTTACATATGGCAAAAGACAGCCATTCTTTTCTTGATATATATTTTGATTACAGAGTAGGTGGATGCTGTGAGGTGTTAGGGAATAGTGGCAAAGTGGTGGATTGGGGGGTTGGAAGGTTGGATTCTATCTGACTGTTATATGATCTAAACTTTTTTTTTCTCTGAATGTAAACTGGCTATTTTAATTTAAAAGAAAGGAATTGGACTTGATGGGGTTTTTTTCTAAGTTCCTTTTTTAAAAGTTTTTATTGGAATATAGTTGCTTTACAATGCTGTGTTAGTTTCTACTGTACATCAAAGTAAATCAGCTATACGTTTACATATATCCCCTCTTTTTTGGATTTCCTTCCCATTTAGGTCACCACAGAGCATTGAGTAGAGTTCCCTGTGCTATACAGTAGGTTCTCATTAGTTATCTATTTTGTGCATAGTATTAATACTGTGTATATGTCAGTCCCACTCTCCCAATTCATCCCTCCCTCCCTTCCCCCTTGGTATCCATACATTTGTTCTCTACATCGGTGTCTCTATTTCTGTTTTTTTTTTTTTTTTTTTT
>NW_006797697.1:561587-591524 GCF_000442215.2 Lipotes vexillifer
CGGGGCACAGGCTCCGGACGCGCAGGCTCAGCGGCCATGGCTCACGGGCACAGCCGCCCCGTATTTCTGTTTTGTAAATAAGATCGTCTGTACCATTTTTTTTCAGATTCCACATACATGCGTTATTCTACAATATTTGTTTTTCTCTTTCTGACTGACTTCACTCTGTATGACAGTCTTTAGGTCCATCCATGTCTCTACAAATGAACCAAAGTAGCCTTAAAAACCGTCAAGTCCAATTACTCAGCCATAAAAAGGAACAGAATTGGACTTGATGGTTTTTAAGGCTACTTTGGTTCTAACAGTCTGTGAACAAAAAAAAGTTAGTGCTTTTATAACTACCATTGTCCTCCCGACACTCTGCATGTCTTGTCTTAGTCTGGCGCCTACTCATCAGTATGACTGAGCCTCACTAGTGCTTGTCTGTCAATACCACTAATAAGACACTAAGGAACCAAATGTATCACTGTGTTTATCCATATCCTGTCTTGAAATCCATTTATCCAGTCACAACACTATTCTAATAAATCATATTATCAAAACAAAGCCTAGGGTAAGTAACTACTTTCCCTGTTTGCCCCTCCTTCAATTATTGGGCTGTATTTATGCATCTATTTCTCAAAGAAATCACTTCCAAATTGAGTGTTTCTTTCCTGGAACCAAATTCCTCTTTTAATATTTCTCTTAAGAAATGGAGTACAGTGTCTCAATGGAAAAGCATAAAATTCCACAAGGAGACAGTAGTGAAGAGCTTTATAGTGTCACTATCATGCTAAATAGGGCTTAAATTTAGCCCTCCACCTGAATAGGTGGAGAGATGTCTCCTTGGGACTCATATCTGGTAAAATTGAGGGAAGTTGGGTGTTATGACCTGATATACATATATTTAGTATATAATGGAAAGAAAACCTGGCCTAAAATATAAATGGGAGCAGAAACCATTTTAATTCTGTTACTTTAAACTAGTGCATAAGTATTACATATTTTTAAAAAAGGATCACCAATGGGCTTGATTATAAAAATGTAAAATTTTTTTCAATGGAGGTATACATTTTAGGTGCTCTAAAATATTTAAAATGTAATTTGGTTAAAAATAGTATTATGTCACTTTTCAGTGGAATATCTATTGTGAAAAATTATATAGAACTATAATATAAGGTAATCCTCAGTTAAATACTACAGTTACATTAAGGTTATAATGTTTAGCAAATAAAAATTTAGAACCGGGCTTCCCTGGTGGTGCAGTGCTTGAGAGTCCGCCTGCCGATGCAGGAGACGCGGGTTCGTGCCCCGTTTCGGGAAGATCCCACATGCCGCGGAGCGGCTGGGCCCGTGAGCCATGGCCGCTGAGCCTGCGCGTCCGGAGCCTGTGCTCCGCAAATGGGAGAGGCCACAACAGTGAGAGGCCCGCATAACACAAGAAAAGAAAAAAAAAAAAAATTTAGAACCAGTTAAATTTGAATTGCAGATACATAATTTTAGTGTAAGTATCTCTTATGCAATATTTTTTGATATTCTTGTACTAAAAAATTGTTCATTGTTTATATGGGATTCAAATTTTACTAGGTGTTCTGTATTATATCTGGCAACTCTTGTTACGTGTTGAGATACTTTTTTCATTTTTACCTATATATATGTATGTGTATACAATTCTGGGAACTTATGCATTAGCTTTGACACTGTAATTACAGTAAACATACTATTGAATACTTTGAGATTTCAAAAAAATTTTTATTTTATTTATTTATTTTTGGCTGCGTTGGGTCTTTGTTGCTATGCATGGGCTTTCTCTAGTTGTGGCCGGGGGGGCTACTCTTTGTTGTGGTGTGCAAGCTTCTCATTGTGGTGGAGCATGGGCTCTAGGCGTGTGGACTTCAGTAGTTGTGGTATGTGGGCTCAGTCGTTGTGGTGCACAGGCTTAGTTGCTCTGTGCCGTGTGGGATCTTCCTGGACTAGGGCTTGAACCCGTGTCCCCTGCATTGGCAGGCAGATTATTAACCACTGAGCCACCAGGAAAGTCCCAACTATTGAATACTTTGAAATGTAAGTAATTAAAAGAACAAAGATACTTTGGTTTTGAGAAAGGATCTTGTTGAAAATAATGTTTTGTAAGGCTGGGCAATTTCAATTTAGCTTCTCTTCTCCACAGTAAAGTCTAGCATGGATAATATTTGAACAATTAATATTATTTAAAAGTATGTTCAATGGCTGTTGAAAGTGCCTGCTCTTAAAGAATCTTCAGACTAATGATGGCAGGGCTAGGCATCTGCATAACTAGAATTTGGATGAACAACATTCATATCAAGAAACCTTCTCTTATAATTTAAAATAGAATATAATGAGAGATATTTAGAGAAATTAGAGATTAGTGGGAAATAGAACAATCTAAAAGACATTGAGGGTTGTGTCTTAACAATGTGGTTTTGGAATGCGTTCTTCTGCAAACCAACTCACTAGATGGTTTTCTTCATTTCAAAGTGCTTCCCGTAATTTTATTAGATTTTTTGAATATGCTCTGCCATCAAATGTTCTTTGAGCATTACATTATTAATTTCTAAGTCAGATGAATTGAGAAGACTAATGCAATAAAAATCTATTTTCCTTGTTTTCAGCCTTGCCGCTTTTCCCCACCCCAATCCTTTTTATGCACGGCAACCATAGTAATGTTTGAAATACCCAAATATCATGTCAATACGTTAGTTAAAAGCCCCTCAAAGCTTTCTCTTGTTCTTAGGATAAAATTCAAAGGTTTAACCTGGCTTGAATCAACTGGCTCTACCTGTCTCTCTAGACTCACCGCCTGCATGTCTCCCATTCCTCACTATGTTTCACTCCTACTGGACAACTCTGAAAATGCCAAGCTCAGCAGGAAGCAGACTAAATTGTATCAATCTCCCCTCGACATTTTAGGTTGATTCTAAAACCTCAGCTTGGAATGATTTCAGCAATCAGAATTATGGCCACAGGTAATGGAACAGGGATCTAGCTAAGAATATACACGAAAATGCATCTTACACTGTCGGGGTAAAAGCTAGGGTATCTTTTTTTTTTTTTTTTTTTTGCGGTACGCGGGCCTCTCACTGTTGTGGCCTCTCCCGTTGCGGAGCACAGGCTCCGGACACGCAGGCTCAGCGGCCATGGCTCACGGGCTCAGCCGCTCCGCGGCATGTGGGATCTTCCCGGACCGGGGCAGGAAACCGTGTCCCCTGCATTGGCAGGCACCAGGGAAGCCCAAAAGCTAGAGTATCTTGTACATTGATCTTTATTCTTGAATGCATTTACTGCAACCGTCAATTCCAAATATTTTAAAGTTAAATTGATTCCCTAATTATTTACTGCTTATTTTGGTATTCTTGATCTTAGATTGTTGTCTAACTCAAATTGGTCAACTGTTTGCCAAATGCTATGTGAAGCAACCTGGAGTCTTCCTCATGTGTAGTCTTCCCTAAAACCAACTTTGAGCCTGGTCTAGGCAAGTGGTTCTCAAATAAATGCATGCATCAGAAATCAATGAATGGCTTATTAAAACACAGATTTCCTGGCCCCCTTCCCAGAGTTTCTAATTTCATAGGTCTGGATTAGAGGCTAAGGATTTGTATTTCTCACAAATTCCCAGGTGATGCTAATGCTGCTGGTAGGGGATTAGACTTTGAGAACCTCATTGCTCTAAGCAAATTCAACACCAAGAAGTAAAGTGTGAGATGGCAGCTTATCTCCTTACCATAAAACTAGCTCATTCACCAAGCTGTTTTCCTTTCTTAGATACCTAAACTCCATTCAGGGAAATACTTAAGTAGTATTAATGCCCCTCTTTACCTGGAATGATATATATAAGGTCATTTCTCCTTTCTACTTTCATAGCCAGCTCCTTGGAACAGATGTGAATATGTCTATATATGTTTTCAGCATTCTACCTTTCAGTGTGTTTTTAAACCTAACTGATATCCTTATGCAGTGCAGGGCAAAGAAAGCAAAATGATCTCTTCTGCTGCTGCATCCAGCAGCCCCCCTCAGATTACTCTCAACCTCCCTCACAGTCTGCCCTTCTGCCCCCAGGCTCCCACTTGTCCTCAGGATAACTGCAAATGCAGTTCCAAATTCATTTTGGAAGACTGTAAGTGACCTGACATTTTTGTCATAAATTGACCTAGGAAGGTGTCCCAGTTGAATACAATCCTTTCTGGAGGAATGAATTAGAATTTTAGTCTGTCTGGGCTTCTCTATCAATTAATCACATCTGGAGCCTTCATCTGCCTGCAACTAAGTTCCTTTCTTGTTCCTAATTCTCAGGTGGTTTGATTTTCTTTGTCAAGGACTCAAAAAAAAATTGTGGAAAGAATGATTAAATGCTGCTAGCAGAATTGGGTAGAGCAGGAAACAGCTACAGGACTCAGTTCAGGCGTGACCAGAATAGATCCAAAGAGACAGAACATATCCAGGGAGAGAGTACCTGAAGGCTTTGGCAATGTTAGCTCTTTCTAAAGGTTTCTCCCCCATTCAGCTCCCACTTCCAAGTTAATCTCTGTCTATCAAAACTACCTGCTTACCCCTAATGTCAGGCTGAGCACATGCATTCATTCTTTCACCTGACAAAAATTTATTGAACACATTCTATGTGCTACAGACCATACTCAGGACTTGTAATACAACAGCAGCTAGGTATGAGCTCTGACCTCAAGAAATTCCCGGAATGGAATGGGAAACAAATATATAAGAAAATAAGTTGCCAAATGTCAATGCTATGATAGAACTCTGAGCAAGTTAGTTTAGGAATACAAAGGAGAGAATAATTCAGTTTTCCTGGAGAGAGGAGGGGAGTCAGGAAAGGATTGAAGGGTTGATACTTGTACTGTACCTTGACAGATAGTCTGCTTCTGGTATAGGGATGGGAGGGAGGGGATACTATAAACAACACTAAAAAGTAAACAAGGTAAGAATTTTATATTCCTTTTCTTTTGTAATTGGGAAGTACATTTGTTGAGTCCAGTAATCTCATAATATTTCAAGGTCACAAACTTAATTAGTGGTAGAGTTCAGTCAAGAATTCAAGCATTCTCATGGCAGGTCCAGTCTCGTTATACCATCCCAAGTTGGGTGTTTCCTCTCAGCACAAAACTCAAGATGACCTTGTTTAATTTAGAACTTGCTGGCTGCACAGTTTTTGCCTGAATTGCATGATTAGTCTCACTATAAAATCTTCAAAGTGAAAGATTAGATAAGAGGTCTCTAAGGATAGCCTCCCAGAATTTCACACATCTTTGTGTTTAGGCGTTTATTATTTTATTTATTTAAAATTTATGTTTTATGTAGAGGGAAAATAATATTTTTCATATTTTTGCTGCTTGAACCTGCCTGTACTTATTTCCTGAGCTCTTATTTGCATACTTCAAATAATAACCTGATATTCTTTTAGTATTTAATTAAAGTTTTGATCACTTCATTGGAAACATTCAAACATTTTCCCCGAGCAAAAATTTTAACTTATGTAAACCAATAATCATTAAAGATTACCACTAAGGAACTTATTCTTGCTGTTTAAAAAAAAATAGTAGAGGGTTATTTTCTGTTCTCAAACTCTCTGAACTTTTTAGAGAAATGTAGTTACCATGAATTTGTAAATTTATTTACAAGTGAACAGAATAATAAGAATAGTGTAAAGTAAGAGCTTAGAAGATAGAAGTTGAGGGTCATAGTGTTTATGCTGTATTAGTATAAATGACCAAACATGACTATTCTCAACCATAATAATCAAGCTTTGTAAACATCATCTAAAGTTTATAAACAAGTTTACTAGGGAAGCACTGCTTGCTTTTAGAGATTGTGGAAACAAATTAACTTCCCAAAGTTCAGTGACTTTAAAAGCATTCTTATGGTGTGACATGCTTCCTATCTATCTCATAGCTATATCATAAGGAACACTTGGCTTCCAGGGTAGCTTAGGGGCAGAGAAGAGAGAACTGGAAGTTTCCTTGGACACTTTTTAAAACTAGGCACCACTGCTGCCCACTAGATTGACTAGAATGCAATGTTATGAATCCAACCTAGCTTCAAAGAAATGGGGAAGGAGAAAATGGTGAACAACTGGCATTCCCCCAGCTAAAGGCTGATTTGACGGTGACACAAAATCAATACTCTTCTCGTGTTCACTCCTCCTTCTACCTGGGCCCTTCTTGCCCCAACCATAGCTTGTCTGCATTATTACCTGAATGCCTTAACCTCTTTGAAGATGTATCAGCAATGCGGAAGAGAAGAAATAGGGAGAGGAATGGGGGAGAGGGAAGGTGACATCATGGGGAAAAAGGGAAGGAGGAGGAAAACAGGAGGAGAAACAGCTATATTAAAATCAGAATCTTCCTTGACTTTTCTCTTGCCACAGATTGCTACTAGCCTGACGGAAGTGGCGCTTTGTCACCTCCCTGGCCTGACTCGAGTCTTGCTGCCTGATCCTTCACTAACTAGTACCGAATGGGTTTTAATCTTCTTATGGGGGTAGTTCTTCTTTTACCTCATGGGTTGAACAAATCAGCTCATCCTTAAAGACTTGTTCATATTTCCCTGACTGTGAAGCCTCCCCTGAATTTTAGAGCTACCTGGGAACTACATTTCTACCCTCTTGATTATGTGAATTTGTTTACTACTTAATTACTGTTTAGATTGTTCTCCACATTTCCATGAGTTTTCTTCATAACTGAGTTATAAACCTCTTGGTGAGTTGTAACTTGTTCTTCTTACTGCTGTATTCCCAATGTACTTGGCATATAGAAGATGCTCACTAAGGATTAAGTAAATGAATTAATTCACTGTCTTATACATCATTATCTTCATATCACTTAGGACAACATTGTGTGTAGAATAGACCCTCAATGAGCATTTATAGATTGACTGGTTCTCCTTTTATTTATTTATTTATTTATTTATTTTTAAAGTCCCATTTTTCTTTTTTCTACTTACTTATTTATTTACTTTTGGCTGCGTTTGGTCTTCGTTGCTGCGCACGGGCTTTTTCTCCAGTTGTGGCCAGCAGGGACTACTCTCTGTTGTGGTGCGCGGGCTTCTCATTGCGGTGGCTTCTCTTGTTGTGGAGCACAGGCTTTAGGCATGCGGGCTTCAGTAGTTGCAGCATGTAGGTTCAGTAGTTCTGGCTCGTGGGCCTAGTTGTTCCGTGGCATGTGAGATCTTCACGGGGCAGGCATCGAACCCGTGTCCCCTGCACTGGCAGGCAGATTCTTAACCACTGCGCCACCAGGGAGGTCCCGGTTCCCCTTTTAAATGCTTCAAAATGAAACAGTGATGATGGAAGGGGATGTATTAGTCAGCTCTTAGACACATTTTATAGTAGCAATTTTTAAAAGTAAATTACATCCATTGTACATGTTTGGTTTTCAAATACATACACTCAGATTTTCAATGCAAACATGAAATTTTCTTCTAAAGTTTGGCAAAATGAATATAAAAGCTAAGATGCAACTCCTTGGAAAATTTACCCTCATTTCCCATTATAATTATATGCAAACAGGAATTATAATTATATGCAAATAGGAATTAGAAGAAGAAATTTGGGGAATTTGACAGTGTTGATGTTTAGAGAATTGTACAAGATATCAGCACAAACAAAACCTAAATCAGAGTGTATTGCATGAAGTGTGTAAGATGCTGGCAGAAAGTTTTTGTGGTTAAATCCTCTGGAGTTTACATCTCTTATAAAAAAGTATAAGAATAATTCCAGGGAATTTTCTTGGCATGAAATTTCTGAAAATTTTTTCTTACCAAAATGTGCTAAATCTTATCAAATACACATACCACACAGTAATATATTAAAATACTGAATGTAACATTTTCCCCAACAATTTTAACTAGTTATTGCAGAAAAAAGTAATTGCTGATAGAGGAAAATAATGATTATATGGGAGAAAGAAGAATAATTTTAGAGCTGATAGATCTAGATCAGGATATGTATATATTATATATATATATATATATATATATATATATATATATATATATATATATATATATGGCTCCTAAACATTATTGAGGCCCTACCGTGTGAAACATGCCATGAATTTTCCTGGGAACATATTTAATCTTCTAAACCTAATCTAATCCTTGAAAGCCCTATAAGGTAGCTGTTGTTCCCATTTTGTACACAATGAACTTAGGAATCAAATGTTAGGCATTTTCCTGGTGTCATATAACTAGTATGCGTTGAAGACAAGGCCATGGCAGTATCATCTATCCAGTACTAATTCCACTACATCAACGATACCTCCTGATAACCCCTGTTGATAACAAGTATGAATTCAATGTCTAATGCACTCCTCTTTGATCTTTTATAGCTCAATTTTCTACCTCACTACTTTTGTGGGGTAAAATAGTGGAAACTTCTCTTTCCCCAGTATACCAATTTACAGTAATTCCCAGCAGCTTGCACATATGTATATAAAGATAGAGACCTAGATGAAAGAATGAACAAGTTATGATACTGAGGCAGCTTCTCATTCGTGCTCCCCAGTTTATAGAGACATGAATGGAATATCCATTACTGCTCAAATCCTTTCCCTTAGCCAACCCATAAGATGCGTCATGGTAAAATACAATTTTCTGCTACCTTAATTATTGCAGCGCCTTTAAAGCACAGTAATTTAAAGAGGGCCAGCCTTCCAGTCATGCCATGCAGAGTAGCAGCTCAGTGGTACTGCAAGTGCAGCACCAATAATGTGGCTGACTTTTGGAGTAGAGGCCTGCTTTTGCTCAGCAAATTAATAATTCTCGGATGTCTACTTTTTAATTTTCCATACATTTCAGATCGACAGTTTTTTTCCCCTTAACAGGATTCTTCCATCACATTTCTCATGTCTTTTTCAATAATTTGACCCTTATGTTTGTCTTTTAACTGTGAGGTTAACCTTGTTCTCGCCTTCAGCCTTTAATTGTATTGGCGATCAGTGCTTTTACTGCATGATTTATTTAGCTTTTATTTGGCCTGATCTGGAGTTGACTCAGTTGGGTAAAAAAACAAAACAGCAACAACAACAAAAACACTTGCTACAAAATGAGCTTTGTCATTTTAATCTCTAAGCGCAGTTTTATTCTGCTATTTCATTTTGTGGTTAGTGCCACTAAACCTTATTTTGTTTTCGAAGGGGCTGTGCTTATCCCTCCCATATGAGGTATGAGCTGGGATGTTCTGGCCCTCATTCTTTATTTTTCCTTCAAGCTATTCTCATGGTCTCCCTCTTTTTTCTTCGTATCCTCCCTGATTTCTCCTTTATAAAATAAATAGCTTACCCAGGATTGTGCCACCCGAGAAAATATCCACCTCCAAGTGACTTAAAGTCTGTATATTCTGTCCAAACAATTCTATTAGGATTGCAGTCATTTTCTTATGTGCAACATTGTCATGTAGGTAATCAGAAAAGTACTCCCCCTTTCCTTTGTGTTTTACTTTTTTCCTATAAGCTTTACACTCAAGTTTATGTGATTGGAAATTTCAGGGTTAAGTGAATTATCTAAGGTCATATAACAAGTAAATGGCAGAGTAGAAATCTAGTTGTGACTTCAGGCTTGCTTTTCTTTCTTCCTTTGTTTCTCTGTTTTGTTTTTTTTTTTACTTTGCATGCTACATCAACAGATTATACTGGCTGTATTTATCTGGCATGTTGAATTGCAAACAGACATTTCTGGGCTCTGCCTCATATCAAAGTTAAATAATTCATTATTTCAATCTAAAACAACTTTTCAACAATGATGTGGAAAATTAAAATATAAGATAATTGAATGATATTATTACTTCTTATCCCAGGTCCACCGCAGAGGCATTCAGGACTCAAAACAATCATCTGTTTCTATTTTGCCATTTCTCACCCAGGCATATTATCTTTCATTGTCTGGCAATATTAAAGGCTGTAGTATGTACATGAAAAATGTCTATGGGATATAAGCCTTCATAATGCCATTTTATGCAGTAGTTTCCTTGGAAGATAGTTAACTGCTTGCTATTGGTTATTAGAATTATAGCATTATATTTAAGAGTTGAAAGTGAGTTTAAAGTGTTTTGGGAGCATCCCTAATTCAAAGCCAGCTTTATTATGTTTTAAAATAGATTCTACAGTCCACTAATCTAAAATACAAACTACAGGGGCTTCCCTGGTGGCACAGTGGTTGAGAATCTGCCTGCCAATGCAGGGGACACGGGTTCAAGCCCTGGTCTGGGAAGATCCCACATGCCGCGGAGCAACTAGGCCCATGAGCCAGAACTACTGAGCCTGCGCATCGGGAGCTTGTGCTCCACAACAAGAGAGGCCGTGACAGTGAGAGGCCCGTGCACTGCGATGAAGAGTGGCCCCCACTCGCCACAACTAGAGAAAGCCCTCGCGCAGAAATGAAGTCCCAACACAGCAAAAAATAAATAAATAAAATACAAACTACATACTCTATAATGAAATAAAATGAATATTCAGTGTAGTATTTAATTTTCTAGTTAATTACTGCATAGCTAGTTTCTTTTTTATAATCCTCTTTTCTCAAACTGTATATCAATGTTGGGAAAAACTGGAAGGTCATGTCAGAAGCTCCAATGCATGGTATCTGAATGCATATTTAAAAAAGTGAGATGCATTAGATCTCAGTCAAATACATTTAATGATACAATTATTACTGCTGGCACTTTAAATAAATGGAATTTAAGTTATTGCAGAGGACTCTAATTTTCTCAGTAGAGGAGAAGAAAAGATCATTGAAAGTTAATAATAGATAAATATACCTCCACGCAAAGGGTTTATAGCTATTGTTTGCTTCAGTGGGTATTTAGTAAACTTACTTCAACTCTCTTTTCAACAAACAATTTAACAAACATTTATTGGGCATATACTACTGTGTGCCAGGCCCTGAGGATACAGACCAAATAGCTGTGCTTCCCACCACTAAAAAACAAAAACAACAACAGCAAAAAACTCTCATTCCAATACAATATGCTTTGTTTAAAGAATGAGATATGTGAAAAATAATGTTGGAACACAAGTGAAATACAGGGATTCATTCTGATTGTATTAGCAGTAGCTTGGGGTATTTGGGGAGGAAAATAGAGAAGGTGAAGATGCCATGTGATTGAAGCTAAAGGATGTGCAGAAAGAACAAGCCTGAGAGAATGGAAAGAAAATCTGATTAAGGTATCCTAAAGCCTATATAAATCAATCTTTTACACATAATCGTATTAATTGTTTTTCCAAATATTGATAAGAAACAGTGTGTATGTTCCACATGCTCAAAATCACAATAATTATCTTGGTACAAGTTGTAGATATCTGTAGATCTTGGAAGGATATATCTGTATTTATTGTGCTCTTCAGCAATTTGTTAGGGAATCAAATAAATCCTTTAAGAAGCTTGCTTCTCCCTTCATCGAAAGGGGATGTAGAGACTGAAGCAAGGAGTTTTCTTTGGTTTTCTGTTTTTAGTTATTGATGCTGTCAAAGTCCAAATAAATTATCAGTGATTACAGTTATTTACAATTCACTTTGGTTCAAGCTTCTGTTGCTGAATCTTCACTACTAATGTGACTACTTTGAGTTTCCAGGATTGGGAACCACCATTGCATTTTCTTTTCCTTGCATACATCTGCCCTGTGAGCTTATAAGGCAAGTCTTAAAATATAAGCTTGTAGCCGTGTAATATGTAATAAAAGGAAGTAGGGAGGGAGGGAGACTTTGCAAAGCACATTATGTTAAAAAAAAAAAAAAAAAAGTTACCTGTTAAGTGTTTTATTTATTTGCTTAGATCTTTACCGCAACAGTTAGGCAGAAAAAGGATGTTTTCTGTAACAATCTGGTTAGGATTCTTTAGTTGGAGATCAAATGAAGATAACAGAAGAACTGAGAATGATACACATACATGTGTGTGTATGTATATAGCTTACTTTATTTCAATTAATTGTGAGTTTGTGTGTATGTGTGTGTGTGTGTGTGTATATATATATATATATGTATATATATATAATTAAACAAGCAAAAATAGATGTAAGAGATTTAGGAGACTGTACGGTAAGATTCTGATATAAGGACTCCTGGTCAGTTAGGAACCTGTGAAAAACCTGCCTCAAACATGGCGACCATAGAGTCTCAATTTTGATCCAGGCTGGATTCTTGCTCCTCTTGTGTTGTTCCTACTTCCACTGACGCTGTTCCCTGTCCGGTGCTAGTACTATTCAATTCTCATCTAAAGTTTGCTTTAAATATGTTTTATATTTTTTATTAACTATATCACATAAACCTTCAAATTGCTTGCTGGTGCTTACTCATGAGCCCAGGAACAAGCCCTCTTTCCCAGTTCACATACTACTGTCTACCTTTGCATGGCCTTTGTCTCCAGTGTGTTGCCTGAAACTCTGTTGTGATCTAAACTGACCATGGCTTGCCCCTCACCCCTCCAAACAGAAGTTATAACACCATGCCATCTATGGGTGTCACCATTAAGCATGCACCTGGTATTAGAATCTCTTGATTTCTCTCTCCATTTAATGCCCAGTGTTTGGTAAGCACCAAAGGAATCAGTGAGCATGAGACCTGCCCTGCACAGAGATCCAGGGCAGATACCTGCCGAACATGAATGAAGTGAGAATGTATTCACCAACTCTAATTATCAGTCAGTTGTTCATGTCCTTAATTTTCATTTTTTTAAATATTTATTTTATTTTATTAAAAAAAACTTTTTTGTCTGTGTTGCATCTTAGTTGCGGCACGTGGCATCTTCGTTGAGGCATGCGGGAATTTTTTGTTGTGGTGCGTGGGCTCTTCGTTGTGGTGTGTGGGCTTTCTCTCTCTAGTTGTGGGGCATGGGCTCTGTAGTTTGTGGCACGCAGGCTCTCTCGTTGAGGTGCAGAGCTCAGTAGTTGTGGCACGCAGGCTTAGTTTCCCCCCGGCATGTGGGATCTTTGTTCCCTGACCAGGGATCGAACCCATGTCCCCTGTATTGTAAGGCGGATTCTTTACCACTGGACCACCAGGGAAGTCCCATGTCCTTAATTTTCAAATGCAGAGACCCAGATCTGCTCAGACCCAGTCAAATATCTTCTGCACAAGAGTCACAGTAGACACTTTGTGGGCCCAGTTTCATCCACTCTGTTCCTTCCCCCATAATAATATGTATGCTCCCAATAGTTCATCCTAATTGTCATATCCTTTTTCTTTCCCCCCAAAACTAGTATCTCATAGTGGTTTACATAATTTTATGCAAGGAATGTGTGCATTTCTTGATACTCTGGTTACTTTAGCTTCACTCTCTAATGTCTGTCATGTATATATTATTTGTAATTCCTTTGGTAAGCTTTTTATTTTTTTATTAATCTGTCTTTCAGTCATGCTTCAATGCTGCTGCTTTATCAACCCCGTGCATTTTCAGTCATTGTACACATCTTTGCCTTAAGAAAATAATACAAGTTTACGTGAATGCATTCACAAGGCAAAAATTCCTAACAGTACAGAACTATACAAAACAAAATACTTTAGTCTCCCTTTACTTCCTTTCCAGCCTTCACTTCCCTTCCCAGAAGTAACAATTTTCTACAGTTTGGAATATGTATTTCCAGGCATCTTTCTGTGTATCTACATATATACATATGTATGTGATATGGAATAGACATGGATATGTTAATTTACATAAACATGTATTGTTCTGTGATGTACATTATTTATTTAGCCATATGCCTGATAGGTGATTATATGATAATACATAAATTTCTACCTTACTCTTTTCAACAACTTCAAAGTATTCCATAATAGAGAGAAATCATGCATTTGTTAACCACTTTCCTGCTGTGGGACCTTTAGACAGGTTCACTTTGTTTTCGCCCATTCAAATGGTAAAGCAATGAACATTCTTGTCAGAATATATTGATAGTCTATATGACAGCTTCTGATAATTAAATTCCTACAATTGGAATTGCTGTGTTTAAAAAAAAAATCTACAATTCTAACTTTGATGGGCACTGCCGTATGCCATCCAAATAGACTTTACCAACTGACACACCGACCACAGGTTTTAACATTTGAAAATATTAAACTAATTAATCTAAGGTTTTGTCAAACTTATGAATGAATTTATATCTGGTGATTTTAGCTTGCATTTTCCTCATTATTCCTGAGGTTGAGTTCTTTTTGTTCTTTTACATTTATTGCGTTAGGAATTCCCTGATAATATATGATGTCCATGCTTTTTTATGTATTGAGTAATTTTTTATTAATTTAATAAAACAGTTTAGATATTAATAATTGGTATATGCCACTTACAGGTGAATTCCAATGTTAAGCAGTATATATTTATTGCTCATTTTTATATTTCTTCTTTATACAAGTGGATATTAAACTCCATTAGTTCTAGGTCCTTGTTTTATATCTTTTCTATCATATTCAGTACCCAATGTAGACACAATAAATAGGCACTTAGTATTGACTGTCAGTAGATAATGGAGGCTACAGTGGCAAAATAAAGATCAGGTTCGCAGAAATGTGCTGCTGGTTCAATGCCAGGAGTGACACAGTCAGTTCTGGGTTAGCTGTGTGTCATCTGATGAGTTATCAGTCCTGAATGTATAAAACCGGAGGATGAAAGGGGCTTTTATAACCAGAGATACAACCACTCGTTTGGTCTGTTCAGTCATTTAGTTATGAGTTAATTATATTACACATTAACTCATCAAACAATGTGTTTATCTTCACTGATTTGTTTAGCTATTTCTGTGGTAATCCACATGGAAAGGCAGCTTAAACCAAAATATTTTTAAAGGCTTCTGTCAAGAAGTCATGTCCTAAATGTTATTCCATAAGGCTGCCTGCAAAAGCCAACTGAAACATTGTACCCGTTCCATTTGTCAAATCACTCATTTTGCATAGTTTTTTATTTTTAATTCAGCTTTTATTTAATAAAGCTTCTTCCACATACATATTTATAAGCACATGAAATTATGCAGATTTTGCATATAGACATAAAATTTTAAGTGAACAGAGTACTAGTTTTCTCAGGAAGAAAATATATTTAAGGTTCAAGCAAAATATAGCAGTCCCTTTTTTTAATATTTCACCATTTCTCTCAGTCTCCATTAGCATATACACTTCCCTTCTGAAAGCTTTTATTCACTTACTTGCCAGATTCTGAGGTAACATCCAGTATGTTCCATTCCTAGTCAAAGAGGCATGGTTTGTTTTTATGATTTGGAAGGATACAGTTTTCTCTAAATAATGTTTTAAAAGATCTTGAGCTAATTTTAATCATGCAAGTTTATAACGCAGGTTGTAAGAAGAACTGTGTTTCTCAGTCACCCTGTACAATCCTAAAGCAGCAATTTTTAATCGTTTTTGTTTTCCTTTTTTCTTTTTTTTTTTAAGGGAAGGAGGTTGGGAGATTAATGAAAGTAAATGTTTCTTTCAAAGCTGGCTTTGGTGTGTGTATGTATATGTGTTTGTTTTTGACTATGGTTGAGAAATCTGTTATGCAATCAAGTCCACGTATTAAAATCCTTAGTGATAACCTCAAATATCAAAATACTAAAATGGCCATTTTACAAAAGTAACAATGAATGAATGAATGTTTTAGAATATCTCTACTTACAGTGGGAAATTTTATTGGCAGGCAAACTCAATGGTTTGACCAAACTCCCGTGGGTTACTTTTAATTGAAATGGGCCACTCCAATCATACCACCAAGTCTATCAAAATTGTAAAAAGATAATCTATGAATTTAATATAAATGTAGCAAGAATGTTCATTATATATAGCTTTTATATATATTAAACATATCTAGCATGTATTTTTTTATATTGCAAATACAATCCATTTAATATTTATCCTAAACATATAATTAATGTACAACCATAATTGTTGAAATAAGAGAAATGTTGAAATGTGGAAGGAAAAATAGGTTGAGATTACAAAATGTTTAATTTTAGTGCCTATTGCTACAAGCTACTTTGGTAACTTTAAAGAATGTCACTCATCTTTTCCAGACATTCATTTTTTTCATTCATAAAACAAGGGGCTTGAACTTGGCAATATTCTAAAATTCCTTTCAGCTGTTAAATTCTATCAACAAGTGTAATTTTACTATTTTTAATGATTACAAAGGTTTATAGTTTTTATAGCTGTGCTTTTATGATATCTTTTTGGGCATATCTGATTTATTCAGTGCAAAGTCCTGCTCAGGAATATAACAGTTCCCAGTTATAACATCGTTTCTGTGGAAAGAGAACACTAAGTTTTAAGATGCACCTTTTTTGGTAGAATTTATATGAGCACATTATCTCAGAAATGGGGATTGCTAGTGTATTTCAGTTTCTCTAAGAGCTAATTCTCCCAATAGGCTTGTTTGTCTTTTCCATACTCTTTATGTTGAGACTACATGGGGGAAAAAAAAAAGTGTACTGCTTTGTGGGAAATAATTAGTCATGTTTCATGATTTTAACTGAAGGTTTATAGTTAATTTCTTGGGGATCAAGAAAAGGGCCTCAAATCCATTCTACTGTTTATTTTTCCTTTTGGCACAAATGTTTAAATGGAACAGTGTATAACATGAATTCTATATTACTTTCTACTATGCTAATCCAAGAACTTTAGCATATGTGGCTAATTTTACTTTAGATTGCTTAATTTTCATAGTTTTTTTTTTTTTTTTTTTTTTTTTTTGGCCTCCCACCGCGGAGCACAGGCTCCGGTCGCGCAGGCCCAGCGGCCATGGCCCACGGGCCCAGCCGCTCCGTGGCATGCGGGACCCTCCCGGACCGGGGCACGAACCCGCGTCCCCGGCATCGGCAGGTGGACCCTCAACCACTGCGCCACCAGGGAAGCCCCCCATAGTTTTTTCTTCAGAATTTCAACAGTCCTTTAATGTAGCTTGAGTGTGCATGTGAATATTCATAAAATAAGTATATGTTTAATGCATACAGAGTTTCTGTATGGGATGATTGAAAAGTTCTGGAAATAGTGGTGATTACACAACATTGTGAATATACTAATATGCTGAATTGTACAGTTAAAAGTGGTTAAAATGGGGCTTCCCTGGTGGCTCAGTGGTTGAGAGTCTGCCTGCCGATGCAGGGGACACGGGTTCGTGCCCCGGTCCGGGAGGATCCCACATGCCGCGGAGCGGCTGGGCCCATGAGCCATGGCCGCTGAGCCTGCGCGTCCGGAGCCTGTTGCTCCGCAACAGGAGAGGCCACAACAGTGAGAGGCCCGTGTACCGAAAAAAAAAAAAGTGGTTAAAATGCTAAATTTTATATTAGCATATTTTACTACAGTAAAAATATAAATATAGCAAAACTCTTAAATTAATTGTTTCTGGAGTTAAATTGGTGAATTCAAGGGAAACACTCCCCTGGAAGAAAAAGAATCAGAAAATACTTTGTATTTAATATTTGAGGTTAATTTTTTCTGTGCTGGATTCTAGATACCTAACTGTCCCCAAGCAAGTCTGCTGTAATAATGATTTGAAAGTAATATGTCTGTCTCAAGGGTGAGATGACCTCTGTGGGTCTATTAATTCCATATCCATATACATGTTTATAGTTCTTTCCTTATAACCAGAATATTCACCTTGGTCATTTTGATGATATGATGTGAATGGAATACACAATTATAGCAGCTGGAGCAAGAACAGACCAACTCAGATAATATGGGCATCCCCAAAGGTTTGCAAAGCTTTGTCTTTTGAGTTATTATATACTATGCAGTTATTCTGTGTTTACAAGGGGCTAATTATCACCTTATTCTCATGGGTGACCAAAGCAATATATAAATAAAGGGATACTGAGAAATATCCAAAATACTTTTCAAGTAGAAAATTCTAAATTTGAAGGTAAAAGTCAATTTGGTATTGGGTGGAATATCAAAATCATAAAGAGATTTGATCCTTATTAAATCCAAAACATATTTAGAAGTTAATGGTTTAGGCTATTGTCCTTCTTTGTGATGATGTGGAAAATGATGGTTCTGTCCAAGAGGAAGGCTTTATACTTTTGTTTAACTCCTGCAACACTTCACATAATACACAGTACACTCTCACAGCCCACGGTCTATAAATAATTTGTTATTGAGACTAATTGGTACAGAGCTAGACCAACTTTGAGGAACATTGATCAATTTATATGGCATGGTTGAACACTGTCTCTCTAGTTCATTTAGTCTTCATTCTGCATTAATTGCCTAAATCTGTTAGGTCCAACAAAAGAACAAAAACAATTTTTTTTAATATTAAGTCTCCCCCTACTCTCAAGCAGCCTCTTTACAAGTAAAAAAAAATGAATTTTAAACCAGACGCTGGAGTAATTTCAAATTAAATTTGTATTTTATGTGAATGAACAGTATGGCACTGACAGTTCTCGTCATGTCATCTTTGTTCAGGAAGTATTCAGGATATAGAAACAATATAATGAATGAGGCTTACATTAAAATTGGGCAGCCACAGTAGGAGAAAGTTCCAGAAGAAATGCATGGATGCTAGACAGAGAGTAACAGAGTAAAGAAAATAATGACACAGGCAGATGATCACAATATATTATTGACCAGCCATGAGAAACAGAGTACTCTAACGCGCATCTTGAAGAAGAAAAAACAATTTTTTAAACTCCCTGCAAAGAAAAGTCCAGGACTGGATAACTTCACTGGGGAATGTACCAAACATACAGAAAAGAATTTATACTGATCCTTCTCAAATTCTTCCAAAAGACTGAAGACGAGGGAACACTCCTAAAGTCATTCTGTGAAGTCACCATCATTCTGATACCAAAACCAGACAAAGACACTACCAAAAAAGAAAATTAGAGGCCAATGTCTTTGAATATAGATACAAAAATTCTCAGCAAAATATTAACAAACTGAATGCAACAACACATAAAAAAGATCATATACTACGATCAAGGTGAATTCATCCCAGGGTCACAAGGATAGTTCAACATATGCAAATCAATCAATGTTATACACCACATCGACAAATGACAAAAACCACATGATCATCTCAATAGATGCAGAAAAAATCATTTGATAAAATTTGATATCCATTCATGATAAAGACTCTTAGCAAAGTGGCTTTAGAGTGAACATCTCAACATAATACAAGCTATTTATGACAAACCTACAGCCAACATAATACTCAGTGAAAAGTTGAAAGCCTTCTTGTTAAAATCTTATCTTGGAACAAGATAAGGATGCCTACTCTCAGCACTTCTATTCAACATAGTATTGGAAGTCCTAGACACAGAAATCAAACAAAACAGAAGAGGTACCCAAACTGGAAGGAAAGGGGTAAAATTGTCATTATATGCAGATGTCATGATACTATATATAGAAAACTCTGTATATACTATATATAGAAAACCTTATATATAGTTTAGAAAACCCTAAAGATGCTAAGAAAAACTACTAGAAATGATAAACAAATTGATCAAGGTAGCAGGATACAAGATTTACAGAAATCTGTTGCATTTCTTTACACTAACAATGAAATATCAAAGAGGAAAAGTAAAAAACAATTCCTTTTAAAATTGCATAAAAATTACCTAGGAATAAACCTAACCAAGGAGGTGAAAGACTTAATATGCTGAGAACTATAAAACACTGATAAAGGAAACTGAAGATGATTTAGAGAAATGGAAAGATATACCATACTCTTTTATTGGAAGAATCAACATTGTTAAAATGGCAGTACTACCCAAAGCAGTCTACAGATTTTATGTGATCCCTATCAAATTACCCATGACATTTTTCATGCAACTAGAAGAAATAATCCAAAAATTTATATGGAACCATAAAAGACCCAGAATTGCCAAAGCAATCCTGAGGAAAAAGAACAAAGCTGGAGGCATAACCCTCCTAGACTTCAGACAGTACTACAAAGCTACAGGAATCAAAGAGTGGTATCAGCAGAAAACAAGAAATATAGATCAATGGAACAGAATAGAGAGCCCAGAGATAAACCCACACACCTATGGTCAGTCAATTGCTCTTTGACAAAGGAGGAAAGACTATACAGTGGAGAAAAGACAGTCCCTTTGGCAAGTGGTGTTGGGAAAGCCAGACAGCTACATATAAATCAATGAAGTTAGAACACTCCCTCACACCATACACAAAAATAAACTCAAAATGCCTTCTTGGGTCACAAATTGAGCCACAGTAAATTTAAGAAAATTGAAATCATATCAAGCATCTTTTCTGACCACAATGCTATGAGATTAGAAATGAATTACAGGGGGAAAAAAACATAAAAAACAGAAACACATGGAGGCTAAACAATACGTTACTTAATAACCAAGAGATCATTGAAGAAATCAAAGAGGAAATAAAAAATACCTGGAGACAAATGACAAAACACAGTGATGCAAAACCTATGGGATGCAGCAAAAGCAGTTCTAAGAGGGAAGTTTATACAAGCCTACCTCAATAACCAAGAAAAATCTCAAACAATCTAACCTTACACCTACGGGAACTAGAGAAAGAAGAACAAACAAAACCCAAAGTTAGCAGAAGGAAAGAAATCATAAAGATCAGAGCAGAAATAAATGAAATAGAAACAAAGAAAACAATAGCAAAGATCAATAAAACTAAAAGCTGGTTCTTTGAGAAGATAAACAAAATTGGCAAACCATTAGCCAGACTCATCAAGAAAAAGAGGGAGAGGACTCAAATCAATAAAATTAGAAATGAAAAAAGAGAATTTACAACAGACACCACAGAAATACAAAGCATCCTAAGAGACTGCTACAAGCAACTCTATGCCCATTAAATGGACAACCTGGAAGAAATGGACAAATTTAGAAAGGTATAACCTTCCAAGACTGAACCAAGAAGAAACAGAAAATATGAACAACCAATCACAAGTAATGAAATTGAAAGTGTGATTACAAATCTTCCAAAAAACAAAAGTCCAGGACCAGCTGGCTTCACAGGTGAATTCTATCAAACATTTAGAGAAGAGCTGACACACATCCTTTCAAACTGTTCCAAAAAACTGCAGAGGAAGGAACACTCCCAAACCCATTCTATGAGGCCGCCATCACCCTGATAGCAAAACCAGACAAAGACATTACAAAAGAAAATTACAGACCAATATCACTGATTAATATAGATGCAAAAATCCTCAACAAAATACTAGCAAACAGAATCCAACAACACATTAAAAGGATCATACACCATGATCAAGTGGGAGTTATCCCAGGGATGCAAGGATTCTTCAATATAAGTAAATCAATCAATATGATAAACCATATTAACAAATTAAAGAATAAAAACCATATGATCATCCCAATAGATGCAGAAAAAGCTTTTGACAATATTCAACACCGATTTATGATAAAAACTCTCCAGAAAGTGGGCATAGAGGGAACCTACCTCAACATAATAAAGGCCATATACGACAAACCCACAGCAAATATCATTCTCAATGGTGAAAAACTGAAAGCATTTCCTCTAAGATCAGGAACAAGACAGGGATGTCCACTCTCACCACTGTTATCCAACATAGTTTTGGAAGTCCTAGCCACAGCAATCAGTGAAGAAAAAGAAATTAAAAGGAATACAAATTGGAAAAGAAGTAAAACTGTCACTGTTTGCAGATGACATGATACTATATGTAGAGAATCCTAACGATGCCACCAGAAAACTACTAGAGCTAATCAATGAATTTGGTAAAGTTGCAGGATACAAAATTAATGCACAGCAATCTCTTGCATTCCTATACACTATTGATGAAAATTCTGAAAGAGAAATTAAGGAAACACTCCCATTTACCATTGCAAAAAAAAGAATAAAATACCTAGGAATAAACCTACCTAGGGAGACAAAAGACCTGTATGCAGAATACTATAGGACACTGATGAAAGAAAGTAAAGATGATACCAACAGATGGAGAGATATACCATGTTCTTGGATTGGAAGAATCAACATTGTGAAAATGTTTATACTACCCAGAGCAACCTACTGATTCAGTGCAATCCCTATCAAATTACCAATGGCATTTTTTACAGAGCTCAAACAAAAATATCTTAAAATTTGTATGGAGACACAAAAGACCCCGAATAGCCAAAGCAGACTTGAGGGAAAAAAAACAGAGCTGGAGGAATCAGACTCCCTGACTTCAGACTATACTACAAAGCTACAGTAATCAAGGCAATATGGTACTGGTACAAAAACAGAAACATAGATCAATGGAACAAGATAGAAATCCCAGAGATAAACCCACACACCTATGGCCACTGAATCTATGACAAAGGAGGCAAGGATATACAATGGAGGAAAGACAATCTTTTCAGTAAGTGGTGCTGGGAAAACTGGACAGCTACATGTAAAAGAATTAAATTAGAACACTTCCTAACACCATACACAAAAATAAACTCAAAATGGATTAGAGACCTAAGTGTAAGACTGGACACTATAAAACTCTTAGAGGAAAACTCAGGAAGAACACTCTTATCTTTTTTTGATCCTCCTAGAGTAATGGAAATAAAAACAAAATGAACAAATGTGACCTAATGAAACTTAAAAGGTTTTCACAGCAAAGGAAACCATAAACAAGATGAAAAGACGACCCTCAGAGTGGGAGAAAATATTTGCAAATGAATCAATGAACAAAGGATTAATCTCCAAAATATATAAACAGCTCATGAAGCTCAATATTAAAGAAACAAACAACCCAATCCAAAAATAGGCAGAAGACCTAAATAGACATTTCTCCAAAGAAGACATACAGATGGCCAAGAGGCACATGAAAAGCTGCTCAACATCACTAATTATTAGAGAAATGCAAATCAAAACTACAATGAGGTATCACCTCACACCAGTTAGAATGGGCATCATCAGAAAATGTACAAACAACAAATGCTGGAGAGGGTATGGAGAAAAGGAAACCCTCTTGCGCTGTTGGTGGGAATGTAAATTGATACAGCCACTATGGAGAACAGTATGGAGGTTCCTTAAAAAAACCAAAAATAGAATTACCATATTACCCAGCAATCCTACTACTGGGCATATACCCAGAGAAAACTATAAATCAAAAAGACACACGCACCCCAATGTTCCTTGCAGCACTATTTCCAATAGCCAGGTCATGGAAGCAACCTAAATGTCTGTTTACAGACTAATGGGTAAAGAAGATGTGGTACATATTTTTAATGGAATATTACTCAGCCATAAAAAGGAACGAACTTGGGTCATTTGTAGAGACATGGATGCATCTATAGACTCATACAGAGTGAAGTAAGTCAGAGAAAAACAGATATCGTATATTAATGCATATATGTGGAACCTAGAAAATGGTACAGATGAACCGGTTTGCAGAGCAGAAATTGAGACACAGATGTAGAGAACAAACATATGGACACCAAGGGGGGAAAGTGGTGGGAGGTTGGGGTGGTCGTGTGATGAATTGGGAGATTGGGATTGACATGTATACACTGATGTGAATAAAATGGATGAGTAATAAGATCCTGCTGTATAAAAAAATAAAATAAAATTCAAAAATAAACTCTAAATGACTTAAAGACTTAAAATATAAGACAGAATACCGTAAAACTCTTAGAACATAGACAAAACATTCTCTGACATAAATTGTACCAATGTTTTCTTAGGTCAGTCTCCCAGGCAATAGAAATTAAAGCAAAAATAAACAAATGGGACCTAATCAAACTTATAGGCATTTGCATAGCAAAGGAAACCATAAACAAAACAAAAGAACAACCTACAGGATGTAAGAAAATATTTGCAAACAATGCTACTGACAAGAAATTAATTTCCAAAATATACAAACGGCTTGTACAACTTACAAAAAAAACCCAATCAGAAAATGGACAGAGGACCTATATGATTTTTCCAAAGAAGACATACAGATGGTCAACAGGAACATGAAAAAATGCTCAACATCTCTAATTACAGAGAAATGCAAATCAAAGCTACAATAAGGTATCACCTCCCCTCAGTGATGGTCAGAATGGCCATCATTAAAAAATCTACAAATAATAAATGTTGGAGAGGGTGTGGATAAAAGGAAACCCTCCTGAGCTTTTTGTGGTAGTGTAAATTGGTAGTGCCACTATGGAGAACAGTATGGAGTTGCCATATGATATAGCAGTTCTACTCCTGGGCATATATCCAGAGAAAACTCACATTTGAAAAAGATATATTCACCCTAATGTTCATAGCAGCACTATTTACAGTAGCCAAGAGTGGAAGCAACCTAAATGCCCATTGACAGATGAATTAATAAAGAAGATGTGAGGTGTGTGTGTGTGTGTGTGTGTGTGTGTGTGTGTGTATGAGATGGAGTATTACTCAGCCATAAAAAATGAAATAATACCGTTTGCAGCAACATGGATGGACTTAGAGATTATCAGATTAAGTGAAGTAAGTCAGAGAAAGACAAATATCGTATGGTATCACTTATGTGTGGAATCTAAAATATGATACAAATGAACTTATTTACAAAACACAGACTCACAGACATGGAAAATAAACCTGTAGTTATCAAAGGAGAGGAGGGGATAAAGTAGGAGCTTGGAATTAGCAGATAAAACTCCTGTATGTAAAATAGATAAACAACAGGTTCCTACTGTATAGCACAGGGAACTATATTCAATATCTTGTAATAACCTACAATGGAAAAGAATATGGAAAAGAATATGAAAAGAGTATATGTATGTACATGTATAAGTGAATCACTTTGCTGTACATTGGAAACTAACATAACATTGTAAATTCACTATATCTCAAAAAAATAAGAAAAAAAAAAACCCAAACCTGTAAGGATGGAGGAAAGTAAGGTACAGTTAGGAAAACAAAACAAAACAAAAAAATCTTAAGAGACTCAAGAGCATTCCTAAAGGGTAATATGACATGGCAAGTTTGGTAGTAAACTATATGGTAAGGGAGATGTCAGGTAATTCAAAACATGACTCCAGACATTGATTGCAGCATTCCTTGCAGATGTTTTCTGGTAGTTACTAATTAATTAGTGACCCTTATCATGACAACATGATTTGCTATAGCTTTTAGATTATATTTTATTTGATTAGTCTGGGGCAAGGGATTGGGGAAATCTTTGCTAAATTAAAAATGAAAAAAACCCCCACAAAATTCCATAAAAGATGAAATTGTAATTCAAATAGGGACTGGTAGTTCAAGATGTGGGGAAGTGCTGAGTGTGACAGTTAAATTCTCATAGTGGTTACTTTAACTGAATTTTTGTCTGGGAGTTTGATTCTGTCCCCACAGGTTTGCTTAAGAGATTTTCTGTTCCTTCGTGCCTAGTGACTTAGTATTGTTTTTTCCAACAGTCTCATTCTTTTTACCTTTGCCTTGAGCTCTGTAGAAATCAATATAGTAGGCACTTTCTGTTCTGTGCTCAACACCTGTAGTTTCCTGTATGTGGTGGTCTGAGACCCTATAGACGTTTCTTCATCCGATAGCCACAGTGTGGTCCATTTGTCCAATATAACATTTTCCACAGTGGCAGGAAACATTACGCTACTGCTGTGGGTGGTAGAATATTGCCTTTTGTTAGCTACAGGACGCAAGAGACCTTGGATGAGGTTAGAATATTAGTTTTGTTTCTGTGGGTGCTTTGAAGATTGTATTGATCCAGCTTATAAATGTCTTGACATGGGGATGGGATTGCTCTTCTGTCATGCCTTTTTCCCTTAGCTTGTTAGTGACTTCCCTCTTAGTGGGAGCAGAGAATTTAATCAAATAGCTGGCTGGGAATCCATTCTCTGCAAGGGTCATTTGAAGGATATGGATTGTCTATAGGAAGAAAGAGGATTTGGCCATAGCCTTGGTTTGATATATTAACCTTAAATTCAGTGTTCTCACTTTGAGGTCCGATTCCTAAAACAGTTGGTTAAACAAACCCAAGTTACATTTAGAGTTAAGTGCTAAAAATATCAACCTCCTAAGATTTGCAGAAGGTGGAAAGGATGGAGGCAGGGTATTTGGAACTTGTTTTCATGGCAAGATTCTTGCTCATAACAGTTACTTAGGGTAAAAGCAGCACTTATGACTTCAAATCTTTTTTATTGTGTTCACTATATAAAGTATTCCAGGCACTGTGAATAAAGCCAGGATGGTGGGTTTGTGCATTCATGGGGCAGATATCATACCTTACCTCAAGAGTTTACTGCTCAGAGACTGAGGTACCAAACAGCTAATTTAAAGTATTATAAAGATGTGGTGGCAGCCTAACCTCGTCTAGGGGTCAGAGAAAGCTCCCTGTAAGGAATGACGTTTAAATTGGGAGATGTGGCTATGGTAGCAGAATTACAGGTAGCTTACTGCATTTAGTTTTGGTTGTTTCTCCATTTCTGTCATACCCCACACCCTCTTTTTTTCCCCACTAGGAATGACTTCAGTAAATGAAGGGTAAAAATACCATTGGGCATGTAATATATTAGGAAGCTGTGAGTCTTGCTTTTCCAAAGACATTTAGAAGTCATTGCTCATAGTAAGTTTGAAAAAATTAGATATCACTTACACATCTAGCTTAGTCTCCTAAGGAGTATGTGACCTTTGGACATAATACTTCTCATCTGTAAATGGCAATTAATACCTATGTTATAGGTTGATTCGCAAATTAAATGAGATGGTGTGTGTAACATTTTCATAGAATACTTGTTCATAATAGACAATTATTATAGCTTCTGCCCTCCCTTCCCCACTCGCACCCTTGCTTGCAGATTTAGAGACACTTACCTTACCTTGTTCACATGTTTATTTTGATTAAAAGCCAGCTTCTTAAATTCCTATGGGCCACCCAGCAGAGGAATTCTGTTAAAAGCATTAACTCTTCCACCAAGAAACTTGTTTTGTTAAATTCTAATCAACCCACACCTAATATTAAGGAAGTGAATGCAGTTATAAGGGTAGAGAAAAACACTAAGCCCAAGGACAGTGCTAATGACTTTTCTGACACATACCTCTTTTCTGAATCCAATATAATGTTTACCTTTATCTCCGTTGATCCATCAAATCAAGAGAGAAAAGTTGTGCTTGCAATTTGATTTTCATCTTCTATTCTTACCAACATTATGAAAAATGTTAGAAAAATGGTATTTGGTTGTGGCACTGTGACTCAGGAATCTCGGAGTCTAGACGAAGATTCTTAAGTTAATAGCAAGATATAGGGTCCTAGAATCCTATTCCCTGATCAGAGACCCTTGTTGCTCTTTTCTCCCAGCCACCTACTGTGTGTGGGCTAATTCTAAACCTTCAAAATATGTCAGATTGTTGCCATATTGTATGATAATTTATTTTTAACGTAGACTTTATTTTTTAGAGAAGCTTTAAGTTCACAGCAAAATTAGGGGAAAGGTACAGAGATTTCCCACATTCTCCCTGCTCCACGCATTCATAGCCTCCCCCATTATCAACATTCCCTACCAGAATGGTACGCTGCTACAATCAATGCACCTACTTTGACACATCATCATCACCCAAAGTCCATGTTTTACTTTAGGGTTCACTCTTGCTGTTATAAATTGTATGCTTTAAAAAAATATATTGTTGTATGGGTTTTGAACAATGTAAAATGACATGTATCCACCATGGCATTACCATACAGAATAGTTTCACCGCCCTAAAGATCCCCTCTGCTTCACCTATTCATCCCTCCCTCTTTCCTTACCCCTGGCAACCACTGATCTTTTTACTGTCTCCATAGTTTTCAGTTGGAATCATACAATCTGTAGCCTTTCAAGATTAGCTTTTTCACTTAGTAATATACATTAAAATTTTCCCCTTGTCTTTTCAGGGCTTAATAGTTCATTTCTTTTTCTGAATAACACTTTATTGTCTAGATATATCACTATTTATTCTTTCACGTACTGAAAGACATTTTGATGCCTTCCAAGTTTTGGCAATTATGAATAAGGCTGTGTAAAATATCCATGTGTAGGTGTTTGTATGGACATATGTTCTCAACACATTTAGGGTCAATACTAAGGAGAGTGACTGCTGAATCATATTGTCAGAGGATGTTGAGTTTTGTAAGAAACTACCAAACTGTCTTTCAAAGTTGCTGTACCGTTTTGCATTCCCACCTGCAATGAATGAGAGTTCCTGCTGCTCCACATCCTCAGCAGCATTTGCTGACGTCTATGGTTTGGACTTTGGCCAATCTAATAGATGTGGAGTGGTGTCTCACTGTTGTTTTAATTTGCAGTTGCCCAGTTACACATGATGTTGAGCAATCCTGTCATGTCCTATGCTTATTTGTTGTCCATCTATCTTCTTTCATGAAGTGTTCAGGTGTTTCGCCCATTTTTTTTTTTTTTTTTTTTGCGGTACGCGGGCCTCTCACTGTCGTGGCCTCTGCCGTTGCAGAGCACAGGCTCCGGACGCGCAGGCTCAGCGGCCATGGCTCACAGGCCCAGCCGCTCCGAGGCATGTGGGATCTTCCCGGACTAGGGCACGAACCCTTGTCCCCTGCATCGGCAGGCGGACTCTCAACCACTGCACCACCAGGGAAACCCCTTTTGCACATTTTTTAAGCAGATTGTCAGTTTTCTTATTGTTGAGTTTCAAGATATTTTTGTGTATTTTTTTTTTTATCTTTTATCAGATATGTCTTTTGTAAATACTGTCTGTCTCCCAGTCTGTGGCTGATCTTCACATTCTCTTGATAATATCTTTCACAGAGCAGAATTTTTTTTTTTTATTTTGACTTATATGCTGTTTATGATTGTATTGATTAAATTATTATTATTTTTTTAAACCCCACATTTGTTTATTTATTTATTTATTTGGCTGTGTTGGGTCTTCGTTTCTGTGCAAGGGCTTTCTCTAGTTGTGGCGGGCGGGGGCCACTCTTCATCGCCGTGCGCGGGCCTCTCACTATCGCGGCCTCTCTTGCTGCGGAGCACAGGCTTCAGACGCGCAGGCTCAGTAGTTGTGGCTCATGGGCCCAGTTGCTCCGCGGCATGTGGGATCTTCCCAGACCAGGGCTCGAACCCACGTCCCCTGCATTAGCAGGCAGATTCTCAACCACTGCGCCACCAGGGAAGCCCCACAGAGCAGAATTTTTAAAGTTTAATGAAGTCCAGTTTACCAATTATTTATCTCATGGATTATATCTTATGTGTTGTATCTAAAAAGTCATTGTCATACCCAAGGTCATCTAGATTTTCTCCTATGTTACCTACTAGGAGTTTTATAATTTTGCATTTTACATTTAGGTCTATAATCCATTTTGAGTTAATTATTGTGATGTGTGTAAAGTTTGGATGTAGATTCATATTTTTACACGTTGATGGCCAGTTATTGAAAAATCTATTTTCCTCCATTGTATTGCCTTTCTGCTTTGTCAAAGATCAGTTGACTATAGTTATGTGTGTCTATTTCTGGTCTCTCATAAAATATTTTTATTCTCCTCAAGTATTGTGAATTTTATAAAGGCCATTGCCATAAATTAAACCTATTTATACCTAGTATTCAAATATATGAACTGGATAAACTTTTGCCATATGACTCTCCCCATAAGATTAGAATAGATGATTAATTACTCCATTGAAAATATAAATAATATAAAGTTAAATGCGTTTTCTTAATGCTGTCAAAATATGCAACATATATATGGAATCATTCCAAACTACCTGGTCATATAACCATTCTGGGGCACACTTAAGTTTCCCAGTCAAAACCAAAATCTCTTCAAGGGAGAGTTAATAAAAATTCCAGGTGATTCTTATGATCAGCTATAATTAGGTAGCACTGATATATGTGAAAAGTAATTGCAAAGTTCAAGATATCGAACATTGCATGTAAATGCGTACTTCATTTATTCAATGTATTCATTCATTTACTTAACAAACATGTACTGAGTTCTGAGTACATCAGTTACCATGCCTGGAGAGAAAAGGTAAATTATAGTGACAGGTAAAAGGTTAAAATAATTGGGCAAAATAGAAGCACAAAGGAAAGA
>NW_006797697.1:591534-603645 GCF_000442215.2 Lipotes vexillifer
AAGAGTGTTTGAAAAGATTAGAGAAGATTTCACAGGTAGATAATATTTTTCTAATACCCTTAGTATGCTTTTTATCTGACTTTCTTTTGACTTTTCCTTAGACCTAATTAAGATGGACATATGATCCAACATACTTTTTAAAAATCCATTATCTCAGGCAATTGAAATATCCTATCATTGAGTATAACATTAATTACATCGCTCAAAGTACCATTCCAGGTTTGAATAATTACATACATTTCTGCTGAATCATGTTGGCATTGTGTTGGTGCCTCATTGAAGACTTCATTGGCTGAATTAATTCTCTGACTTAAAAAGAGGGAAGGGGAGGACCAGTAAACAATATTTTAATTTAAATTACTATAAAGAGGGCTAGAAAAAATTTGCTACTAGGAGCAGAAGATATTATTATTTTTCCCCTTTGAGTTACATTTTTGAAAATGAGACTGAAAAAATGAATAATGTTAAAATAAAGTTTGGTTTTGAAAATAGTAATCATTTAAATTGTAAACTTGATATCAGGTATATATAATATATATTATATAATACATATAAAATATATAATATAATATACATATATATTAACCAACAATATTTTTAATAGTTTCATTCCAAAGGCAGGAATCTTCTGAGTAGATATAAAAAGCATACATTAGCTATTCCAAATGAAGACAAACCATGGTTTTGTGGAACGAACATAATGCCAGTATTCCAGTCCTCTTTTATTAAACTAGGCTGTAAATAGGGTAGTGAGGGCACCTAGATACATTTAGATGTGTTATTTAGTATCTTTGGGCATTACTCTCCTCATGTACAAAATGTTAGCAGATTGCTGACATTTCTCCTACTTTAAAGTCTATGATAAAATATCTACTCAGTATGCACAGCATTATGCATGTGTCTGGTCTTCAGTAAAACTTCTGTTTGAATGAATAAAAATTGCGCCCTATACTAGCTGCCCTTAAGGGTTCTCAAGTAAAGATTTATTTACTTGTGGTTAGCGTCCTGTAGACAATATGCATATATACTATATACTGATTTTAACCCTTGAAGTCTGTGTACCAATTGTGTACTAATCCTATTTCTGTATGTATTAGAACTCATAACATGTCTCTTTAGCCCTATTGAAGAGGGGATCACAGCTTTGCATACTGAGGTGGGGATGTCTAAGGTAACACTATGCTATTTGTCTGGTAAGATTGAGGATATTTTAAAGTGAGAGTACATATGACCGAATAACACAAGCCTGTACTTCAAGAGAAGAGGGAATTACTGCCCCAAGATTAGGAAAGATAAAACATAGGCAGTGTTTAGGCAAAGAGAAAGAATGGAAGGTGTGTGTGAATTACTTCTTTTTCAGGGCATTTCTTTCTGGAATGCCCTGGAATTCTCCTTAATCCAAATAATAGAAAGGATTCCCTATGGTTTAGCGTGCCTGGTTTGCCAATATTCACCAATAGTCTTTTTTTTTTTTTTAACCATCTTAACAACTTCTTCATATCAACCATGTAATTTATTAAGTCAATTTTTTATTTTATTGAAGTATTTGTTTCTTCTGTACAGCAAAGTGATATATACATTCGTTTTTCATATTCTTTTTATGGTTTGTCACAGGGTATCGAATATAGTTCCCTGTGCTCTGTATGTAGTAGGACCTTGTTGTTTATCCATTCTCCATATACTATTTTGCATCTGTTAATCCCAAACTCCCAATCCATCCCTCCCTAATCTGCCCCCGCCCCACACACTTTAGCAACCACAATTAAGTCAAATTTGAAGACTGTGGTTGCTTTGTTATTTCAGAATTTATTTATTTGGTCATAGTCAATGCAAGTAAACTTTTCAAGAAAATATTAATGTTATTTTTAATTAAGTGACCATAGTTTTGAAAACAGATATTAACATGTACATTTTTAGTTGTTTGATGAAGTATCTAGAAAAATGGGCACTTTCATTCACCACTTTTTTTTTTTTTTTTTTTTTTTTTTGGTAATCTTAGCCAGTTTCAGCTGGAGTTGCCATAGTCTTCAAGGACAAGTTGATGTCATGCTGAACTCTGTGTGTTATGCTGATAATCAGCATCATTGGACCTGAAACTCTGCCATCTTTCTTTTGTGTGACTGACCTTGTTATTTTAAAGGTGGCAGGGACAGGGGGAGGAATTTGGCAAAGCATCGAAAAATCAGAACACTTCATAGCTCAGCAGTTCATCCTAGACATTAAGGTCAGACCAGGTGCCAAATAACCTGACAAATTTGGAGTGAGCAGCAGGGCAGCTACCTAAAGAACGTCAGAAGTTCACAATGTCACCAGAGCAGCACAAAAATAGGATAGCTACTAATAATCCTTTCTTATATTTGGCCAGTATTATTTGCAAAGACAATGAACTCTTCCTCTTTATTTTCCAAAGAGACTGGATGTGTACATAGCAAGTCAATAAAAATAGATCCTTACCTAGTCTTGGAATAGTCAGTGCAGCCATTGGTAAGGTGAATCACATTACTGATGTGCTAGAAAGAAGTTGAAGTTCAAAGGGCAGTATCTAAATAGATATATTGAAAGATATGTAGCAGATGTGCAAGTTCTAACAAGGAAGTTAAGGACAGTAATTGACATGAAAGTCACATAAATCTAAAAGAATCCATTTCATCTTTATTCAACATTAAAAAACCACCATTCTAAGTTCTATAAAGAAATTTTTAAATTGGGTATGTGATGTTAATAGATGACCAAATGTATAGTGTACAGTGTTTGAAGTCACAATTTTTCCTCTTAAACAGAAATAAATACTAGAAATTATACGTTAATTAATTAAATCCCTTGGTGTGAGAGAGATGAATAATATTTGTTATTTTGTTGGATCTATTGCTCCTCCCCCATCTTTTCTTCTTTCTTACTCCCCTAAATATTTTCCTTATTCCTTTATTTTCACATCAAACCCACAAACTCAAAATTGTGAGAGGAACACCTCTCACAAACTTGTCAGAGAAACTATTCCATTTTCTATCCTCCCCCAGTATAAAGTTCTTACTAAACCTAAATATTTTAATTTTGTAAAGTTTTGCCTAGTCTAGGAGAGTATCGAGATTTACTAATTATTGTCCAGATAACCCTTAATTTTTGACATCACTGAGGCAGTTGTGTGATTAATTTAATTCTACTTCTAGTTTGAGAAAATATGTCTTGAGGTCACCAATGTCTGAAAAATTCACTTTATGGAATAAACCTTAGCAAAACACTGATGATAAAAAGTTTTGCCTGAATTCCTCTGCTTGTTTATTTCTAACTTAGCTTCTCTGGAATTTTCTACCTTGTCATTTATCACCAATGCAATAGGAAATGGTCAGAATTGGCCATCATTTATATTTTGTGATCAGAAATAATTAAAATTATTTTAAATTCACAGATGTTTGTTTCTCTCCTTTCACTTAATCTTTATTTGCCAGTCAAGAAAGAAGCTCAAAATATTGCATTAACTCAGTGACATTATTATGAGCACTGATGATCATTCCAGGGTATTATAAACATACATACTTTCATGTGTTTGTGAAAGTGTGAATGATGGAGCTACCCATTTATTGGCTGTAGAGATGGTCCTAGTATTTTACTTTTTCAAATATAAACTGTGATGTAAATAAAGATCATTGTGCTATGGTCTGGCCATTTTGTTCTCCCGGGAATACATGGCCTTAGAGCTGAACAAATGAGAAATACACCTTTTTTTTACTAAAAGGTTAATGAAATTCTTCCTGACTTTTTGGAGGAAAGTTCATTTTGGGTTTTTGCCAAGGTCTGGAATCTTTCCCGGTATGTCCAACTAACCTGAATGATACAAGCCACTTTAAAAAATCAATACTATAACCGAGACTTCAACTGAATGGGTTCTCAAAGGGCAGCTTTATTTAAAGTGTCAAAAAATAAAGTGTAAAAATGGGGTAGAAGATAAGTTATGAGCACTGATTTTTAAAGATTCTAAGATTTTATATTTCTAATGGTTACATATATTTTAATTTTGTAACAGGGTTATTATACCATGAATGATTCCAACTGGAAATAATTATATAAAATATGTATTAATATATTCAATATAATTATTTCCAAAATGTAAGAAAATCATTTTTTAACTCACTACAATAACATCATAGTTTATAAAAAAAAAAAAAAAGTGAAAAGTGTTTACTGTATCATTTCCTTCTAGTATCTAATGTGTCTGGAATAAATTTTAAAAAAGAAAAGAGAATGTTTATTACTTCTTCCACATGCCATTTCTATTGGTTTTATGGCTTAGGGTAATGACAATTATCATCTTTTAGAGATGCAGCCAGTCATGCCTTTATCAGTTAGGTTTTTAGAATAATCAATGTTATGTAACAGCTGTGTAAAATGTTGCTCCCGGAAAGGGAAGATACATGTCACCAATTACTCCTTTGCTAATCCTTGCTGCAGTCACTCATGGATATACAAATTACCTTGACTTCAAAAAATAGCCAATTATAAGTAGCATGAAATAATCCTCGACAGTCGTCAGCATTAGCCCTTTAATCTGCTAATAGGATGGTTTTAGAGTGGGTGGTCACTTGTTTTCAATTTAGGGTACTCCCAGAACACTTGATTCCTTAACAGGTAAATAAAAGCTCTACCTCTGTGTTCTGCCAGTTTAATCTCATGTCCCAAAGGAATCCAGGCATCTACTCTCTAATCTTATATTTGTGGAGAGAAATTGCACTTTTGATATTCTTGTTGAACTAAGCTCCAGATAATTTGAATTCATTAATTCACAAACCCTCTTAGGTTCTTAATAACTCATACTTTTAATATGTAGTTGATGATTATACGTTTTCAAAAGAAGGAAATTCCCTAACATGTATTTAAATGAAACCAATCAGATTATAATGCAAATTAATTGAATTGCAGAATCATTTTTGGCTTGTCTTCATCCAATCAAATATCATTTCCCCTAGATTGTATCTCCCCAATCTCTGGCATATGAATTATTTATTTATTATTTTAACAAAGATTTAGTGAGGCTTATAATGTCCCAATGCATAAACTTGTTGTGAGAATAAAGTACTCACAAAATGTTAGCCCCTTAGCTGTTAAAGAGTTCACAGGTTGCACTGAGAAACAAATATGAAGATGGATGAGAGTGCTAAAGTGTAGTTGGAGAGCAGATAATTAGTTGAGCAAATATTGTCTGTTCAAGCCCAGGCTCTTTGATTATATGGAACAGAAATTCCCTAAGAAAGCTCAAGAAAAGCAGATTGATGTGAGGGGTAGGGTAAAAGGTTTAAAGTATACAGAAGTCAACCAAGATAGGAGCCACGGACTAGCAAGAAATCAGTAGGGCTCTAATAGGAGAGTAATTCTGGGTCAAGACTGCCTTTTGGGACTACAGCAGAGGAAACCCTGGAATCTTCCCTATGATATTTTACTTTAATGCAACTTACTTGAACTCCACAAGTTTATTTTTGTTGTGCTATCAGTGTATTACTTCTTAGTTCAAATACTGGAGAGAGAAAAAGTCATAGCTCAGCCTCTGGATGGGTTCCCTAAATTCAGGTGCCCACTTTAATCCTATCAAATGGGGTGCAGAAGAGTGACATTGGAGACGTAGGTCCATACGTTCAGCAGAGGCTGTGGGTAGGGGATCAGGTAAACTTAGCAGGCCACAATACTGTACTTCAAGTATAATTTCCTTTCCACTCCCACTGACATTCTCTTAGTCTAAAAATAAGAATTAAACTATCTTAGTAGCATCCTAACTGATTAAATCTTTAGATAGACATCAAACAGATTGCACACAAATAAACTATTTCTTTTTTACAGATGTTTTCATGGTGCTTAGTTTTTATTTCTATTGTAGCATTATTCACTCACACATCTGTCTACTATGAGAGGAACATAGAAGGAGCAAGCAAGTGTTTAATGAATGAAGAAATGAGAGAATAACTGAATAATGAAAGTGATTTAGATTGTGTTATATAGAAAAGGCATTACACTGTTTTTATGAGTTGAAATAAATAGAACTTTCATTTGTTAATGAATCCAGGGCAGAGGGGATATCTCACTTTTAGAAGGATGAAGAAGGACCTTCCACCAAATCATTAAAGGGTCTGATTCAGTGACAACTAATGACTGCTGGGGAAAAGCACCAGAGAGAGGACAATAATTTCCTATTTAAGGGCACATTCTGTTCTTTCCTCTGTAGACTACAAGATGCCTGCCAACGGGTGCTTGCATATTCACTCACACCCAGCAAAAACACATTATTTCTCTTTCAGCCTTTTGGAAGCTGGCTTCGTTTTTCTGATTCTCATTGCAACAAGTCCATAGCCTGTCTCCGTTCTCTTTCTTGAAAACATAGCCTCGACTCCCTATAAAGCTAATATTTACCTGTCAGTTCTTTTTTAAATTTAATTTTTATTTTATATTGGGATATAGTTGACTTAAAATATTATGTTAGATCCAGATGTACAGCAAAGTAGTTCAGTTATACATATACATGTATCCATTCTTTTTCAGATTCTTTTCCCATGTAGGTTATTACAGAATATAGAGTTCCCTGTACTATATAGCAGGTCCTTGTTGATTATCTATTTTATATATAGTAGTGTGTTTATATTAATCCCAAACTCTTCATTTGTCCCTCCCCCCCGATCTTTCCCCTTTGGTAACCATAATTTTGTTTTCAAAGTCTGTAAGCCTGCTTCTGTTTTGTAAATGAGTTCCTTTGTATAATCTTTTTAGATTCCACATATAAGTGATATCATATAATATTTTTCTCTGCCTGACTTCATTTAGTATAATCTCTAGGTTCATCCATGTTGCTGCAAATGGCATTATTTCATTCTTTTTCATGGCTGAGTAATATTCCATTATATATATATGTGCCACATCTTCTTTATCCATTCCTCTGTCAGTGGACACTCAGATTGCTTCCATGTCTTGGCTGTTGTGATGCAATGAACATTGGGGTGCATGTATCTTTTTGAATTATGCTTTTCTATGGATATATGCCAAGGAGTGGGATTGCTGGATCATATGGTAGTTCTATTTTTAGGTTTTTAAGGAACCTGTATACTTTTCTCTATAGTGGTTGTTACACCAGTACCAATATGGTAATTAAATTGAAGTTTTTTTTAATTTTAAATTTACTTCTATTTTGATAATCCATCAGTATGATAGGAGGATTTGCTTTGAACTCTTTTTACTGAATAACTTCAGTTATATTTTTTGAAGAGGAAAATTCATATTCTCTTACCATAATCCTAGAAGTTTAAGAAGAGGCTGGCTAAGTGAGGAAAGCGTTGACAAATTTGAGAAATCCAGGGAAATTTTTATTAAAAAAAACACACACATTGATGTCTGAAGATTACTTTAAAGGCCAGCATTCACAATTCTGTTCTGCAGTCCAGCCAAATGATACCTCACCGTATTAAATGAGACCCTTAAAATTGCACCAGGAGAAATAAAGATGGTCATATAATTAGTCTATATATTTTCTATAATGCTTTGACTTAGTATAGCAATAGCACAAAAATAACTATTGACTTGATTTTCCTCCTCCCAAATCTTCTCTTTTTTTGTATATTTGTTCAGTATATATTTATTGAGGCTCTAAATTGTGTCAGGCACTTGTCAAAGCACTAGAGATAGAAGTGTAAATAAACACAGTTGTTTCCTTGGCAAGGACACAATCGCATCAAGGAGGCAGGCCCCCAAATGTATTTACAATGCAGTATGTTTTATAGATATGTGCTCCAAATGCTAAAATAAACATAGAATAAAGAGAAGGACTGCATAACTCTACCTATAGGAGGTGGGGAAGGCATGGCAGGTGTATGTATGCAGGGACTTGAAGGATGGATTTGATTGCCCAAGTAGAGGACTGTCTTTGAAAGACAACTTGGAGTTGAAAGGAGTTGGGAAAAGAAGGCAGAGATTAGAGAGTTTGAAAAATCTTAGTAATGTGAAATTGGAAGCAGCAAATGGATGATTGAAAGTATATGTGTCCGGTAAACATTAATCAGGTACCTGGTATTTGCAAAAATAAAAAAGTTAACTATGGTTATAACACTGAGGAATGTAAAGAAATATTTCCTAAATGTACATGTTTTAATATGAATGAAAAATATAACAATTGTAGTATTTTTATGTCTAAAATATCTTTCTAAATAGTGTATTTAATGTTCTCTATTGCTGGAATGTGGGATATATGTAAATAATAACAACAAAGAAGATAAAACTTTTAACTAATTGCAGAGTATCAGCTATCCTCAAAAGAGTAGGCATGTCCATGTAAGAAAACTATTGAGAAGAGAATGGGGGTGGGCAAAGTCAATTTGGTTATTGTTTTCATTGCCTAACATATTGGATTGTTCATAGAAAGCCTATATCATTTTATGTAGCATTTTTAAAACAACAGGGATTTAAGGTGGCAGCCTGATTAACTTAAAAATAAAGACAGCCATCATTTTTTATGGCCTTAATGTATTCTATGGAGGCTTGGATCTTTGTTTTTGCTATTACTGTTTATAGGATTTAAGGTATTAAATTCTATCCAGCTGTTACCAAATCTCATCCTAAGAATAAAATGCTAAGACCTTGCTTGAGAACCAGTTTCATATGTGGCCTCAAAATTGCATCTCTATAAACTATTCTTTTTTTTTTTGGAATTTTATTTTATTTTGTTGTAATACAGAAGGTTCTTATTAGTTATCTATTTTATACTAAACTAATCTTGTTCTGAAACTCTTTAATTGTCCTCCTTCAGAGAAGAGTCCCTAGTTTGAGTCCCGTTATTAGGTAAATTTTAATTTCCTATTTTATGTCAATATCTTTGTTGTGTAAAACCCAGTGACTCACTCATAGCCATGTAAATTGTTTTCATTTGGAGATAAATTATATTCCTTTTTCTAATTACAAAAACTATAAGAAGAATGAATCCTTTATATGCCTTTTAGAAAATTTAGGCATGAAAGTCATTTTGAGAAGTTTGGGCCCATGCATTAATTTCATTAATGTCATTCATTCTTCAATACTTATTGAGCAACTATGAGCGTCTGGGCAGTTGGGAAGCATCAGTGAACAGAACAGACTTGTGCAGTTCCATTCTGGTGGAGAGAAAGAGATATACAATAAGTGATAAATGTGGTATATTAGACTGTTTCGAGGCAGTCTTGAGGCATAATTCCTTCTTCAGTTTATCTTTCCTCTCACATTTGCTATAAGCAGCAAGGAGAAACCAGGTTGTGCCTTCCACACTTTGCTTGGAAATCTCCTCGGCTAAATATCTAAGTTCATCACTGACAAGTACTCCTTGCCTCCCAGCAGTAGAAATAATTCAGCCAACTTCTCTGCCACTATATAACAAGGACTGCCTATCCTCCACTTTCCAATAATATGTTCCTCATTTCTAAGTCCTCACCAAAAGCACCTTTAACATCCATATTTCTGTCAATAGTCTCTTCAAGGCAATCTAGGTTCTTTTTATTAAATGCCTCAAAATTCTTCCAGCCTCAACCCATTATTACTCAATTCCAAAATCACTTCTGCATTTTTAGATATTTGTTAGAGAAGCACCCCACTTCTCAGTAGCAAAATCTGTATTAGTTTTCTAGGGCTGCCACAACAAAGTACCACAAACTGGGTAGCTTACCAGAGAATAAACTGAAGTTTATTCTCTGAGTCCTAGAGGATACAAGTCCTAAATCAGGGTATCAGCAGTGTTGATTCCTTCTGAGGGGGAATCTGTTGCCTGCATCTCTCCTAGCTTCTGGTGAAAGCCAGCAATCCTTGGTGTTCCTTATAGAGGCATCACTCCAGTTTCTGCTTCCCTCTTCACATGGCATTCTACCTATATCTCTGCTGTCATCATCTGTGGTTGTCTGTCTCTGTATCCAAATTTCTTTTTATAAGTACGCCAGTCATATTGGATTAAGGTTCACCCTAATAATATCATCATAACTTGATTACATCTGTAAAGATCCTATTTCCAAAAAAAGTCCCATTTATAGGTACCAGGGATAGGACTTTTGTGTATTTTTGCAGGGGACACAGGCTGTTCTGAAAAAAAAAAGAAGAAAGAAAGAAACATAATATGGTGAAGACACTTTCTAACATTCCAACCTTCCCACTATTATCTGAGAAGAGCTGAGTAAAGTCACGGCGATTTTACTGGGTTAAACATATGGTACCTGATGATTGGATATCCAGCAGTTCCCTACTACATTAATGTGAAGAATCTTTGACAAAATGGAAAACTCTTTCTCTCTCATATCCCATATTAATGCAAAGCCTCTGGTATCTTTGGGTGTATTTCTGTAAGCTATTACAGACATCCTTGAAATCATTTATGAATATCTCAATTGCTGATAATTGGAATATTCTTCGAAGTTTAAATCTCAAGTATTATTAGTTTTGCATACGTGTCTACCTTGAGCCTGACCTGTGCCCACAACTTCATCTTTTCTTTTTTTTTTTTTTTTTTTTGCGGTACGCGGGCCTCTTACTGTTGTGGCCTCTCCCGTTGCGGAGCACAGGCTCTGGCCGCGCAGGCTTAGCGGCCATGGCTCACGGGTCCAGCCGCTCCGTGGCATGTGGGATCTTCCCGGACCGGGGCACGAACCTGTGTCCCCAGCATCGTCAGGTGGACTGTCAACCACTGTGCCACCAGGGAAGCCCACAACTTCATCTTATGTAGTTTAATTTTTAAGTGCTAGAAAGAAAAATGTCCAGGGAAATCACTGATAAGGGTTTCTTGCACTAAAGCTTGCATTGAGGGCAGGAACATGATCCCCGAAATGTAGGCTCCTACTTAGCCCACTTTATAGAGGCCTTTGTAGTCTCAGGGCAATTAGTAACACATTTCCATCTAAACCTGCCTTAACACTGAGTTTTACCTATTATGGACAGACAACTGATTCTAAAGCAGTCATTTAATGAAGCCTTATTTCACAGGTAATAGTAAGCTTGCTCTTTGTGTCTTAACCCAACTTCCTGTTCAAGCAGACACTTATAGCTACAGGTAATAAAACATTACCATTTTAATTTCATACTTGCCTCATCCATTTCTCCAGATAACCTAGGGCATGGAACTACATTTTGAAAGGGAAGAAATCATTAAAATAGCTGATAATTATCCAGAAGCTTACCAGTTTTACCAGTCTCTGAAGAAAATCCCATTAAATCGGGCTGTGTCCTGTTTCCCCAAATAAAACCAGCAGAGGCTTATCAGAGCTTATCATTTTGAAGCCATTAATTAAGTAAATTCTACTCCGGGTGAGAATGTTTCCCAGAAATCTCTGTTGGATTGACATTTATTTTGTGTTAACCACTCCGTCTGGCTTGGCTTTGCACCACATCTAGAGGCCATTTAAACAATATTAAGATAACAACATTAATTCACTGTTCTTCCGTTAATCATATAGAAGCAGATCAGCTTGTTATAAATAATGATCTTTCCTTGCCTGAAGCTCAGCTCTTTTAGCACTTGTTCTAATGCAAATCTCTGTCCTTTTGTACTAGCTGCAGAGTAATAGTATTTAATACTGTGCTGTTCTTTTCTTAGGTTTCAATACTGTGTGTTGGGGGGTGGAGTTTGGGGGTGGTTTCCGTTTTACACTTGAATAGGATTGCCTTTCAAAAGAATATGAGGAGGACACAACCTTTTTTAACTTGCTTTGTCAAAAGCATCATTTTTCTCTTTTCCGGTGATGATCACAGCAACTGAGACTCAAATTAAGCGTGTATCTGACAGATGAGGCAGTGTGTCATAACTTTTCCTTATCTGCAAAATAAGTACATCGGGTTGGAAAGTCAGGAAGTTTTGTCAAGATTTCATGCTCATATTTGGCTCATATTCACTACAGAGGAGACGTAGCTACTCTACTCCTGGCAAACCATGGTTAAAAGATCTGTCATTGGGGGGCTTCCCTGGTGGCGCAGTGGTTGAGAGTCCGCCTGCCGATTAAGGGGACGCGGGTTCGTGCCCCGGTCCGGGAAGATCCCACATGCCGTGGAGCGGCTGGGCCTGTGAGCCATGGCCACTGAGCCTGCGCGGCCGGAGCCTGTGCTCCGCAACGGGAGAGGCCACAACAGTGAGAGGCCCGC